>NC_092709.1:200906989-201223775 GCF_047496885.1 Scyliorhinus torazame
CTTTGTTCGGGTCAGGTGCAGAGGCCAGGGTGGAGGTTAGAGTCGGGGCTTTTGGCTGACAAGGAATTCTGTGGGACGGTGACGGTGGCGATTCTGAATTATGTGGAGCTCAATCAAAAGGGGGAGGTATCAGCAGCCACATTTTGTGAGGCCTTGAAGGATAGGATGAGGGAGGGCGGAGGATCGGTGACTGTTAGACAAGATAGCAGAGCGTGATAGGAGGCACAGTGGTTAGCACAGTTGCTTCACAGCTACAGGGTCCCAGGTTCGATTCCCGGCATGGGTCCCTGAAAGTGCGGAGTCTGCACGTTTTCCCCGTGTCTGCGTGGTTTTCCTCCGGGTGCTCCGGTTTCCTCCCACAGTCCAAAGGTGTGCTGGTTAGGTGGATTGGCCATGCTAAATTGCCCTTAAGTTAGGACGGTTACTAGTTAACGGGGGGAGGACAGGTATGGGCTTAAGTGGGTTGCTCTTTTCAAGAGCCATGCAGACTCGATGGGCTGAATGGCCTCCTTCTGCACTGTAAATTCTATTCTGTGGGCTGGACGACCCGGAGCTGGAGATGGGGAAGAGGCAGGCGCTGGAGGAGTCGTTAGGGCTAAAGGGGGCGATGGAGGGTATTGGCATGATGCAGCCGGGGAAAGCGCCGGGGCCGGATTGCTTTCTGGCAGAATTTTATAGGCAGTTTGCGACGGAGTTGCTCGCCCACCTTTTGGCATGTTTAGTTAAGCTGTGGAAAAGGGTACGTTTGCGGCTATGTTGGCGCAGGAGTCAATTTCGCTGATCCCAAAAAAGGGGGAGAACCCATTGGAGTGCGGGTCCTACAGGCCCGCCTCGCTGCTAAATACAGACGTGAAAGCCCTGGCAAAGGTATTGATGAAAACTTTGGAGGGGTGTGTGCCAGAAGTGGCTTTGGAGGACCAAATGGGCTTTCAGAAGGGAAGGCAGCTCTCTAGTAATATTAGGAGGTTGCTGAATGCAATTATGACCCGTCAGGGAAGGAATGCTGGAGGTGATAGTGTCCATGGACAAGGAGAAGGCCTCTGACAGGGTGGAGTGGACAGACAGCTGCCTGAGTGTGGCGACTAGGGGATTTTCACAGTAACTTCATTGCAGTGTTAATGTAAGGCTACCTGTGATACTAATAAAGATTATTATCAGTTTGAGGTTCTGGGGAGGTTTGGGTTTGGGCCAAGGTTTGTGGCGTAGGTTCGGTTATTGTCTGCATCTCCCATGGCAAGTGTGTGAACGAATGAGACGAACCCGGGGCATTATGGGTTGTATAAAGGGACAAGGCAGGGATGCCCGTTGTCATCGTTGTTATTTGCGTTGACCGACTGAGCCCTTAGCGATGGCACTTCAGGCCTGGGTGGAGAGGCGTGGGATTGCGAGGGGGCTAGGGAACACTGGGTGTCGTTGTACTCCAATGACTTGTTGTTGTTCGTGTCGGACCCGTTGGAAAGCATGGGCAGAATCATGGGCTTCCTGGAGAGGTTTGGGGCTTTATCGGGTTATAAATCGATTTTAGGGAAGAGTGAGGTGTTTCCGGTGAATGCTGTGGGACGGGGGGGGGGGGGGGGGGGGGGGGGGGCAAACCTTGGGCTCTGTCATTTAAGGTGGCATGGGAGCAGGTTTGGTACCTGGGGATCCAGGTAATGCATGAGCGGGCCACAATGCATAGCTGGAACCTGACGGGTTCCTGGTGGAGGAGATTAAGGGGGACCTTAAAAGGTGGGATACGCTGCACCTGACATTGGCGGGGAAGGTGCAAGTGGTAAGTTGAACGTGCCGCCAAGATTCCGATTTGCGTTTCAGTTCCTCCCGAGTTTTCTCTCCAAGGCTTTTTTCAGAAGGTGTAAATCTCATACCTTGCATGGGCAGGGAAGGGCCACGGGTGAAGAGAGCTTTGTTGCAAAGGCAGAGGCGGGAAAAAGCATTGGCACTCCCGAACATGTTGCATTATTATTGGGCAGCAAACATGGAGAAAGTGAGACAATGGTGGGAGGGAGAGGGGGCAGACTGAGTCAGGTTAGAGGAGGAGTCTTATAAGGGTACGAACCGGAGGACTCTGGTGACAGCCCCGTTACCGCTCACTCCTAGGAGGTATACGGGGAGTCCGGCACTATAAACGGGGTCACATGTCAGTGTTGACGGCATTGTGTGGGAACCATAGGTTCACGCCGGGGGAACAGAGAATGGATGGAATGTATAGGCGGTGAATGGAGACGGGGTTAGTGCGGGTTAGGGATATGTTTACAAAGGGGAGGTTTGCAGGGCGCGAGGAGCAGCGGAGGTGGTTTGAGTTACCAAGGGGGAGCGAGTTTAGGTACTGGCAGGTGCAAGACTATGCGCGCAAGAAGCTGCCTTCGTTCCCTCGGGTACCAGAATATATGGTTCTGGAGTAAATGCTGCTCCTGGATGAGGTGGGGGATGGCAAGATAGGGGATATTTATGGGTGGTTGGGAGAGCTGGACAAGACATTAATGAAAAGGATCAAGAGGAAATAGGGACGGAGATAGGATTGAGATTTTAGTCTTGCTTAAAAATGAGTTTGATACAATTTAAGATGGTGCACAGGGGCCACATGACACGAGCTTGGATGAGTGGGTTTTTTCTGAGGATATCAAACTGGTGTGAGAAGTATGGGAGTGGCCTGGTGAATCATGCTCATTTGTTCTGGGGTTGTGAGGAGTTGGAGGTAGTGTTCGGCACTCTATCGAGGATTGTAGGGGTTGAGGTGATACCAGACCCTATGGTGGCAATCTTTGGGGTGTCGGAGGTGCCTGAGCTGCTGGAGGGGAAAGGGGCCGATGTCGTGACCTTCACCACTTTTGATTGCCCAGCGACAGATACTTTTGAATTAGAGGTCAACTATGCCACCATGGTAGGGGCATGGCTGTGGGGTCTGTACGAATTTCTCAGGTTGGAGAAAATCAAATTTGCCTTAAGGAGGTCAAAGGAGGGCTTTGAGGTATGGCAGAGGCTGGTCATGGTTATATTTGAGGAGTTAGGGCAGCACAGTGACGATTTCGATCCTGGCCCCGAGTCACTGTCTGTGTGGAATTTGCACATTCTCCCCGTGTTTGCGTCGGTCTCACCCCCAAAAAATAAAAGATGTGCAAGGTAGGTGGATTGGCCACACTAAAATTGCCCCATAATTGGGAAAATTTTAAAAAGAGAAAAAAAAAATTTGAGGAGCTGTTTATATTGCTGATATAAATTGAAGCACAATCAACAATTGTACAATTTTTACAATGTCATTTATGCAAATGTTTCCACACAATAGTTTTACTAATGTGCAAGAAAATTAGTATCTAAATTAGGGAGAGTTAGTATGTCGACAATTATCGAAACAATTAATTCTCTATCTCCTCATTCTTCCTTTTCTGTGGATTAATGACAAAACTTGCACGTCAGTTGAAAACTAGGTATGTACGCTTCTTCATTAGATTCTTAGAAATAGATATTGGAAATGGTGTATATCTGAATGAGATTTATTTTTGTACTGTACTTCCATTAATTCTTCTTACGTAAAAAAACACCACTATACTTTTGTACCTACCGAAATATCCTGTGATGACCGCCTTGCCTAAATTCCATAGAGATGGGCGATGATTTCCTCAAATGATAAAATCACAATGCGACAAGAACATCTGCAATAAACAATTAGTACTGTAATTACATAATGTTAAATTTAAAATGAACACCTTCAATAGAAGTGATTGAAAACTAATTCCTTCTTTTGAAGATATGCAAGTTAATACAAGTAGCGAAACATTTTTTTAAAAATCATAAACAGTACCCCTATACACATTGAGTGTTCTTCAATTTTGCCTCTGCCAATCTGTGCCAAAGCTTTTGACTTGGGTCAGCACTGGGCATCCCTGCAGAAAGCACGGGCACTACAAAGAAAAAAAATTCTTTGTAGATTTCTCAAATATTTAGATTGGAGATTTAAACATGGGGGTGAGTTTCTGAACATGCAAGATATCTGGTTAACTAAAACAAATCGCATATGCAAGTTTACATTCAGACTTAAAGCAATACAAACCCAGTATTTTGGATTGCTGAGGATAGATTTAACAATTGAACTATTTTTTTTTAAGATCAGCATTATGGTGTCACCCTGTTCTGCCATTCTTCGGTGGTAAGTGTCACTGCCTCACATTGAGAATGAACCCAGAAATCTTATCCTCCATCCCCAACATCTATCCCACCCAGTCTATTCCTTCCGGAGTATTCCTTCTAACCTCCTCTAGATGTAGTGGATCAATTAATATTCCACATTGCTAACAAGGCCACCACAACATTACTGCAGATGAATCTATTGACATCATAGCCTTGATAGTATCCTGGTTAACAGGCAGGAATGCATGGCTTCCCATTCTATAAAATTCCTTTCAGGCAACCACAATGGGCACAGTTTTCATTGACAAGTCCTGTCTCGGTCTCTCTACCCATTTCTCCTGCAGCTTTCCTCCCAGCATCTAGCATTTTTCTATCCCTCCTGCCACACAAAATCACTGGATCTAATGCTCTCACAAATTCATCAGCATCTTTTTCATAGAAATGTGCACTATTCTCTCATTTGTTTTGATTAGCGCCAAGCAGCTTCTTGTACTGGGTGATTTCAACCTACAATTAAAATTCTCTCCCTCTGGTTCCTGGTCATAATTTCATTTCAATCTCCCATCCGGGCCATCACCCTGTCGTCACCATCTCACATTGCCTCTGGATTTCCAAGTTGGTATGACCAATACATGTTACATCCTTCGTCCTTAGAAAAATCGCATCCTCATCCCCCCTCAAAATTCAAACACTAACTTTCCACTGGCACTATAACAGTTTCAACATCTCTCCCACTGTTGACGTGCTCAACTTTTCCCTCATCTCTGTTTTTATTTCCCTTATTCCTACCAAATAACTTTCTACTACACCTGCTGTTCCTTCCCAACCCATTTCCTTAAGTCCATTTCCTACCCTGTTCAAATCAAGTTCTAGCCAAGTTCACAATTAATGTGCTCTGTGACAATGATGCATTATCCATCCTTGATCTCTCAACAGTATTGGAGATGATTGACCATGCCCTCTTCCCCCATCACTCCTCTTCCATCCAGATGCATGGGACCACAAATACATAGTTCCTCTCTTTTCTATGTGTCAGTTGTAGTTCAGTTGGTAGCATTCTCATCTCTAAGTCACAAGGTTCTGGATTCAGGTCCCACTGCAGGGTTTGAACGTAAAAATGCTAACACTCCACATCAGTACTGAGGGACTGCTGCTCCCTCTGTCTTTTAGATTAAATGTTAATCTGAGGCCCCTGCTGTCTACGGGTGAAGGAATGTAAAAGATCCCATGGCACTAATGTGAAGAGGAGTAGGGGAGATACCCGATGCCCTGTCCAATATTTATCCCTCAATTAGCATCACAAAAAAAGATTGATTGTTTGCTCAATATCGCATTGTGTAGAATTTCGCTGTGCGCAAAGCGGCTGCTGCAATTGCTATATTACAACAGTTCTGTCTTTTCTAAAGTATTTCATTGGCAATAAAGTGATTTCAAGCGATCATGAAAAGCGCAATATGAAGGCATGCTTTTCTTTCTTTCTGCTCCAATACAGTCAATGCATTGCCACCAATAGTTGCTCTTCCAGCCAGGACATAACTATTTCTGGTGCCTCAAGTATCATCCTCTTTTGCAGTAACGTGCTGCAGTGGCATAATTCATGTGCATGAAATCACCTTCCATATATAAACCAACAACAATGAACCCCATCTTTCACTTTCCCCACAACCATCACCATGCCATCAGATTTCCTGACCAAGGGGCGGCACAGTGGCTAGCACTGCTGCCTCTCGGCACCGAGGACCCGGGTTCAATCTCGGCCCTGGGTCACTGCCCGTGTGGAGTTTGCACATTCTGCCCGCGTCTATGTGGGTCTCACACCCACAACCCAAAGATGCGCAGGGGAGGTGGATTAGCCACACTAAATTGTCCCTCAATTGGAAAACGTTTTTTAAAATTCCGAACCAAATTCAAGTCAAATCACCCTAATAAGCACGAGGAAGATCAGAGAAATTATTTTCAGCCCTCACCATAAACTGCGCTCTCTTGTCACTGATTCTATCAGCCTTTCTAGGTGAGCAGGTTAAATGATTGTGAAATGTAGGCAACCTGTTCGATCCAGAATTGTTTCAAAGTCCATTTTTTCTCCATACCCTGTTTGCAACTGAATGACAAGTAGCTGCAATGGTTCACACATTCTCAAATTCCACTTTATTTAGTCTCTGTTGTAACAAGCTTCATTCTATGAGCTTGAATATGTCCACTTGCTTAAGTGCAATTACATTACAAAATGTTCCACTGCCAATCGAGTTCGCATTTCAATTTTAAGAAGCCACTTAAGAGTTAAATCAAACATTTCTGACACTGCCACCTAGTGTTACCGTATGTTATAAGAGCTAACAAGCTCATGGTGTAGGGTAACATATTAGCAAGAATGGAGGATTGTTTAGCTAACAAGAACAGAGTGGGCATAAATGGGTCATTTTCAGGTTGGCAAGATGTGATGAGTGTCACAGGGATCAATTCTGGAGCCTCAACTATTCACAATTATGTCAATGACTTGGAAGGATGGACTGAATGGATGGTTGCTAAATTTGCTGATGATACAGTGATAGGTAGGAAAGTAAGCCGTGAAGGGCTCAAAGAGTTCTGTAAAGGGATATAGGTAGCTTAAGTGATTGGGTGCAAATTTGGCAAATGGAGTATAATGTTGGAAAATAAGAACTAGTCCACTTTGACAGGAAGAATAAAACAGCATATAAATGCGTTAGAAGCAGTTCTGAGAAGGTTCACTCTACTAATTCCTGGGATGAGGGGGTTATTTTATGAGGAAAGGTAGGACAGGCTAAACCTGAATCCTTTGGTGTCAGAAGAATGAGAGGAGATCTTATTGAAACATTCATAATTCTGAGGGCTCTTGACAGCTGAAGGAATGTTTCCCTCTGTGGGAGTGACAAGAACCAGGCAGAGGTAAATTGGCTCCCTTACAAGGCATGAATCTATGGTTATCGGGGTATATGCAGAATGTGGAGTTCAGACCATAAATATGTTAGTCCCGATCTTATTAAATAATATTGCAAGCTTGAGGGCCCGAATGGCCTACTTCTGCTCCTGGATTGGATTGGATTTGTTTATTGTCGTGTGTACCGAGGTACAGTGAAAAGTATTTTTCTGCGAGCAGCTCAAACAGATCATTTAGTACATGAAAATAAAAGAAAAGAAAATATATAATAGGGCAACATAAGGTACACAATGTAATTGCATAGACACCAGCATTGGGTGAAGCATACAGGGATGTAGTATTAATAAGGTCAGTCCATAAGAGAGTCGTTTAGGAGTCTGGTAACAGTGGGGAAGAAGCTGTTTTTGAGTCTGTTTCTGAGTGTTCTCAGGCTTTTGCATCTCCTGCCCGGATGGAAGAAGTTGGATGAGTGAGTAAGCCGGGTAGGAGAGGTCTTTGATTATGCTACCCACTTTCCCCAGGCAGCAGGAAGTGTAGATGGAGTCAATAGATGGGAGGCAGGTTCGTGTGATGCACTAGGTTGTTACTTGCGGTCTTGGGCCGAGCAGTTACCATACCAGGCTGTGATGCAGCCAGATAGGATGCTTTCTATAGTGCATCTGGAAAAGTTGGTAAGAGTTAATGTGGACATGCCAAATTTCCTTCGTTTCCTGAGGAAGTATAGGCGCTGTTGTTCTTTAACATAACATAAGAACTAGGAGTAGGAGTAGGCCATCTGGCCCCTCGAGCCTGCTCCGCCATTCAATGAGATCACGGATCAGTGGACTCAGCTCCACTTTCCGGCCTGAACACCATAACCCTTAATCCCTTTATTCTTCAAAAAACTATCTTTATCTTAAAAACATTTAATGAAGGAGCCTCTACTGCTTCACTGGGCAAGGAATTCCATAGATTCACAACCCTTTGGGTGAAGACGTTCCTCCTAAACTCAGTCCTAAATCTACTTCCCCTTTTTTGAGGCTATGCCCCCTAGTTCTGCTTTCACCCGCCAGTGGAAACAACCTGTCCGCATCTATCCTATCTATTCCCTTCATAATTTTATATGTTTCTATAAGATCCCCCCTCATCCTTCTAAATTCCAACGAGTACAGTCCCAGTCTACTCAACCTCTCCACGTAATCCAACCCCTTCAGCTCTGGGATTAACCGAGTGAATCTCCTCTGAACACCCTCCAGTGCCAGCACGTCCTTTTTCAAGTAAGGAGACTAAAACTGAACACAATACTCCAGGTGTGGCCTCACTAACACCTTATACAATTGCAGCATAACCTCCCGAGTCTTAAACTCCATCCCTCTAGCAAAGAAGGACAAAATTCCATTTGCCTTCTTAATCACCTTGTTGCACCTGCAAACCAACTTTTAGCGACTCATGCACTAGCACACCCAGGTCTCTCTGCACAGCAGCATGTTTTAATATTTTATCATTTAAATAATAATCCCTTTTGCTGTTATTCCTACCAAAATGGATAAACTCACATTCGTCTACATTGTATTCCATCTGCCAGACCCTAGCCCATTCATTTAGCCTATCCAAATCCCTCTGCAGACTTCCAGTATCCTCTGCATTTTTTGCTTTACCACTTATCTTAGTATCGTCTGCAAACTTGGTCACATTGCCCTTGGTCCCCAACTCCAAATCATCTATGTAAATTGTGAACAATTGTGGGCCCGACACTGATCCCTGAGGGATACCACTAGCTACTGATTGCCAACCAGAGTAACACCCATTAATCCCCACTCTTTGCATTCTATTAATTAACCAATTCTCTATCCATGTTACTACTTTATCCTTAATGCCATGCATCTTTATCTTATGCAGCAACCTTTTGTGTGGCACCTTGTCAAAGGCTTTCTGGAAATCCAGATATACCACATCCATTGGCTCCCCGTTATCTACCGCGCTGGTAATGTCCTCAAAAAATTCCACTAAATTAGTTAGGCACGACCTGCCCTTTATGAACCCATGCTGCGTCTGTCCAATGGGACAATTTCCATCCAGATGCCTCGCTATTTCTTCCTTGATGATCGATTCCAGCATCTTCCCTACTACCGAAGTCAAGCTCACTGGCCTATAATCACCCGCTTTCTGCCTACCTCCTTTTTTAAACAGTGGTGTCACGTTTTCTAATTTCCAATCCGCCGGGACCACCCCAGAGTCGAGTGAATTTTGGTAAATTATCACTAGTGCATTTGCAATTTCCCTAGCCATCTCTTTTAGCACTCTGGGATGCATTCCATCAGGTCCAGGAGACTTGTCTACCTTTAGCCCCATTAGCTTGCCCATCACTACCTCCTTGGTGATAACAATCCTCTCAAGGTCCTCACCTGTCATAGCCTCATTTCTATCAGTCACTGGCATGTTATTTGTGTCTTCCACTGTGAAGACCAACCCAAAAAACCTGTTTAGTTCCTCAGCCATTTCCTCATCTCCCATTCTTAAATCTCCCTTCTCACCCTCTAAAGGACCAATATTTACCTTAGCCACTCTTTTTTGTTTTATATGTTTGTAGAAACTTACTATCTGTTTTTATATTTTGAGCAAGTTTACTCTCATAATCTATCTTACTCTTCTTTATAGCTTTTTTTAGTAGCTTTCTGTTGCCCCCTAAAGATTTCCCAGTCCTCTAGCCTCCCACTAACCTTTGCCACTTTTGTATGCTGTTTCCTTCAATTTGATACTCTCCCTTATTTCCTTAGATATCCACGGTCGATTTTCCCTCTTTCTACCGTCCTTCCTTTTTGTTGGTATAAACCTTTGCTGAGCACTGTGAAAAATCGCTTGGAAGGTTCTCCACTGTTACTCAATTGTTTCACCATAAAGTCTTTGCTCCCAGTCTACCTTTGCTAGTCCTTCTCTCATCCCATTGTAATCTCCTTTGTTTAAGCACAAAACACTAGTTTATGATTTTACCTTCTCACCCTCCATCTGTATTTTAAATTCCACCATATTGTGATCGCTCCTTCCGAGAGGATCCCTAACTATGAGATCATGAATCAATCCTGTCTCATTACACAGGACCTGATCTAGGACCGCTTGTTCCATTACATATTGTTCTAGGAAACTATCGCGGATACATTCTATAAACTCCTCCTCAAGGCTGCCTTGACCGACCTGGTTAAACCAACCGACATATAGATTTAAATCCCCCATGATAACTGATGTACCATTTCTACATGCATCCGATATTTCTTTGTTTATTGCGTGCCCCACCATAATGTTACTATTTGGTGGCCTATAGACTACTCCTATCAGTGACTTTTTCACCTTACTATTCCTGATTTTCACCCAAATGGATTCAACCTTATCCTCCGTAGCACCGATGTCATCCCTTATTATTGCCCGTATGTCCTTAAATAACATAGCTACACCAGCGGTGGAGCGTCGGAGAAAGAGGCTCTGGAGCAGCGGCAAAAACGAGGGGGGAAAAAACAAGATGGCAGAGGGCAGAGATCGAGCAGCATGGGGGCCGGACCAGCAGGAGTTCCTTAAGCGCTGTGTGGAGGAGCTTAAAAAGGAGGTGCTGGTGCCAATGCTGTTGGCGATCGAGGGGCTGAAGGAGACCCAGAGGGCCCAGGCGGTGGAGCTTTGTGAGGTGAGGGATAAAACGAATGAGAACGAGGACGAGATCCTGGGCCTGGCGATAAAAATGGAGACACACGAGGCGGTGCACAGAAGGTGGGCCGAAAGACTCAAGGTCCTGGAGAACAGGTCGAGGAGGAAGAATCTCCGGATCCTGGGTCTCCCCGAAGGCGTAGAGGGAGCTGATGCCGGGGCGTATGTGAGTACGATGCTCCAGTCGCTGATGGGTGCGGAGGCCTCTCCGAGCCCCCTGTAGCTGGAAGGGGCTCACCGGGTCCTGGCGAGGAGACCCAAGGCTGATGAGCCGCCAAGGGCGATAGTGGCAAGGTTCCATTGCTTCACAGACAAAGAAAGTGTTCTGAGATGGGCCAAGAAGGTGCAGAGCAGTAGATGGGAGAATGCGGTGATCCGAGTCTACCAGGATTGGAGCGCGGAGGTGGCAAGGAGGAGAGCTGGCTTCAACCGGGCCAAGGCGGTGCTGCACAAAAAAAGAGTCAGGTTTGGCATGCTGCAGCCTGCGCGACTGTGGGTCACTTATCAGGACCGACACCATTATTTTGAAACGCCAGAAGAGGCCTGGACCTTCATCCAAACGGAAAAATTGGACTTGAACTGAGGGGCTGTGGTTGTGGGGGGGGGGGGGTGATGTTGGTTGTATACGGGGTTGTAAATGTGGGTAAAGAATATTTCATGGGTGGGATGATGGATGGGGATGTGGGTAGAGTTCAGGTTAAAATTCTTTTTTTTTCTGTAGACGAGATGGTGCAGAATGTGGGCGTCGGTGCTGGAGGGAGGTGAGACTCGGGGATGGGAGAACTGGGACAAAGGCCGCAACAGGAGCTGCGCCACAAGGGGCGGGGCTGGCTCAGGAAAGCGCAGGCTTTTTCCCGCGCTAGGGAGGGGGGGGATGGAGGAAGGCAAGGAGGATAAGAGACTCCCACACGGGGGAGATCAACGGGAAGGCGGGGGAAGCCGGGGTCAGCAGAAGTCAGCTGACTCACGGAAGTAATATGGGGGGAGCAAAAGTGCTAGATGTGGATCTAGCGGGGAAGAGGGGGGGGGACATAATTAGGGTTGCTGCTAATGAGAGATGGTCGGGGCGGGGGTTCCCCGTCTGGGGGACTGGAGGGTGTGGGAGGTGCGGGCACGGGACTGGCCTAAGATCGGAGATGGCAAGTGGGGGGGGGGGGTAAGCCCTCCAATCCGGCTGATCACGTGGAATGTGAGAGGCTTAAATGGGCCGGTTAAGAGGGCCCGAATGTTCGCGCACCTAAAGGGACTGAAGGCATACGTGGCCATGCTTCAGGAGACACATCTGAAGGTGGCAGATCAGGTCAGGTTAAGGAAGGGATGGGTAGGACAGGTGTTCCATTCGGGGCTGGATGCAAAGAATAGAGGGGTGGCAATATTGGTGGGGAAGCGGGTGTCGTTTGAGGCCAAGAACATAGTAGCGGACAATGGATGCCGATACGTGATGGTAAGCGGTAGGTTGCAGGAGACGGAGGTGGTATATGCCCCGAACTGGGACAAGGCTGGATTCATGAAACGGATGTTGGGGAGTATTCCAGACTTGGAGGTAGGGAGCTTCATAATGGGTGGGGATTTTCATACGGTGCTGGACCCAGCATTAGATCGTTCCAGATCTAAGAGGCCGGCTGCGGCAAAGGTGCTTAGGGGGTTTATGGATCAGATGGGGGGAGTAGATCCGTGGAGATTTGCCAGGCCTTTGGCCAGAGAATTTTCTTTTTTCTCCCACGTACATAAGGCCTACTCCCGGATAGATTTTTTTGTTTTGGGCAGGGCATTGATCCAGAAAGTGGAGGGAATGGAGTATTCGGCCATAGCCATTTCAGACCATGCCCCGCATTGGGTGGAGCTAGAGCTTGGGAGGAGAGGGACCAACGCCCATTGTGGCGATTGGATGTGGGACTGCTGGCAGACGAGGAAGTGTGTGGGAGGGTGCATCGAAAGGTATCTGGAAGCCAACGACAACAGGGAGGTGCAGGTGGGAGTAATATGGGAGGCGCTGAAGGCGGTGGTCAGGGGAGAGTTAATTTCCATCAGGGCACATAGGGTGAAGAGAGAGGGCAGGGAAAGGGAGAGGTTAGTGGGGGAGATTTTAAGGGTGGACAGGAGATATGCAGAGGCTCCTGATGAGGGACTACTCAGGGAGAGATGAAGTCTCCAGACGGAGTTCAACCTGTTGACCACAGGGAAGGCAGAGGCACAGTGGAGGAAGGCAAAAGGGGCGATATATGAATATGGGGAGAAGGCGAGTCGGATGCTGGCACATCAGCTCCGTAAGAGGATGGCAGCGAGGGAAATAGGTGGCATCAAGGATGGCAGGGGAACTACAGTGCAGAGTGCGGTGAAAGTGAATGAGGCATTCAAGGCCTTTTACGAGGAGTTGTATGGGTCCCAGCCCCCAGGGGGAAAAGACGGGATGCGACGATTCTTGGACCAACTGAGGTTCCAGAGGGTGGAGGAGCAGGAGGTGGCTGGTTTGGGGACGTCTATTGGGGTGGAGGAGCTGGTTAAAGGACTGGGGAGCATGCAGGCAGGGAAGGCCCCGGGGCCGGATGGGTTCCCGGTGGAGTTTTATCGGAAGTTTGTAGACCTGTTAGCCCCGTTGCTGGTAAGGAAGCAAGGGAGGGGGGGGACCCTGCCCCCGACATTGTCGGAGACGACGATCTCTTTGATCTTGAAGCGGGATAAGGACCCACTGCAATGTGGGTCATATAGACCGATCTCGCTCCTCAACGTAGATGCTAAGTGTGCTGGCAAAAATGTTGGCTACGAGGATTGAGGACGGTGTCCCGGGGGTGATTCACAAGGACCAGACGGGATTCGGAAAGGGTAGGCAGCTAAATACCAATGTGCGAAGGCTCCTAAATGTGATAATGATGCCATCGGTGGAGGGAGAGGCGGATATAGTGGCAGCCATGGACGCGGAGAAGGCCTTTGACCGAGTAGAGTGGGAGTATCTCTGGGAAGTGTTGAGGAGGTTTGGGTTCGGGGGAGGGTTTATTAGTTGGGTCAAGCTCCTGTATAGAGCCCCGGTGGCAGGTGTGGTCACGAACCGGCGGAGGTTGGAGTATTTCCGGCTGTATTGAGGGACGAGGCAGGGGTGCCCCCTGTCCCCTCTGCTGTTTGCATTAGCAATTGAACCTTTGGCCATGGCGTTAAGGGAGTCGGGGAAATGGAAGGGGGTGGTCCGAGGGAGGAGAGGTACATCGGGTGTCGCTGTACGCAGATGACCTGTTGCTCTATGTGGCGGATCCAGTGGAGGGGATGGTTGAGGTCATGCAGATCCTAAGGGAGTTTGGAGATTTTTCGGGCTATAAGCTCAACGTGGGAAAGAGTGAGCTCTTTGTGGTGCATCCGGGGGATCAGGGAAGAGGGATAGACGATCTACCGTTGAGGATGGCGGAAAGGAGCTTTCGATACTTGGGGATTCAGGTAGCTAGGAGTTGAGGAGCACTGCACAAACTTAATTTGACGCGGCTGGTGGAACAGATGGAGGAGGATTTTAAAAGGTGGGACATGTTGCCACTCTCGCTGGCGGGCAGGGTACAGTCGATTAAAATGGTGGTCCTCCCAAGGTTTCTTTTTGTGTTCCAGTGCCTTCCAATCGTGATCACCAAGGCCTTTTTTAAGAGGGTAGGCAGGAGCATTATGAGTTTTGTGTGGGTGAGCAAGACCCCGAGGGTAAGGAGGGGGTTCCTGGAGCGTAGCAGGGATAGAGGAGGGTTGGCGTTGCCGAATTTGGGTGGCTACTACTGGGCAGCCAATGTGGCGATGATCCGTAAGTGGGTGATGGAGGGAGAGGGGGCGGCGTGAAAGAGGTTGGAGATGGCTGCAAAGGAACGAGCCTGGGGGCGCTGGTGACGGCACGTTGCCACTCTCGCCGACAAGGTACACCACGAGCCCGGTGGTGGCGGCAACGCTAAAGATCTGGGGGGCAGTGGATACGACACAGGGGAGCGTTGGGAGCCTCGGTGTGGTCCCCGATTAGGGATAACCATCGGTTTGTCCCAGGAAGGATGGACGGGGGGTTTCAGAGCTGGCATCGGGCAGGGATTAGAAGAATGGGGGACCTGTTCATCGATGGGACGGGACGTTTGCGAGCTTAGGGGCGCTGGAGGAGAAATTTGGACTACCCCCGGGAAATGCCTTCAGGTACATGTTTGTGAGGCGGCAGGTGAGGGAATTCCCGCTGCTCCCGCACAGGGGATTCAAGACAGTGATCTCGGGCATATGGGTCGGGGAGGGCAAGGTGTCGGCGATATACCAGGAGATGAAAGGAGAGGGGGAGGCTTTGGTAGAGGAGCTGAAAGGTAAATGGGAAGAGGAGCTGGGGGAGGAGATTGAGGAGGGGCTGTGGGCTGATGCCCTAAGTAGGGTTAATTCCTCTTCCTCGTGTGCCAGGCTTAGCCTGATACAGTTTAAGGTAGTGCACAGAGCGCATATGAGGGGAGCGAGGCTGAGTAGGTTCTTTGGGGTGGAGGACAGATGTGGGAGGTGCTCAGGAAGTCCGGCGAACCATGTCCATATGTTTTGGTCATGCCCGGCACTGGAGGGGTTCTGGAGGGGAGTTGCGCGAATAGTATCTAAGGTGGTGAAAGTCCGGGTCAAGCCAAGCTGGGGGCTAGCACTATTTGGAGTAGTGGACGAGCCGGGAGTGCAGGAGGCGAAAGAGGCCGGCATTCTGGCCTTTGCGTCCCTAGTAGCCCGGCGAAGGATCTGGTTTATGTGGAAAGAGGCGAAGCCCACCAGCGTGGAGGCCTAGATAAATGATATGGCAGGGTTTATCAAGTTGGAGAGGATAAAGTTTGCCTTGCGAGGGTCTGCGCAGGGGTTCTACAGGCGGTGGCAACCGTTCCTAGACTATCTCGCGGAGCGTTAGATGAAGGTCGGACAGCAGCAACAGCAACCCAGGGTTGGGCTGGGGGGGGTAATCTTTCGTTTTGGGGGGGGGGGGGGGTTTCCTCGGGGGCATTTGACAAGAAAACACATGAATGATCCGGGAAACTGACATGTACGGGAGGAATCCAATGTACAAAGTTCTGTATCATATTGACTTGCCATGTTCATGTCTTGCTATGCGAGCTTTCTTTCTTCTCTGTTACGGGGGTGGGGTTGTTTGTATGGTTGAAAGTTTTGCTAAAAAAACTCTTAATAAACATTTTTTTTAAAACTCTGTTTCTCTCCCCATTGATGCTGCCTGACCGGAGTATTTCCAGCACTTTCTTTTCTTTAAATACATAGCAGTGCTCTGCAAAGATCAGTGATAGAGCTAGTGTTGAGTCTACTTACTGTAGTCCGCCCTCCCTTGACGCAATTTTTTTTACCCCAATAAAATCCAGGCACCTCGATGCCTCAGAGACCGCGCAATAGTCAGGATCATCTGACAGGGCCCTGTCACCAAAGAAACCAAATGGGAGGTGGCTTTTCTGTATTGTAATGAGAGAAAGCGTACTTCCGTATTCGACCAAATTTTCCGTATAAAATACGGAAAATCTGTGCTAGTTGGCAACTCTGAATCAGTTGATTTGAATACCAACCCAATACAATAAACTGAATTGCACACTTAAGCAAACTGCTGATACAACATACCATCCAATAAACTATTAGTACGCAAGTCCACGTTTGTTTCTTCCTTGTCCTTGCACAACAGTTCAATCATAACATTCAGCAAACCGAACAATAAAATGGGTATTGTTGTAATTGACTGAACACAGACAGCATCAGTCATCATTTTGTATATGTTTTACCCAAGCTGCTGAGCACATAATTAACCAGGTAGCAAAACCCACATATCTGCATTACTGTTTTCAGTTCATGCAAAAAAATAATTTTCCAACAAATAAACCTTTACATCTACCAGCAGAGCTACACCAACAATGTTGTAAGTCAGTCTGAATGAACAAATAATCTCAGCACCAGAGTTAAAAGTAGAGAGAAAATTATGCCGGAGAGAATGCGAGGGTTTTCGCACTGCGGGAGACACTGGCGCAAAAACTGAAGAACATCTTTGCTTTTTGTCCGGGCACTTTTTAAAAATGTATTTATGGGATGTGGGTATCGATGGCCAGCATTTATTGTCCATCCCCAATATCCCTCAATGACATGGGTGGTGAGTTGCCTTCTTGAATTGCTGCAGTCCCCGAGGAGTCGGTATATCCACAGTGCCGTTCGGGAGGGAGTTCCAGGATTTCGACCCAGTGACAGTGAAGGAACCACGATATATTTCCAAGTCGGGATGGTGAGTGTCTTGGAGGGGAATCTCCAGATGGGGTTCCCCGGTACCTGCTGCTCGTGTCCTTCTAGATGGTCGAGGTCGTGAGTTTCAAAGGTGCTGTCGAAGGAACCTTGGTGAGTTACTGCAGTGCATCTTGTAGTTGGTGCACATGGCTGCCACTGTTCGTCGGTGGTGGAGGGATTGAATGTTTGTAGAAGGGTTGCCAACATTAAGCAGGCTGCTTTGTTCTGGATGGTGTCAAGCTTCTTGAGATTTGTTGGAGCTGCACTCATCCAGGCAAGTGGAGAGTATTCCATTACACTCCTGATTTGTGCCTTGTAGATGGTGGACAGGCTTTTATTTTGTGGGGTACAGTGGGGGGGAAAGAGAGGAAGCAGGAGAGAGTTACTCGCAGCGGGCTTCTTAACCTTTGACCTGCTCTGGTCGCCACAGTATTTACACTGCTAGTCCAGTTCAGCTTCTGGTCAATGGTAACCCCCAAGATGTTGATAATTAGGGATTCAGCTGTGGTAATGGCATTGAATGTCAAAGGGTGATGGTTAGATTCTCTCTTGTTGGAGATGGTCATTGCCTGGCACTTGTGTGGTGTGAATGTTACTTGCCCAAGCCTGGATATTGTCCAGGTCTTGCTGCATTTGGACATGCACTGCTTCAGTATTTGAGGAGTCATGAATTGTGAACATTGTGCACTCATCTGCAAACGTCCCCACTTGTGACATTATGATGGAAGTAAGGTCATTGATGAAGCAGCTGAAGATGGTTGGACCTAGGACACTACCCTGAAGAACTCATGCAGTGATGTTCAGGATCGGAGATGATTGACCTCCAATCACCACAATCACCTTCCTTTGTGCCAGGTATGACTCCAACCCATTTTGCTAGTTCTCCTTGATGCCATACTCAGTCAAATGCCACCTTGATGCCAAGTGCAGTCACTCTTGCCTTACCTCTGGCATTCAGCTCTTTGTCCACATTTGTACCAAGGCTATGTTATTCAATTTAAACTATTCACCAAAAAAGTCTTTAATTACTTCACATTCAATCACAAAAGGATTCAAAGAATATGCTGTTTTTAAAGTGTGTCACTAATACTGTTCTATTTGTAGATCACAAAACATCCTATATTTGTGATTCTTGAACAGATTGGGTAGTCAAACTGCAAACAATTAACCAAAAAGTAATTTTCCCTTCCGTGACAGGCATCCTCCAATTTGGACACAACTGAATTTTCATTTTTAAGAAAATCCCAAAAGTCCAGTGATGATCATTAAGAAGCAAACAGCAGTACTCAAAATTGCTAATGCTTTATTAAGTCAGCATGGAAGCGGTCTATATTGTCACATTCAAATTACACAAGTAGGCTGGAACTTGAAGCATGGTCAAATTCTGTAGCTGTTAACTCAGCCAACTTTCAGGTACTTACAGCAAGGACGTGGTCAAGATAGGTCCCAACGTTAATTATAATTGTTAGAAGTTTATCTCGTTCAGTAGCTACTTGATTCCCCTCCTAGCTATCTTTATAGTCTCTTCACGTTATCATAATCTGGTAAAATTAAATAATAGTTTATTTCTCGGTCTATATATTTTAAATTAAATTGCAGCTGATCATAGTTCAACTCAAATACATACTGGCAGATTATAACAATAATCTTTATTAGTGTCACAAGTAGGCTTACATTAACACTGCAATGAAGTTACTGTGAAGATCCCCTATCGCCACACTACGGCGCCTGTTCGGGTACATAGAGGGAGAATTCAGAATTTCCAATTCACCTATCCACAGTACTGTTCAAGATGAATCACAAGATTCTACTATTGCAAAAGAATGTTGAGGTACAAAATGGAGAAGAGTTTGTTTAACATCTTTAAAGAAAAAATTTGCAAAGATGTTTCCAGAAATACCTTTTTTGGAAAATGCCTTTTCATGCAGGAAGAAAAATCCTGAAGTGCACAACGACATAAATTAAAAGTTTTCAGTATGATGTAACCCTTTGGAACATGTTACAAAATATACTAATGGATCTTCTTCGAAGTTGCGCACAAGAATTTAAGATGAAGCGCAGCCCTCAGGTGAACAAGGCTTGTGGCAGGTTATAATTGGACCAGAGTAGCCAAGCAATTTGGCCCTAACTCTGCACATATCCTTACAAATTCTTAAATCTAAATCCAGCATGGAAGCTGTCTATATTGTCACATTCAAATTACACCCTCCCACCAGTCGTGATGTTATAGCACCTCCACTGGCCGTGAGTACAGGTCCACAGGTCATTGAAAGGGGCAACACAGGTGGAGAAGGTAGTCAAGAAGGCATACGGCATGCTTGCCTTCATTGGACGGGGCATTGAGTATAAGAATTGGCAAGTCATGTTGCAGCTGTATAGAACCTTAGTTAGGCCACACTTGGAGTATAGTGTTCAATTCTGGTCGCCACACTACCAGAAGGATGTGGAGGCTTTAGAGAGGGTGCAGAAGAGATTTACCAGAATGTTGCCTGGTATGGAGGGCATAAGCTATGAGGAGCGATTGAATAAACTCGGTCTGTTCTCTCTGGAACGAAGGAGGTTGAGGGGCGACCTGATAGAGGTCTACAAAATTATGAGGGGCATAGACAGAGTGGATAGTCAGAGGCTTTTCCCCAGGGTAGAGGGGTCAATTACTAGGGGGCATAGGTTTAAGGTGAGAGGGGCAAGGTTTAGAGTAGATGTACGAGGCAAGTTTTTTACGCAGAGGGTAGTGGGTGCCTGGAACTCGCTACCGGAGGAGGTAGTGGAAGCAGGGACGATAGGGACATTTAAGGGGCATCTTGACAAATATATGAATAGGATGGGAATAGAAGGATACGGACCCAGGAAGTGTAGAAGATTGTAGTTTAGTCGGGCAGTATGGTCGGCGCGGGCTTGGAGGGCCGAAGGGCCTGTTCCTGTGCTGTACATTTCTTTGTTCTTTGTTCTTTGTTCTTTGATTATAGCATGACAAGGTTATAATGCCAGTTTCTTGGAGATAATTAACATGGAAAAAGCAAACAGGAAGTCTGCGCAAATAGAAACAAAGAAAATAGGAGCAGGAGGCCGTCATTCGGCCCTTCAAGCCTGCTCCACGATTCATTGTGATCATGGCTGATCACCCAACTCAATAGCCTAATCCCACTTTCTCCCTTTATCTGTTGACCCCCTTCGCCCTAAGTGCTATATTGAACTGCTTCTTGAAAACATACAATGTATATTGTTCTTTGTTTTCGCCTCAACTACTTCCTGTGGTAACGAATTCCACAGGCCAAAATTCTGAATTCTCCCTCAATATCCCCGAACAGGCGCCGCAGTGTGGCGACTAGGGGATCTCCTCATCTCTGTCTTAAATGCTCTCCGCAGTATCCTCAGACTGTGGCCCCTGGTTCTGGACACACCCACCATCGGGAACATCCTTCCTTCATCCACCCTATCTAGTCCTGTTAGAATTTTATAGTTTCCATGAGATCCCCCCTCATTCTTCTGAACTCCAGTGAATACAATCCTAACCGATTCAATCTCTCCTCATGTCAGTCCCGCTATCCCAGGAATCAGTCTGGTAAACCTTTGCTGCACTACCTCCAAAGCAAGGACATCCGTCTTCAGATAAGGAGACCAAAACTGCACACAATATTCAGGTGCGGCCTCATCAAGGCTCTGTGTAATTGCAGCAAAACATCCCTGCTCCTGTACTCTAATCCTCTCGCAATGAAGACCAGCATACCATTTTGCCTTCTTTACCGCCTGCTGTACTTGCATGCTTACCTTCAGTGACTGGTGTACAAGGACACCCAGGTCTCATCGCACATTTCCCTCTCCTAATTTATTCATTTATTTCCTTTTTTTAAAAAAATATATATAAATTAGAGTACCCAATTTTATTTTTCCAATCACGGGCCAATTTAGCATGGCCAATTCACCTACCCCGCATATCATTTTAGATTGTGGGGGTGAAACTCACACAGATCTTTCTCCTAATTTATGGCCATTCAGATAATAGTCTGCCATCCTATTTTTGTAACCAAAGTGGATAACCTCACATTTCTCCAAATTATACTGCATCTGCCATTAATTTGCCCACTCACTCAACTTGCCCAAATCAGACTAAAGGATCTATGCATCCTCCTCACAGCTCACCCTCCCATCCAATTTGGTGTCATCTGCAAATTTGGAGATATTCCATTTTGTTCGCTCATCTAAATCATTAATATATATTGTGAATAGCTGGGGCCCTAGCACCGATCCCAATAGTACCCCACTAGTCATTGCCTGTCAATTTGAAAGACCTGTTAATTCCTACTCTTTGTTTCCTGTCTGCCAATCAGCTTTCGATCACCTTCCACTAACCCTAATCCCCATGCACTTTAATTTTACACACTAATCTCTTATGGGGGACTGTAAAAAGCCTTCTGAAAGTCCAAATATACCACATCAACTAGCTCCCCTCGTCAACTCTACTGGCTACATCCTCAAAGAATTCCAGTAGATTTGTAAAGCATGATTTCCCCTTCATTGATCCATGCTGACTCTGTCTGATCCCGCTACTATTTGCCAAGTGCTTTGCGATAAAATCTTTGATAACGGATTCTAGAATTTTCCCCACTATCCCACGACAGGCTTACTGGTCCATAATTCCCTCCTTTCTCTCTACCTCCAATGTGGAGTCACATCAGCTACCCTCCAATCTGCAGGAACTGTTCCAGAGTCTATACAATCCTGGAAGTTGACCACCAATGCGTCCACTATTTCTACGGCCACTTCCTTAAGTACTCTGGGATGTAGATTATCAGGGCCTGGGGAATTATCAGCCTTCAATCCCATCAATTTCCCCAAGCCATTTCTCAACTAATATTGCTTCAGTTCCTCCCTCTCACTAAACCCTACGATCCCCAACATTTAGTATATGACAATTCTTTAGTATATGACAAAATCAGTCCATTGTGCCATTACACACACAGCCAGAAGGTTTGGTCTCTCCGTTATTTGTCTCTGCTGTCTTCAGCTTACTTGGGCAGCACAGTAGCACAGTGGTAGCACTGTTGCTTCACAGCGCCAGGGTCCCAGGTTTGATTCCCGGCTTGGGTCACTGTCTGTGCGGAGTCTGCATGTTCATGTGTCTGCGTTTTCCCCGTATCTGCATGGGTTTCCTCCGAGTTCTCCTGTTTCCTCACACAAGTCCCAAAAGACGTGCTGTTAGGTGAATTGGACCTTCTGAATTCTCCCTCTGTGTACCCGAACAGGTGCCGGATTGTGGCGACTAGGGGCTTTTCACAGTAACTTCATTGCAGTGTTAATGTAAGGCTACTTGTGAATATAAAGATGATTATAATTATCCTCCTGTCTTTAAACCTCTGTTGCTGTTTCTTGCTTCCTTTAATTTTTCACTTAGCTTTTCCTTCTTTCCTTCTCACATGGAATTGGTGGAGAGCATCAAAGGGGAAAAAAGTGCAGGCTCTATATATAGTGAAGGAAGTGGATCCTTCGCCATTTCATCCTCCTCCCTCCCTTATCACTCATGCTTTCTCCAACCTCTTCTTACCATGCTGCCAACTCCTTCATCTTCAGCCAATGCAATTTGGTTATTCACCAGAGATATTGCATGTGCTTCACATTACATTTTTAGCTAGATGCTAGCAGTTAGACTCCCCTATCTGTTCAAGAACTACAAGCATAGGATCTTTTTGATCTATAAACAGAGTTTAGAAACATCAGATTCTTGGAATTGTTTGCAGCTATTTCTTCATTTTCCTACCACAGGTTCACACTCATTCTTATTTTCTTCCCCTTTTAACTAACGGTATCTATTTATTTGTTCATGGGACATCAGCATCACTGGCAAGATCAGCATTTATGGCATATCTCTAACTGCCCTTGAGTCACCTTCTTGAATCGCTGCAGCCTGTGGAGAATTTCCTACCATTCCCCCCCAGTGCCCCCCACCTGATTCCCATTGACTTCAAATCTATTAGGGCTCCTTAATGCTACTCTATGTCAAGGGCAATCAACTCTCACTGCACCTCTGAAATGCAGCTCTTTTATCCTTGTTTGGACACAGTAATAATGAGGTCTGGAGTTGAATGGTCCGAGCAAAACCCAAACTGTGCAGTAAACAGGTTATTGCTGAGTGAGTGCTACTTAATGTATGCTTGTTAATGACACCTTCCATCATTCTGCTAATGATTGAGATTAGTTTGATGGTACGGTATTGGCCAGATTGGATTTGTCCCTGCTTTTTGAGAGCAGAACATACCTGAGCAATATTCCACATTGTCAGGCAGATGCCAGTGCTGTAGCTGTTCTGGAACTGTTTGGATCAGGTCATGGCTATTTCTGGAGCACAAGTATGTCCACTGTGCTCAGTGCAAGGTCCACTTTGACAGGTTGATTTTTTAAAGATTTGTTCATGGGATTTGGGTACCATTGGCAAAACCAGCGATTATTGCTCACACCCAACTGCCGAGGAGGTGGTGATAAGCTACTGCCTTGAACCGCTGCAGTCTGTGTGATGCAGGTACAGCCAGGTGCAATGTTACAGGATTTTGACCCAGTGTCAGTAAAGGTACTGTGATACATTTCCAAGTCAGGATGGTGTGTGAATTAGAAGGGAACTTGCAGGCGGTGGTATTCTCATATATCTGCTGCACATGTTCTTCCAAGTAGTAGAGGTTGAGGGATTGGGTGGTGGTGGGGTAGGGGCCGTGGCAAGTTTCTGCAGTGCATCTCATAAGTAGCAACTGCCTTTGTTTCAGCTGTACTGGAGCAACTTGGATAGAAACGCATCTAGTTACAAGTCACAAATCATCAGCGCTGTAGCGGGATGTTCTCAGGGACCCATCGCCTTTGCTGCAGAAGTGTGCGCAGTCATTTCTTGACATCACATCAAATGGATCAAATTGGTTGAAGACTTGCTTCTGCGATGCTAGAACTCAGGGCAAGGCCAAGATGGATCATCTATCTGACACCTCTAGTTGAAAATGAATGCAAGTGCTGCAACCTAGTCTTCGCACGGAGGTGCTGGGCTCTACCATCACTGAAGATGGGGATATTTGTGCTTAATTGACCACTACCATTCACAACTGAAGACAACACTGCAGAGCTTTGATCTGATCCATTAGTTGTGGGATTGCTTATCTCTGTCTATAGCATGCTGTTTCCACTGTTTAGCATGTTTGTTACTTTTGGTGTAGCTTCACCAGGTTGTCACCTCATTTTGAATGCCTGCTGCTATTCTTGGCATACTCTCCTACATTTCCCATAGACCCAGGACAATTTCCTGGCTTGATGGTAATGGTAGATAGAGTGAGGGAATATGTTACATAATGTGGTAGAATAGAATTTTGCTGATAACCTCATGGATGACTAATTTGGCCAATCTAAATCTATCCAATTTAGCACAAAAGTATTAGCATTTGTCACCTGATTGGTTTGTCCTGCCAGGAGGATAGGGCATGCCTAGGAATGATAACAAGAGTCTGGGATATTGACGGTTGTATAATTCTGTGAGCAAGACTACGTCAGGCTATTGCTTGACTAGTTTGGGAGATAGCTCTCCCAATTTTGGCACGTCCCAGACAGTTTGCAGATCAATTGGACTGAGTGTACCTTTTTTATTACCGATGCCTGGCTCGATGCTAGGCATTTCAGCTGGTTTTAATTTTTCAAATTTTCTGATATGATTTGATACAGCTGAAAGCCCTGCTACACTATTTCAAATGGCAGATAAGTGTCGACCACATAGCTGTGGGATCTGAAGGCACATGCAGGCCAGAGAGGCTACAGGTGGCAGGTTTCTTTCCCTAAAGGGCATAATTGAACCAGATGGATTTTTACGACAATCTCGTAGTTTGATGGTCATCATTGTGGCTTGCCTTTTATACAATTCACTCCTTTTATTGTTCCCTCCTCCTCGCTCTGTTGCCATTCACCTCATCACTAAACATCCATTTACTCCAAGAGCAGGTTGGAGCCCCTCACGTTCCACTAGTTTGCTTTCTCCTTGTGCCGATCTTTCCAACTTAAATGTGTTTTATACTTCAGTGTCCACCTTAGAGCCTTTAACAGGATAAACCACATTATTCTCATTGAACACCTGCTCTGTTATCCAACTTTGTGGAGCTATCACTGCTAACTGCCTCTCTTACTATTGGATAATGTATTTCTAACAACTGCTTCTATTCCCACCCCCTGTCAGAGCCACCTCAATCCCTGAAAGATCCATCCATGAATTCTATGTCCCACTTTTTCCCTATCTGCCTGGCGCCCTCTTGTGACATGTTTCAAGGCACTACCCAATCTCTCTACAACAAAACTGAATTAGTGTTATCGGATTGCTTTGTCAACAGCTTCCCATGAACTGCAACTTCCTCCCATTTCAGGTACCAATTCTGGCGCCTTGGCCATCCCAGATTTTAATCACGAAAGAGAAAACGCTGGAAAACCTCAGCAGGTCTGACAGCATCTGTAGGGAGATAAAAAAGCTAATGTTTCAAGTCCAATGCCTCTTTGTCAAAGCTTTGCTGCCAGACCTGCTGAGATTTTCCAGCATTTTCTCTTTTGTTTCAGATTCCAGCATCCGCAGTAATTTGCTTTCACCCGATTTTAATCACTCCACTCTTGGCAGCCTGCTTTCAGCTACCTTGTTCCTAAACTCTAGAATTCACTTCCAAAGTTTCTTTGCCTCCTTCTTAAACCTCTGCCTCTCTATAGCTTTTAAGGTGCTCCTCAAAACCTACCTCTCTAACCAAGCTTTCAGTCTTTTGTCCAAATATCCTGTTTTGTGGTTCACTATCAAAAATGTTTTAAATGCTCTTGTTAAACGCCATGGGACATTTTTCTACACTGAATTTTGATTTGATTTATTATTGTCACATGTATTAGTATACAGTGAAAAGTATTTTTTCTTGCATGCTGTACAAACAATGCATACCGTACATAGGGAAGGAAGGAGAGACTGCAGAATATAATGTTACAGTTATCGCAAGGTGTGGAGAAAAGATCTTAATACGAGGTAGGTCCATTCAAAAGTCTGATGGCAGTAGGGAAGCTGTTCTTGAGTCGATGACCTCAAACTTTGGTATCTTTTTCCTGACGTTGAAGGTGGATGAGAGTATGTCCGGGGCTTGTGGGGTCCTTAATTAAGGCATTATATAAATGCAAATTGTTGCTTATAACCCCTTCTACCTTCTTTGCTACATTAAATGGCATGGGGACAGATATTGCGGAAAGAATAATGATGAGGCTAACAGTGCTCATTATTACCACGAGGTAAATCAGACAGCAAATTTTGGCATATGCACATAACCAATTAAACAAATAAACTCAGAAGTTGCTGGCAGAGGTACCTTGTTCCTCCACAGGTTGCAGAATTGCATTTCTCGCTGATAAGACTCAGCGCTGAAATTAATGCAATGGTGTGAACTCAGGATACTTGCCCATGAGCTCCGCACTAACAATGACAGAAAAAGTTAAAGATGGTGCATTCAGAAGTGAGCTTTTAAATGGCATAAGTGCTGCTGAATAGTGGCCCTGAAAAAATAATTTTACAAATATGGAGTCTCATTCCTTAAGATAATTAATAATAATAATCGTTATTATTGTCACAAGTTGGCTTACATTAACATTGCAATGAAGTTACTGTGGAAATCCCCTAGTCGCCCACTCCGGTCCCTGTTCGGATACACGGAGAGAGAATTCAGAATGTTGAATTCACCTAACAAGCATGTGTTTTGGGACTTGTGGGAGGAAACCGAAGCACCCGGAGGAAATCCTCACAGACATGGGGAGAACGTGCAGACTACGCACAGGCAGTGACCCAAGTGGGAATCGAACTTGGGACCCGAGCACTGTGAAGCAACAATGCTAACCACTGTGCTACCGTGCACATCTCATCTGCATGTTCTTAGTTTTATTTCACTTTCTAGACATGACTGAAATCTAATTTATATTTTATGCCTTCTATTCTCTATTTTTCACTATGTATTGGTTGATGTTAAAAAACTCACTTTTACATTAGTTTCCCTGTAGGAGGCACTGCACTAGACGCCACATTAGTGCAAGTCTATGCCCTGTCATTGGGATTTCTTTTGTCTCGGACTTCAATATCACAATATTGTATTCTCTGTCTAATGCTAAATTGTAGTAAACTCCTTGTAAAGCTGGAAATTTTAGTTAATGTTAATCAATTCAACGGTTCATCCAATTTAGGCTTTAAGCAGGCCTGCTTTCTGGCTCTGTTAGTTTTACTCCAGGACAGTTTTCCCACACATTGCAAATGGCAGTCATTGTTTCAAAATGATCAGGGGGCTAGATAGGGTGGACAGTGAGAGCCTTCTCCCGCGGATGGAAATGGCTGGCACGAGGGGACATAGCTTGAAACGGAGGGGTAATAGATATAGGACAGAGGTCAGAGGTAGGTTCTTTACGCAAAGAGTAGTGAGGCCGTGGAATGCCCTACCTGCTACAGTAGTGAACTCGCCAACATTGAGGGCATTTAAAAGTTTATTGGATAAACATATGGATGATAATGGCATAGTGTAGGTTAGATGGCTTTTGTTTCGGTGCAACATCGTGGGCCGAAGGGCCTGTACTGCGCTGTATCGTTCTATGTTCTATGTTCTATCTGTAAGAGTCTTTCCTGTTTAATTCCTTTGTTCCCATTTATTTTATTATTTTTGGTCCATGGACCGATAATCGGATTGTGCCTTTAAGCAGAACAGCACTTTCCAGAAGTGTCCTAGTTTGTATTTTGGAGAGGAGAAACCATACTCGTTGGAACCGGTTTTTGAGGAAGTTGGTTCGATTGGCTAACTGGTTACTGGTGGGTTGGCCGGGGACAGTGTTCTGCCTGACAACAGTCAGCATTTGGTTCTTGCCAGGTGTTTTTTTTCAGATAGAACCTGCCAGAAGCCTCTGGGCCCTTAAAGGAAGAGCTGTGTTTCCCCCTCTCTCTGCTGCCTGCTGTCTCCATGAATCTGCAGTGAAGATCATTACAAGCTGAAGGAAAAGGAAGGATCCAACTGAGGGCCTAACGTTGAGAAGGAAACTAACTGGAAGACATCCATTTGAATCAAACATCCTTAAGCTTTTATTTTTTTATTCCTCTTCCCTTTCAACCACCCTTTCCCCTGTGTTGTTTGTCTGTGCATGTAGAGAGTGGAGGGGCGAGTTAGAAAATGTGGGGGGTGTTGGGAATCAGATAGTAGATAGCCAGTTGTGTTTTTTGCCTATTTAATTATAATTAACATTACTAATAAAAGGTTACTTGTGTTTAAATTTGCAAACCTGGTGACTGTAGTTAACGCAACTAAAAGCTTGGTTTTTTTTTTTAAATGAAATGTAATTTGAACTGCGTTGCGACTCAGGGTCAAATCGGGCTGGAATTGATCACACACTAGCTAGCCCACGGTGGCGTAACAGATGTTTTATATGTGGTGGATATTTGCACTGGCCACATGTGGCAGATATCCAAAGTGATAACACACATCACAAATCAAGATATTTTCTCCCCACAACAACTGAAATGTAATGCCTTGAGGAACAATCACAAATATTTTTACAAGAAACTTCCGGGTGCGGCGATGACCAGCTAAGTTGCACGTTTCGGCACCTCCCGTTTCAACGGACCTTTGGGCTCTTATCGGGAGCCCCAACGGAAATTTTCAAAGGCTAAACCCAGTGTGAGGCGACATAGGAAGGAGTCCCCCTGGGTGTGGATGGAAAGAAGTGATAGTAGTGGCCAGATTGTGGAGGATCCTCTGGAGCAGCGGCAGAGAAGGGAAGGGAGAAGCAAGATGGCGGCTGAGGGAGCCCAGTTGGTATGGGGTCTGGAACAGCAGGAATTCCTCTGGCGATGTGTGGAGGAGCTCAAGAAGGAGGTGCTGGCGCCGATGCTGCAGGCGATTGAGGGGCTGAAGGAGACACAAAAGACCCAAGAGATGGAGCTCCGTGGAGTGAAGGCAAAGGCTGACGAAAATGAAGACGAGATACAGGGCTTGGTGGTGAAGACGGAGACGCACGAGGCGCTACACAAGAGGTGTATGGAGAGATTGGAAGCCCTGGAAAATAGCTCGAGGAGGAAGAACTTAAGGATTTTGGGTCTTCCCGAAGGGGCAGAGGGAGCGGACGTTGGGGCGTACGTGAGTGTGATGCTCCATACCTTAATGGGAGCTGAGGCCCCGACGGGCCCCCTGGAAGTGGAGGGAGCGTACCGGGTCCTCGTGAGAAGACCAAAGGCAGGGGAAATACCGCGAGCAATAGTGGTGAGATTCCACCGCTACAAGGACAGGGAGATAGTCCTGAGATGGGCTTAGACGACACGGAGCAGCAGATGGGAGAACGCGGTGATCCAAGATTGGAGTGCGGAGGTGGCGAGAATGAGGGCTAGTTTCAATCGGGCCAAGGCGGTGCTCCACAGGAAGAAAGTGAAATTCGGAATGTTGCAGCCGGCAAGACTGTGGGTTACACACCAGGGCAAACACCACTACTTCGAGACGGCAGAGGAGGCGTGGACATTCATTCAAGAGGAGAAGTGGGACTAGATTTGGGAAAGGATGTTTGGAATGAAGTAGCGAGGTGGTGGCAAGAAATTGTAAATCAGATGGGGGAATTTTTTCCCCTCGAAAGGGGGGGGACACAAATAAATGTGGGCGCCGGGGGGGGAAGGGGATGGGGAAGGAGAGAGGGAGCTGCGCCATTAGGGGAGGGGCCGAGAGAGAAGCGCGGGCTCTGTTCCCACGCTATGGAAACTGTGGTGGGAAAAGGGGGCGTAGGAACGAGGGGGCCTCACACACAGGGAGTCTAAGGATAAACGGGGGAAGCCGAGGTCAGCCAGAGTTTGCTGACTCGGGGAAGCAATATGGGGGGTGCAATCAAGCTAGAGCGGGATCTAGCGGGGGGGGGGGGGATTAACTGGGTTGCTGCTGCTGCTAAGGGGAAGGGGGAGCTGTTACGAGATGGG
This sequence comes from Scyliorhinus torazame, assembly GCF_047496885.1. NCBI lineage: Eukaryota > Metazoa > Chordata > Chondrichthyes > Carcharhiniformes > Scyliorhinidae > Scyliorhinus > Scyliorhinus torazame. Next base: position 200,936,875 of record NC_092709.1, read on the forward strand.
ATGGTCGGGACGGGAGGGGGACAAGCGGTTGCGTGGGAACCGGGTGAGGAGCTGGTTTAAAAAAGGGGATGGCTAGTCGACGAGGGGGGGGGGGTGGGGGTAAAGAGCTCCCCAACCCGGTTGATCACGTGGAACGTGAGAGGGTTGAATGGGCCGATTAAGAGGGCAAGGGTATTTGCGCACCTAAAGAAGCTAAAGGCAGACGTGGTTATGCTTCAGGAGACGCACCTGAAACTGGCGGATCAGGTTAGATTAAGAAAAGGATGGGTGGGACAGGTATTCCACTCGGGCTTGGATGCAAAAAATAGAGGGGTGGCAATACTGGTGGGGAAAAGGGTATCGTTTGAGGCGAAGACCATAATGGCGGACAGTGGGGGTAGGTACGTGATGGTGAGTGGCAGATTGCAAGGTGAAGCAGTGGTGCTGGTGAAGGTATATGCCCCGAACTGGGATGATGCGAACTTTATGAAGCGTATGTTGGGGCGCATCCCGGACCTGGAGATGGGAAAGTTGGTAATGGGGGGGGGGGGGACTTCAACACGGTGCTGGACCCAGGGCTGGACCGGTCCAGATCTAGGACCGGGAGGAGGCCGGCAGCGGCCAAGGTGCTTAAGGGCTTTATGGAGCAGATGGGAGGAGTGGATCCCTGGAGATTTACTAGACCGAGGAGTAAAGAGTTTTCCTTCTTCTCCCACGTCCATAGAGTGTATTCCCGGATAGATGTCTTTGTCCTGGGAAGGGCGCTGATCCCGAAGGTGGCAGGAGCGGAGTACTTGCCTATAGCCATTTCAGATCATGCCCCACATTGGGTAGATCTGGAACTAGGTGAGGAAAAGGAGCAACGCCCACTTTGGAGATTGGACATGGGACTGTTGGCGGACGAGGGGGTATGCGGAAGGGTGAGGGGATGTATTGAAAGATACCTAGAGGTTAATGATGATGGAGAGGTCCAGGTGGGAGTAATATGGGAGGCGCTGAAGGCGGTGGTGAGAGGGGAGCTGATCTCCATAAGGGCCCATAAGGGGAAACAAGGGGGTAAAGAAAGGGAGAGACTGATTGGGGAGATCTTGAGGGTGGATAGGCAATATGTGGAGGCTCCAGACGAAGGGCTATACAGGGAAAGACGGAGACTACACACGGACTTTGACTTGTTGACCACGGGTATGGCGGAGACGCAGTGGAGGAAGGCACAGGGAGTACAGTATGAATACGGAGAGAAGGCGAGCCGACTGCTGGCCAAACAACTTAGGAAGAGGGGGGCGGCGAGAGAGATCGGAGGAGTTAGAGACGAGGAGGGAAGGATGGAACAGAGAGCGGAGAGGGTGAACGGGGTATTTAAGGTATTCTACGACAGGCTGTATAAGGCCCAACCCCCGGAAGGGAAAGAGGGAATGATGCATTTCCTAGACCAGTTGGAGTGCCCGAAGGTTGAAGAGCAGGAGAGGACAGGACTGGGAGCGCAGATTGAGGTAGAGGAGGTTGTAAAAGGAATCGGGGGCATGCAGGCAGGGAAGGCCCCGGGACCAGATGGGTTCCCGGTGGAATTTTATAGGAAATATGTGGACCTGCTGGCCCCACTTCTGACGAGAACCTTTAATGAGGCTAGGGAAAGGGGGACACTACCCCCGACGATGTCGGAGGCGACGATATCGCTGATCCTGAAAAGAGACAAAGACCCGCTGCAGTGCGGGTCATACAGGCCTATCTCCCTCCTGAACGTAGATGCCAAGTTATTGGCCAAAGTGATGGCGACAAGGATAGAGGACTGTGTCCCTGGGGTGGTGCATGGTGACCAAACAGGATTTGTCAAAGGGAGGCAATTGAATACCAATATACGGAGGGTGTTAGGGGTGATGATGATGCCCCCACCGGAGGGGGAGGCGGAGATAGTGGTGGCTATGGATGCAGAGAAGGCATTTGATAGAGTGGAGTGGGACTATCTGTGGGAGGTACTGAAGAGATTTGGATTTGGAGAGGGGTTCATTAGATGGGTTCGGCTCCTATACGGGGCCCCGGTGGCAAGTGTGATTACGAACAGGCAACGATCCGACTTTGGATTTCAGCGGCAGCGGTGCGCAGGGGCCCTCTGGGAGGTGAGTAGTGAATTTAAAAACTCTTACCTTTACAGGAGCAGCCCTTTGGATTTCGGCGGCAGCGGTGCGCAGGGGCCCTCTGGGAGGTGAGTACTTACTTTAAAAAGCCTTATCTGGTCCCGTGTCTGTTCTTCTTTTGTTTTATTTGTTTTTATATAAGGCGGAAACCGGAAGTTCGACCCGCGGACCTCTGGGAAGTCCCCCCCCCCCAACCAATAAATTCTGGTGGAGAGGAAACCCGAGACACTACACGTGTAGTGTCTCCCACCCGCCCTCCTCCTCTAACCTAATAATAAGACCCATTGGTGTGAGGTAAGTGCCATATTATATTATTATTATATTATTAGCATTGTGCAGGTCAAGGTTCGGAGGTGGAGGAGCAGTCTCTGTCAGCGAGAGAACCTGAGAACATCTAAGACACTCAGAAGGTAAGAAGATAAGTAAGTGATTTTACTCATTTTTACTTTTATACCTTTTTTCAAATTGTGTGTGTCGGGGGGAAACTGAAGTGACATCACAGAAAAGCTGTGGCCAGAGTGGCTGGTTGGGATTCTACCCTAAATTTTTAAAAAAATTTGAGTATTTGGTAACTAATTAAACATAATAACTTAATTATAATTTAGAGGGATATCTAAGCCAGAGATCGGAGAGTATTATAGTTAGCTATCGCATTTCTATTAGAAATCTAGTGCTAGCAAACAGATAGTTGACAGTAACTTTGAAATTTTTTTTAAAATATTTTTTTTTTTAAAAAAAGACAAATTTTAATTTTAATTTTAATTAATTGACGCAATGTCAGTTAGAGGGGTGCTGTGCTCTGACTGTGAGATGTGGCAGGTCCGGGAGGCTTCCAGCGTCCCGGATGGCTTCATCTGCAGAAAGTGCACCCAACTGGAGCTCCTCACAGACCGCATGGTTCGGTTGGATGCACTTAGGAGCATGCAGGTGGCGGAAAGTGTCATAGATCGCAGTTATATAAATGTGGTCACACCCAAGGTGCAGGCAGAGAAATGGGTGACCACCAGAAAGGGCAGGCAGTCAGTGCAGGAATCCCCTGTGGTTGTCCCCCTCTCGAACAGATATACCCCTTTGGATACTGTCGGGGGGGATAGCCTATCAGGGGAAAACAGCAGCAGCCAGAGCAGTGGCACCACGGCTGGCTCTGATGTTCAGAAGTGTGGGTCAAAGCGCAGAAGAGTAATAGTAATAGGGGACTCAAGAGTCAGGGGCACAGATAGGCGCTTCTGTGGACGTGAAAGAGACTCCAGGATGGTATGTTGCCTCCCTGGTGCCAGGGTCCAGGATGTCTCCGAACGGGTAGAGGGAATCCTGAAGGGGGAGGGCAAACAGGCAGAGGTCGTTGTACATATTGGTACTAACGACATAGGCAGGAAGGGGCATGAGGTCCTGCAGCAGGAGTTCAGGGAGCTAGGCAGAAAGTTAAAAGACAGGACCTCGAGGGTTGTAATCTCGGGATTACTCCCTGTGCCACGTGCCAGTGAGGCTAGAAATAGGAAGATAGAGCAGATAAACACGTGGCTAAACAGCTGGTGTAGGAGGGAGGGTTTCCATTATCTGGACCACTGGGAGCTCTTCCGGGGCAGGTGTGACCTGTATAAGAAGGACGGGTTGCATATAAACCGGAAAGGCATAAATATCCTGGCCGCGAGGTTTGCTAGTGTCACACGGGAGGGTTTAAACTAGTATGGCAGGGGGGTGGGCACGGGAGCAATAGGTCAGAAGGTGAGAGCATTGAGGGAGAACTAGGGAATAGGGACAGTGTGGCTCTGAGGCAGAGCAGACGGGGAGAAGTTGCTGAACACAGCGGGTCTGGTGGCCTGAAGTGCATATGTTTTAATGCAAGGAGCATTACGGGTAAGGCAGATGAACTTAGAGCTTGGATTAGTACTTGGAACTATGATGTTGTTGCCATTACAGAGACCTGGTTGAGGGAAGGGCAGGATTGGCAGCTAAACGTTCCAGGATTTAGATGTTTCAGGCGGGATAGAGGGGGATGTAAAAGGGGAGGCGGAGTTGCGCTACTTGTTCGGGAGAATATCACAGCTGTACTGCGAGAGGACACCTCAGAGGGCAGTGAGGCTATATGGGTAGAGATCAGGAATAAGAAGGGTGCAGTCACAATGTTGGGGGTATACTACAGGCCTCCCAACAGCCAGCGGGAGATAGAGGAGCAGATAGGTAGACAGATTTTGGAAAAGAGTAAAAACAACAGGGTTGTGGTGATGGGAGACTTCTACTTCCCCAATATTGACTGGGACTCACTTAGTGCCAGGGGCTTAGACGGGGCGGAGTTTGTAAGGAGCATCCAGGAGGGCTTCTTAAAACAATATGTAGACAGTCCAACTAGGGAAGGGGCGGTACTGGACCTGGTATTGGGGAATGAGCCCGGCCAGGTGGTAGATGTTTCAGTAGGGGAGCATTTCGGTAACAGTGACCACAATTCAGTAAGTTTTAAAGTACTGGTGGACAAGGATAAGAGTGGTCCGAGGGTGAATGTGCTAAATTGGGGGAAGGCTAATTATAACAATATTAGGCGGGAACTGAAGAACATAGATTGGGGGCGGATGTTTGAGGGCAAATCAACATCTGACATGTGGGAGGCTTTCAAGTGGCAGTTGAAAGGAATACAGGACCGGCATGTTCCTGTGAGGAAGAAAGATAAATACGGCAATTTTCGGGAACCTTGGATGACGAGTGATATTGTAGGCCTCGTCAAAAAGAAAAAGGAGGCATTTGTCAGGGCTAAAAGGCTGGGAACAGACGAAGCCTGCGTGGAATATAAGGAAAGTAGGAAGGAACTTAAGCAAGGAGTCAGGAGGGCTAGAAGGGGTCACGAAAAGTCATTGGCAAATAGGGTTAAGGAAAATCCCAAGGCTTTTTACACGTACATAAAAAGCAAGAGGGTAGCCAGGGAAAGGGTTGGCCCACTGAAGGATAGGCAAGGGAATCTATGTGTGGAGCCAGAGGAAATGGGCGAGGTACTAAATGAATACTTTGCATCAGTATTCACCAAAGAGAAGGAATTGGTAGATGTTGAGTCTGGAGAAGGGAGTGTAGATAGCGTGGGTCACATTGTGATCCAAAAAGACGAGGTGTTGGGTGTCTTAAAAAATATTAAGGTAGATAAGTCCCCAGGGCCTGATGGGATCTACCCCAGAATACTGAAGGAGGCTGGAGAGGAAATTGCTGAGGCCTTGACAGAAATCTTTGGATCTTCGCTGTCTTCAGGGGATGTCCCGGAGGACTGGAGAATAGCCAATGTTGTTCCTCTGTTTAAGAAGGGTAGCAAGGATAATCCCGGGAACTACAGGCCGGTGAGCCTTACTTCAGTGGTAGGGAAATTACTGGAGAGAATTCTTCGAGACAGGATCTACTCCCATTTGGAAGCAAATGGACGTATTAGTGAGAGGCAGCACGGTTTTGTGAAGGGGAGGTCGTGTCTCACTAACTTGATAGAGTTTTTCGAGGAGGTCACTAAGATGATTGATGCAGGTAGGGCAGTAGATGTTGTCTATATGGACTTCAGTAAGGCCTTTGACAAGGTCCCTCATGGTAGACTAGTACAAAAGGTGAAGTCACACGGGATCAGGGGTGAGCTGGCAAGGTGGATACAGAACTGGCTAGGCCATAGAAGGCAGAGAGTAGCAATGGAGGGATGCTTTTCTAATTGGAGGGCTGTGACCAGTGGTGTTCCACAGGGATCAGTGCTGGGACCTTTGCTCTTTGTAGTATATATAAATGATTTGGAGGAAAATGTAACTGGTCTGATTAGTAAGTTTGCAGACGACACAAAGGTTGGTGGAATTGCGGATAGCGATGAGGACTGTCGGAGGATACAGCAGGATTTAGATTGTCTGGAGACTTGGGCGGAGAGATGGCAGATGGAGTTTAATCCGGACAAATGTGAGGTAATGCATTTTGGAAGGTCTAATGCAGGTAGGGAATATACAGTGATGGTAGAACCCTCAAGAGTATTGAAAGTCAAAGAGATCTAGGAGTACAGGTCCACAGGTCATTGAAAGGGGCAACACAGGTGGAGAAGGTAGTCAAGAAGGCATACGGCATGCTTGCCTTCATTGGCCGGGGCATTGAGTATAAGAATTGGCAAGTCATGTTGCAGCTGTATAGAACCCTAGTTAGGCCACACTTGGAGTATAGTGTTCAATTCTGGTCGCCACACTACCAGAAAGATGTGGAGGCTTTAGAGAGGGTGCAGAATTGATTTACCAGAATGTTGCCTGGTATGGAGGGCATTAGCTATGAGGAGCGATTGAATAAACTCGGTTTGTTTTCACTGGAACGAAGGAGGTTGAGGGGAGACCTGATAGAGGTATACAAAATTATGAGGGGCATAGACAGAGTGGATAGTCAGAGGCTTTTCCCCAGGGTAGAGGGGTCAATTACTAGGGGGCATAGGTTTAAGGTGAGAGGGGCAAGGTTTAGAGTAGATGTACGAGGCAAGTTTTTTTACGCAGAGGGTAGTGGGTGCCTGGAACTCGCTACCGGAGGAGGTAGTGGAAGCAGGGACGATAGGGACATTTAAGGGGCATCTTGACAAATATATGAATAGGATGGGAATAGAAGGATACGGACCCAGGAAGTGTAGAAGATTGTAGTTTAGTCGGGCAGCATGGTCGGCACGGGCTTGGAGGGCCGAAGGGCCTGTTCCTGTGCTGTACATTTCTTTGTTCTTTGTTCTTGACTACATCCGACTATATAGGGGCACAAGACAGGGGTGCCCCCTATCCCTGTTACTGTTTGCGTTGGCAATTGAGCCATTGGCCATAGCGCTGAGGGGCTCCAGGAGGTGGAGAGGGGTACTTAAAGGAGGAGAAGAACATCGGGTGTCATTATACACAGATGATCTGCTGTTATATGTCGCGGACCCAGTGGAGGGGATGCCTGAGATAATGCAGACACTCAGGGAATTTGGAGAGTTTTCGGGATACAAACTGAATATGGGGAAGAGTGAACTGTTTGTGATGCACCCCGGGGAACAGGGCAGGGGAATAGACGAGCTGCCGCTGAGGAGGGTAACAAGAAATTTCCGGTATTTAGGGATCCAGGTGGCCAGGGACTGGGGAACCTTGCATAAGCTTAACTTGACGCGACTGGTAGTGCAGATGGAGGAGGACTTTAAGAGGTGGGATATGGTGCCCCTGTCATTGGCGGGCAGGGTGCAGGGGGTTAAAATGGTGGTCCTCCCGAGGTTTCTTTTTGTGTTTCAGTGCCTCCCCATACTGATTACAAAGACCATTTTTAAGAAGGTGGACAGGAGCATCATTGTGTGGGCCGGAAAGACCCCAAGGGTAAAGAGGGGGTTCCTGCAGCGCAGTAGAGATAGAGGGGGATTGGCATTGCCGAGTCTGAGTGATTATTATTGGGCCGCTAACGTGTCTGTGATATGTAAGTGGATGAGGGAAGAAGAAGGAGCGGCGTGGAAAAGGCTGGAGATGGCGTCCTGTAGGGGAACTAGCTTAAAAGCACTGGCAACGGCGCCGCTGCCGTTCTCCCCAAAAAGGTACACCACAAACCCAGTGGTGGTGGCGACTCTGAAGATTTGGGGGCAGTGGAGACGACATAGGGGAGTGACGGGGGCCTCAGTGTGGTCCCCGATAAAGAACAACCACAGGTTCGTCCCGGGAAGGATAGACAGGGGATTTCAATCTTGGCAGCGAGCAGGAATTGCGAGACTGAAGGACTTGTTCTTGGACGGGATGTTCGCGAGTCTGGGAGCACTAACAGAAAAATACGGGTTGCCACCTGGGAATGCATTTCGTTATATGCAAGTGAGGGCATTTGTGAGGCAACAGATAAGGGAATTTCCACAGCTCCCGGCGCAAGGGATCCAGGACAGAGTGATTTCGGGGGCATGGGTGGGTGACGGTAAGGTGTCCGATATATACAGGGAAATGAGAGACGAGGGGGAGACGATGATAGAGGAACTGAAAGGAAAATGGGGGGAGGAGCTGGGGGAAGAGATTGAGGAGGGGCTGTGGGCAGATGCCCTAAGTAGGGTAAATTCCTCGTCCTCGTGTGCCAGGCTCAGCCTGATCCAATTCAAGGTACTACACAGGGCGCATATGACGGGAGCAAGATTGAGCAGGTTTTTTGGGGTGGAGGATAGGTGCGCGGGAAGCCCTGCGAAACACCCACATGTTTTGGTTATGTCCGGTATTATATGGGTTCTGGGTGGGTGTGGCAAAAGTGATTTCAAAGGTGGTGGGGGTCCGAGTCGAACCAAGCTGGGGGTTGGCTATATTCGGGGTTGCAGATGAGTCGGGAGTGCAGGAGGCGAGAGAGGCCGATGTTTTGGCCTTTGCGTCCCTAGCAGCCCGGCGAAGGATTCTACTTATGTGGAAGGAAGCTAAACCCCCGGGCGTGGAGGCCTGGATAAACGACATGGCAGGGTTTATAAAATTGGAGCGGATAAAGTACGCACTAAGAGGTTCGGCTCAGGGGTTCACCAGGCGGTGGCAACCGTTCCTCGACTATCTCGCAGAACGATAAGGGAAAATAGGAAAGACAACAGCAGCAACCCAGGGGGGAGGGGGGGGAGGAGGGGGAAGGGTGCATTCGGGTCTTTGGGTTTTTTTTTTGTGTGTTGTTACATAATTGTTGTTCATATTTATCTTTTCAATGTTTCTATTTCTGTTTTTTATTTGTGTTGGCACTTGCCGTTAGTTAACATATTATTTTAAAAACGATCAATATATATATACTGTTACAAAGTTGTAGAAATGGAAAATTTTTGGTTGATCGAAAAACTTTAATAAAATATATATATTTTTTTTAAAAATATTTTTTCAAAACTTTAAACAAATTTAAATTATTTATTTAAATAACAAATTATTTATTCAGAGCTGATATTTTACAGGCTTGAGTGCCTTTTACACATGAAAGTCCAAACAAGAAAGTGTGGAAAAAATAGGTTGAGCTCAAACTTTTAATAGGTTAATCTAACTGTCAGAAAGACAATGGAGCCATGTTCCAGTACCAGAATGTGGTGGACTGCCAAATAGGATCTTTCAGATTGCCTGACCAGGTGCAGAGTTTTAGTTTGTGCTCAGACATTGTGTACGGCCACATGGTACCCACCAGTTTATGAGAAACTTTACAGGGCCAATGAATGCTGAAAATGTTGTACACAGTTTTGGATGAATGTCAGAAACAGAAAGGGTTAATGACGATAGCCCTGACCTTGATTAATTCTCAAGAGATCCTTTAATATGGTACTGCTGAATTGTTTTTAACATTGTATCTGGTGAAATGTTGGGCCTGAACTTCCCCCGAGTGGCAATCAGAGTTGGATTGCCACTGTTCCAGGTTTATTTTGGGTGGGGGTGAAGGGGCATCAGGACTAGTCTAGGGGGGTGGAGAAGGGAGAAATCCTGTGGGATGGGAAGTTCCTGTCAGAGGTTTAATCCCTTGGGGATGGGTAGTCGGGGGGCTGTAGGAAATCCCCAAAAGTTTAAGATATGTAGAGAATAGAGTGAGTGGTGTGGGGTTGACCCCTGGGGTTTTGGAGATAGTGGTGGGGGGGGGGGCTGTGCAATAATTACCTAGAAGTTAGAAGAGACTTTAATTTTTCTAACTTTCTCTGGGTAACTAGTGTAACCCAGTTGGAACTGTCCAAAAAGTGCAATTAAAATAGAATTTCAGATGGTTCCCAGTGCCGAGGACGTTTGCACTTTTGGGAAATTGCCATGCAAACCTGACCTTTAAACTTCCAAAGGGGATTCTCCAGCACATCTTTGTGCTACTCCCCCAATACCGCACCCTGGAATTTGGAAGTTACGGTCTGTTCACCTTTTATTTACTAAATATAATTCAACTTAAACCACAGTATCTTGAAATACCTAATCAATGTGTAGAACTTCTGAACAGATGGTAGTGAATAAAAAATCATCCTGTAGAAAAAGTAAGATACCATACAAATGCCTTTCGGAAATGCGGAGGTCGAATGTATGAAAGAAATTTGTGAACCTCTGAGTTCAATGACTTGGAGTTGAATGGTTGAGAAAAGGACGTTTACGGTTGATATTTACCAGTGTTGACTGCAAGGACACAAGCAGCAAAAGGGTACCATCCATTCAGATAAATGAGCTTATGTGAATACTTGACAAAGAGGAGAGAACAGCAGCGGGGCTGTCACATAGGAGAGATAGGAAGGGGAGTGAGTCAATACCTGGACAGGGGAAACCGTGAATCCTCCACAGAAGTAGAATCCTTAGTTGACATAGATCCAAGGATAGGGATAATTAGTGTGTCCTGCTAGTAAGTCTACCACATAGTGAGAATACAGAACACAGGCATCTTACTGCTATGGTTGTGTAGCTGCTTTGCTGGTACTTATAAATTAAGATTAAACAAACTTTTCAAAAAACTGGATTAAAATAAAACACTGACAGGTCCATAACATAAATTACATTGAGAGACTTGGTACATATCAACCAGAACAAGGGATTGCAAAGGGGCTAAACAGCTGGCTTGTAATACAGAATGGCCAGCAGTGCGGGTTCAATTCCCGTACCGACCTCCCCGAGCAGACGCCGGAATGTGGCGACTAGGGGCTTTTCACAGTAACTTCATTGAAGCCTACTCGTGACAATAAGCGATTTTCATTTCATTGAATGCTACTGATCTAAACATGAATATGATTTTAACATGAATATGATTTTAAACTAATCTATATTAATTTTAATTTGGACAGACAGCCTTTTGGGGGGATAATTGTAATTGTTCTGGTGCAACTTAATGCTGATCAGGAAAAACTGATCAACAACAACTACTTACACAGTGCCTTTAATGTTGTAAAGGGTCCCAAGACACTTCATAAGAGCAACAAAACAATTGCATACCAGGACCACAAATTGTGACCATAGAGCCACACCCAGCACACACACCAAGGTCCTACCTAAAACAATGCAAATGGTGGCATTCATGCACACACAAATGAGCCAGGCAATGCAACTACTGACAACAAACATCTGAACCAAGATAGTGTAACAGACCGAGAAAAGTGTAAACAATGCTTCCACATAAACTTGAGCACTAGAACCAAGATAGTGTGTAACTAACTTCCCTTCTACATACAGAAGTCAGAATCTGAGCCAAGAGCATGTAACAAGCATTCGGACACAGGTCAGAACCAAACTGAGACAACATTAACACTTATGCATATACACATCAGAATAAGACCCAGGATACTGTAAGCACAGGCACTTGCAAGAATCAAGTGGGACACTATGAATACTGATAAAAGCACAAACACACAGACAAACCCAAAACTGCTTTTATTTTTGGCACTTTTGTCAGTTAGATAAGGGAGTCTGATGTGTGTGTCCAGGTTCTCCACATTTAAACTTCTAAATCAAAGATTTATTCCAATAACAGATCAGAGAGCTAGACTTTTGCATCAGAATAATTACAATCATTCTGGCGTTGGAAGGAAATGAATTTTAGCAATATAAAATGCAAGGTATGCTTACAACCTCGCTCAGCAGAACCTTTAAATACGTAAGAGGGAAAATGGTCAATATTTAAGAGATCAAATTAATCCAGACAATTACAGGCCAGTTCGTATAATTACAAGTACAAGCCAGTTAGACAATTACAAGCCAGTTAGGAAAATATTGGGAACATTTTTTGAGGAAATATTTAACTGAAAAGTGAAAGTCACAATTGTCTGTGAGGAGCATAGCTTTTATGAGAGCTGACTGGTGGTGATTTAACCTGAGGATCACCACACCTCAGACAGGGGCAAGGTTGAGAAGATGGATAACCTCAGCCGGTACGGGAATTTAACCCGCGCTGTTCATGTCTGTCCATATCACGAACCAGCCGTTCAGTAAACTGAGCTAATCTACCCCTGGGTATTTAACTAAGGATGAAATGGCCTTGGGCGATATGGTAGCATATCTAGGGCGACACGGTAGCACAGTGGTTAGCACTGTTCCTTCACAGCGCCAGGGACCAAGGTTCGATTCCCGGCTTGGATCACTGTTTGCGGAGTCTGCACGCTCTCCCCATGTCTGCGTGGGTTTCTCCGGATGCTCCGGTTTCCTCCCACAAGTCCCAAAAGATGTGCTTGTTTTTTAAAAATGTATTTTATTACAGAGGTGTATCAAAAAAGGTTACAGCACATAAACACCCCGGGAAACATACTTCCCAACAATCAACTATATAGATTGTACAACTCTCCCCCACCTCCCCCGACGAACAACTCCTCAAACACGGTCACGGACATCCCCCACCTTTACTCAAATCCCTCTGCTGAGCCCCTTAGCTCATACATTACCTTTTCCAACCGCATGAAATCGTACAGGTCACCCAACCAGGGCGTTACCCCCAGTGACAATGTTTACCGCCACTCCAGTAAAATTCGTCACCGGGCAATCAGAGAGGCAAAGGCCACGACATCGGCCTTCCTCCTCTCCATAAGCCCCGTTTTTTCCGAAACCCCAAATAGCGCCACCAAAGGGTCTAGGACCGCGAACATTCCCGTCCAGAATCTCTCCAATTTTTCACAATCACATGCGAGTGATTCGCTGGCCCCCACCCACACCTCTCACACTCATCTGCCACCTCCTGGAAGAACCCACTCATTCTTGCCCAAGTCATATGTACCCGGTGTACAACCTTAAACTGTATCAGGCTCATCCTTGCACACCAGGAGGTCCCGTTTACCCAAGAAATGCCTCACTCCATACTCCCCAGTTGATCTTCCCTCCCAACTTCTCCTTAATCTTCACCACCAGCTCACCTCCCTGCTCTCCCAACCACCTGTATATATCCCCAATTCTGCCCTCCCACATCCGGATGTAGCTCCAGCAGGGTAACCTCGTGAACTCCTTCCAGGCCTTTCACGCAAAGCCCCTAACCTGCAGATACCTGAACTCACTCCCACTAGGGAGCTCTACCCTATAACTTAGCTCCTCCAAACTGGCAAACCCTTCCTCCAAATACAAATCCCTCACCTTGACCAGCCCCACTTGCCCACTTTCCTCCACCTCCTATATACACTATCCATCTCTGGTATAAAGATCGGGAATGCCTAAAAAAAACAAGAACCTCAGCAGATTATTCATTTTTACACTTGGACCCTCCCCGCCAACGTCAACTGCAGTGTATCCCGCCTCCTAAGATCCACCCTGGCCTCCTCCATCAAGGGGGGGGGGGGGGGGGGGGCTGCGGCCATCGGAGCCTGGTAGAACAGGTTTTGGTGAGTCTAGCCGGGGTTAAACGTTGGGGGAAGGAACCGAGACGGGGAGGAGGAGTTTACAAGAGGAAGTGGAGGGGAGGGGTCTGGGAGGGGAGGTGTGGGGGGTGTCTACAATTCATGGGTGCCATTCATGGTACTCTTTCGGGGATTGGATGGCATTGAATATTGGGTGGGGGTGGACTATATATGTCAATGGTGACCATAGGCGAATCCTGACTCCTTTTTCTTCCTTGGGAGGTTTTGTTTTATTTGATGCTTATATTGTCATGCGGGCCGTTGTTTGGTGGGTGGTGGGAGGATGGGATCGTTGTTGTTAATAAGGGGATTGACATTCTATTCGTTACCGTTTACTGTTTGTTGGTGGGGTGTAAATTTTGAAGAAAATGTGAAAATGGAGAATAAAAAATTATTATTACTTTTTTTTTTTAACATCCCTATTTACATCCCTCGTGCTATGAGCCCAACGTACCACCTGCCTTCTTTACTGTCTGATGTACCTGCAGGTTTACATTCAGTGACTGATGCACAAGAAGACCAAGGTCTGGCCGAGTTTCCATCTATCTCAATTTATACCAGTTCAAATAACATTCTGCCTTCCTATTTTTGCTACCGAAGAGGATAAGCTCACATTTATCCACATTGTACTGCGTTTGCTATGCATATGCCACTCGCGTCCTGTCCAAATCCTGCTGAAGCATCTCTGCATCCTCCTCACAGCTTACCCTCCCACCCAACCCTCCCACCCAACTTTATATCATCTGCAAATTTGGAGATAATACATTTAGTACCCTCATCCAAATCATAAATCATGAATCATAGAATTTACAGTGCAGAAGGCCCATCGAGTTTGCACCGGCCCCTGAAAAAAAGCATCCTCCTGAAGTCAACGCCTCCACCTTCTCCCCGTAACCCAGCAACCACACCCAACCTTTTTGTATACTAAGGGCAATTTATCATGACCAATCCACCTCGCCTGCACATCTTTGGGCTGTGGGAGGAAGCCGGAGCATCCGGAGGAAACCTACGCAGACACGGGGAGAACGTGCAGACTCCGCATAGTGACCCAAGTCAGGAATCGAACCTGGGGTCCTGGAGCTGTGAAGCAACTGAGCTAACCACTGTGCTACCCATAGATGTGAACGGTTGAGGTTCGAGCATAGATCCTTGCGGTACCCCACTAGTCACTTCCTGCCAATCGGAACAAGGCCCATTTATTCCAATATTTTGCTTCCTGTCTGCTAACCAGCTTTCTATACATCTCAAAACACTACCCGCAATCCCATGCGCTTTAACTTCACACAGTAATCTGCTATGCAAGTTCTATTCATTGTGCATATCAATGGAGATCAAGTCTTGGGCAAAAGGATTTCAGTGCTCGCCATAACTGGGGCAAGCAGGTATAACTGGGGCAAGCAAGATATAAAAATCCAATATTAATGAAAGCAAATGTGCAACCTTTTAGAAATAAGTTTGAGGTTTTAAACCATCAGCAATCATGACCGACATACACTGCCACAGCCACGAGAACAGCTTCAAAAAGGGTTTGCCATTGAACTGCTCCACAAAGCAAGCTTGCTCTATACATTCACAAAGGCAGTGACAAACTGTTAACTGAAGTTTTCTGTTTCTGACAGTGTGCTTGTAGCGCACAATGACTTACGAGAGAGACGAGAAGTGATGAAGTCGATTCAGGCTTTATTAAGCGAGACTTGTCCCCAGCAGTTCAGCAACAGAATGAAGCGGCGGGGAGAAGCTCGGGTTCTTATACTCCGCCTTCAGGGCGGAGCCAGGAGTCAGCAGCCAACCAGGACCCGGGATCTGTCAGCCAATAGCATCACGGCTTCACAGTCCCACATGACCCCTAATACATACCACCAGTGCTCCAGTTTATTTCAAAAATACAAACATTTCCAACAATAAACTCTCCCCATTTATCAGAATTAGCATATTAGGACATGGGGGGGCGGCGGCGTTTGTAGTGGAGAGAATTGACAAACCTCTACAAATTGGCTTCTGCGTGACTTTTGCCTTGCTTACACTGTCACCTACCATTTCCGAGCACCATGTTTGGACATTTAATAGACCTTTGGCTCATGGCCAAGCTCCTGTAACCTCTCTTTGTATGTCAAATGCCCTATTCCTTACAATCACTCATATCAAAGATTTATTAAGATGAAGGATGTGTTGGACCTTCCAGGGTCCAAAATTGCACATTTCATTGTTCATTGTCTGTCACTCTCACAACAATGGTTTTGCAAAACTGCCAAATAACAGCTACACAAAACCAAGTTCTTCAGTTAGCATCCCCCAAGAACATAAAAATACAAATAGGAGCAGGAGTAGACCACACAGCCTGCTCCACCATAAGTCCATTCGATATGATCAAGGCTGACCTTTGGCTTCAACTCCACTTGCCCGCATGTTCCACATAACCCTTGATCCCGGGGAAACAAAAAATCTGTGTCTCAACTTTAAGTATATTCAAACTTTTGTGGTCAAGAATTCCAATGATTCATAACCCTTTGCGTGAAGAAGTGTCTCCTCATCAGAAACGATCGGGCCCTTAGCCTAGAAAATCCACCCTCTTTTTCTAGATTCTCCACCCAGAGAAAGCAACCTCCACATGGTGCCTACCCTTTCAAGGCCCTGAAGAATCCTGGATGTCGCAATGAGATCACCTCTCATTTTTCTGAACTCCAGAGAATATAGATCCAATTTACTCAGACTCTCTCCATAGAACAACCTCTCATCCCAGGGACCCTTCACTATATCGCCTCCCACACAAGAATATTCATCCTTAAATGTGGAAATCAAAACTGCACGCAGTATTCCAGGTATGGTCTCATTGAAGCCCAGTAAAGCTAGAGCAAGTCTTCTTTACTCTTGTGCTTCAATGTCATTTCAATGAAGGCCAACATACCATTTGTTTTCCTAATTGCTTGCTGTACAAGTTCTCCCAAGTGCTTCTGAACATCAATTTTTACAAGCTTCACACCTTTTAAAATATTCTGCTTTTCTGTTCTTGTTGATTGAATATTGTCACATGTCCTCACAATATAATCCATCTGTAACCTTGCTGTCGACTCACTTAACCTGTTTAAACCCCTTTGCAGCCTCTATGTCCTTCTCACAGCTTGTATTCCTACATAACTTTGTATGATCAGCAAACCTTGCTGCATTACTGTCATTAATAGATTGCAAATAGTGCAGCCCCAGCACTAATCCTTGCAGCACTCCAACTTGAAAATATCCCATTTAACCCTTCTCCTTGCTTCATGTCCGTTAACCAATTCTCTATCCGTGCTAATATATCACCCCAACTCTATGAGTCCTTATCTTGTCCATTAACCTTATGTGTGGCACATCGTCAAATGTCTTCTGGAAATCCAAGCATTCAATATCTACTAGTTTCCCTTTATGTACCCTAATTTCTAACAAAAAATTGTAATAAATTTGCCAAATAGGATTTCTCTTTCATAAAACCATGCTGGCATTGTCTGAACATATATGAATTGTTAAGAATTACTCAATAAAAGATTCCAGCACTTTACTGACAACTATGTCAGGCTAACTGGCTTGTAGTTCCTTTTCTCGCTCCCTCCTTTCTTGAATAGTAGTTTTACATTTGCTAACTTCCGATCTGCTGGGACTCAGAATCTAGGGAATACTGCTGAAAAAAAGAGGCACGCTGTCAAAGCTCTTCATCTTGCACTCATCAGGACACACGCAAAATTCAAAATTCCATAGGGAGTAACAATGTATACAGCATGAGAAAAAGGTGTTGTTTGGTTGATTAGTCGACTCTGATTGATCTTGATGATGCCAGAGAATACACCACGTTTTTGTTTCATTCCACAGAGAGACAATGTATGGACACATTCCTTTTTCCTGCAGAGGGCAGGTTCCTCTCGCAAGTATAAGTGAGCCACATTGCAAGTCCATCTGATAATCATAAATAAGTTGTTAGTGTAATAATCAGTACTCAAGGAATTTTCAACAAGTTCTATTCAATCACAAAAATCACACCTAATGTTAGACGTAATGTTTTGAGTTTTGCAAGCAGGGGCTGGTTGAGTATGGTCAGTATTTTGTCCATTGTGAACAATCGAAGGGAGGTGCTGTTCGATATAATCCACTAGATGTTGAGACATATGACCTACGTACCTGGCTTTGCACGAGCAAATTATCCTGCAAGTGGAAAATACCAACCATGCTACATGTGCTAGAAGCTACACATGGTCATATGCAGGGACCTGTCCTCTGCAAGCAAAGGAAGACATCCAGGTAATTTCTAAATTAAACAGAAGTATGAGGAACAATAGTTCCTCCTCGACCAGAATCAACTTGCCAAACAATTAGCACCCTTTCATGCAATATAAAGTGTTGCTTCATTAGAAATGTAATATTCTTGCAATTCTCTACTGGTAAGTGTAAAATGAAAAGCTACGACAGCATAGCTTTTTTTCAGCAGTTCTGTACTACCATGCGCCAATCTTTGGATTTTTTTGTAAAGGATAGCTAGCCCTTCCTTTATCTCTTCAGCAATCTCTTTTGGAATCCTCGGACGCAGGCCATCAGGTCTGGGGAATTTGTCATTATTAGGTTTTTTTTATTCTTGCATGGAATGTGGGCATCAATAACAAGGCCAGCATTTGTTTCCCGTTCTGAAATGCCCTTGAACTGAGTGGCAGTTAAGAGTTAACCACATTGTTGTGGATTTGGAGTCACACGTGGCCAGACCAGGTAAGGACGGCAGATTTTCTTCCCTGAAGGACCACATGAGCTTTTACAACAATGGACGATGGTTTCATGGCCATCATTTAACTCGTGACTCTAGATTTTTGTTGAATTCAAATTTCACCATCTGCCATGGTGGAATTAAAACCCAGGTCCCAAAAGCAGTCCCATGGGTCTCTGGATTACTAGAACAGCGATAATAGCCCTATGAGACCACCTCCCTCAGCTTTCTCCAGTACTTAATCTCCATTGATATTATTCCTGAATTTATTCATTCTAATTGGCCCCTAGGTTACCCTCTATTTCTGGTATGTAACTTGTTCAACATTGCTGTCATTTCCTTATTAAACATGCTTCGACTGTAAGGGCAGCACGGTAGCACAGTGGGTAACACTGTTGCTTCACAACTCCAGGGTCCCAGGTTTGATTCCCGGCTTGGGTAACTGTCTGTGCGGAGTCTGCACGTTTTCCCTCTGTATGCGTGGGTTTCTTCCAGTGCTCCGGTTTCTTCCCACAAGTCCCGAAAGATGTGTTGATAGGTAATTTGGATATTCTGAATTCTCCCCGTGTACCCGAACAGGTGCAGGAATGTGGCGACGAGGGGCTTTTCACAGAAACTTCATTGCAGTGTTGATGTGTGCCTACTTGTGACAATAAAGATCATTTCTCCCGCCTCTGCTAAAAAGGGACCAGCGTTTACTTTAGCTACTCTCCTCCTTTTTATATACTTGTAAAACCTCTTCCAATCTACTTTTATATTCCTGGCTAGCTAACTCTCATAGCTTTTCCCCTTTTTTGCAGCATTTTGGTGGTCCTTTGTTGGTTTCTAAAACACTCCCAATCTTCAGGCTTACTGCTATTCTTTGCAGCATTTAAGCCTCTTCTTTTAATCTAATATAATCCTTAACCTCCTTAGTAAGCCACAAGTGGATCTTTCTTGCTGAGTTTTTGTTTTTCAATGGAATGTATTTTTGTTGAACATTTCCAATTTTTTGTTAAATCTTTCCCACTGTTTATTTACAGTTATACCTTCTTGACTACTTACCCAATCAATTTCAGCCAACTTTAAGTTTTAGATTCCCCAAGAAAATTGAAAGCAAATTGGACCACTGTCCTTCCAAAAACTGGTCCTGTTTTCACAGAGCCGCAGTCCCATAGATTTAAATGCATCATTTGAAAGCACCAATAGAGAACAGGGACAGAGTAGGTAACAAATATTTTGGCCCTTCAGCTTTCAGGTAACAAGAAACTCAACAATATTCTAATATAGATTGTCATGATCTGACTGAATATCACCTGTCGAACAGCAACATGGTTGGTTCTTTACTCAATTATAGACAAATGACAAACGGATATCTAGTAAGTGACATATTCCCACTTCTGCAACTTTAACCCAACTCAGTATTGTGTGGCTCTAAAAATGAATGCAATTTTCCACGTCTGTAGCCGATTCACCAGTTGCAGCAAGTGCATTTGTACAACACTGATATAGGTACAGGACTAGCTGGAGTGTTGTCCGGATTTGATGATACCAAAGTAGGAGATATAGTCAATTCTGTAGAAGATCAAAGGAAACTGCAATGGGATGTTGGTAAGGTGGGAGAAAACTAAAAGGATATACTTGAATTAGAATGCACAAAGGTTCAGCAGGCGGATTCCGAAGATAAAAGGATTGTATTATGAAGAGAGATTGATTAGAATAGGCCTATATTCCCTTGAATTTCAAATAATATGTGATGATCCATTTTAAATATAAAATTCTAAAGGGGCTTGAAACTGTAGATGCTGGGAGAATGTTTGCCCTGGCCTGGGGAATCGAGAAATGGGGGCCACAATCCCCGAGGATTGCGAACCTTCAGAATTATTTACCCTCGAGAGCTATGCTCAATTCTTAAGTACCTTCAAGATAGAGGTTGATCAGATTTTAGACACTAAGGGAATTAAGCATAATAAGTATTGTGTGAGAAGATTCAGTTGAGGTAAATCAGCCATAATTTTATTGAATGTGGAGCAAGTTCAAAGGGCCAAATGGCCTTCTCCTGCCCCTACTTCCTATTTTCATGGGCAAATAAAATGAAATTTAAACTAAGTAAGTTTTGAGATGATCCTTTCCAGTTAATATCAGTAATTATACTCTAATTAAAGTAGGTGTGATGCTCTTCAAGAACAAAGGGGTAAAGCTTCTTCACGCAGTTGTGAAGCTTCCACGGTTCATGGTTGAAGCAAAAACTACAGCACCATTCAAGGTTAGAGAAGTGAGAGAAGTGAAAGAAGGAAAGGGAGTCCAAGGGATATGGAAACAAATTGGGTAAATGAAATTGAAACTATATGTTCATGTGGAAGGTAAACAATAGGGTTGCACTAATATAGCATATTTCAATGTTGTAACTTCTCTGTAGATTCAGAACATTAAATCCTGAAATTTCCACATAACAGACACAGAGAAACCTTAATTCTTCATGAATGAGTGTCACATCGAGCATATACAATTTCAAAGAGTGAGAGCTTGATGCGTCCAATAATTCCAAGATCCACAATTTCAGCTTGCATGCACAAATGTAGTTGCTTTAAAGTTGCGCTTGCAAACTTTGTACATGTCCAGTTGCTCCGTTGCTGCAAGTTGCATCTTGTAGTATAAATGAGGTATATTCAGCAACAAGCGACCTGGACAATTACTGAACCGCCTACATCTCCTAGGAGTATCTCTCAGAAATTCACACAACCAAAAAAAAGTCCCCTTTTCGGAGGAGTACAATAGGAACTCAAATCATAAAGAGCAAAGAAAACTCATCAGATTAGACAATAATATCCAACATTCCCTTCATGTTCCTGCAATGCCAACAATCACAGAGACTCAAGAATGTCGACAGATACTGCATTTTCCTTTCTCCTGAGACACATGTATACTGTGATTGTCAGCGGAATACACTCTTGATCAACAACGTCAAAACTATATTGCTGGACTACAGTGGTGCTGAAAGAGACAATACAAGTGACATTTGCTATTGATAGCATGTTTTCAAAGTTAGATATCAAAACCCAGCACATCCTTCCTTAGATAAGGGGCCCAAAACTGCTCAAATACTTCAAAAGGGGTCTGACCAGAGCCTTATATAGCCTCAGAAGTACATCCCTGGTCTTGTATTTGAGCCCTCTCAACATGAATGCCAACATTGCATTTGCCTTCCTAACTGCCAACTGAACCTGCACGTTAACCTTAAGAGAATCGTGAATAAGGACTCCCTAGTCCCTTTGTGCTTCTGATTTCCTAAGCACCTTCCCATTTATAATAGTCTATGCCTCCATTTTTCCTTCAAAAGTGCATAACCTCACACTTTTCCACATTGTATTCCATCTGCCACTTCTTTGCCCACTCTCCCAGCCTGTCCTTCTGCAGCCCGCCTGCTTCCTCATTACTATCTGCCCCTCTATAGATCTTTGTATCATCTGCAAACTTAGCAACAATGCTTTCAGTTCCTTCCTCCAGATCATTAATGTATATTGTGAAAAGTTGTGGTCCCAGCAGCAACCCCTGGGGTACACCACTAGTCACTGTCTGCCATCCTGAAAAAGACCCCTTTATCCTCACTCTCTGCCCTCTGCCAGTCAGCCAATCCTCTATCCTTACCCTTAACACCATGGGCTCTTAACTTATTTAACAGTGTCCTATGCGGCACCTTGTCAAAGGCCTTCTGGAAATCTAAATAAATCACGTCCACTGGTTCTCACATACCACGACCATACCACAACCAGGGACACAACAACCCAGGGACCCACAGATGAATAAAAGCAAAATACAGCGGATGATGGAAACTGAAATAAAAACAGAAAATGCTGAACAAATTCGGCAGGTCTCAGGCATAAGGACTCGAAATGGTAACTGTTGCTCTCTGCACAGACGCTGCCAGATCTGCTGAGTTTGTCTAACATTCTGTTTTTAGTACCCACAGGCGGTGTCAGGATAACAACGACTGGCATTTATAGGGCGCCTTTAAAGTAGTAAAACGTCCCAGCAGATTTCCCAAGCGCTGCATCAGTCAAGATTTGACATCAAACCAGTTCAAGATAGTAAAGAAGGGAGGTTTAAAAAGCGTCTTAAAAGAGCTTGAGGGGAATCTGGAGATTAAGGATTCACACGTTACAATAATAGCCGAGAGGAACCTCTCACTCACATCCTGGAGGCGGTATAACGCAAGGTTTCTCTCACACACACAAACCAATCTCACGTCTACCATCCATACCAACGAGCTTTGTTCACTCGCAGCCCCAGCCGAGCTTGGCCTCATCCTCATTCTCAGGCGCTTTGTTCACTTTCCTCCCAACAACGCCTGTGGATTTTATCTTTGACGCCAGTAGGCAAGAACCGGCCTGCTGCCCGCCATAGGCTCTTCCTCTGTGTGAACCACTGAGGTAGGTTCCCCCGCCTCTCCTACCTGTAGAGCTGGGGTTGGTGGCGATCGGGGGTGGGAGGCTGGTACAGGGACACTCTCCCGAACTGTTTTCTGTACGACTCCCGCTCTGAACTCCCAGGGCCCGGCCGCCGCGTCCCCACCCGTTCGCTCGGCACTCGGTTTTTTTTCCCCCTCCGTGACAACCGGACTCGCTCTCTCGTTGGCCCCGCCCCTGACCTCTCCGGATTGGTGCGGTGACGTCACATCAGACGGCGTCCTGCGGCGGATCAGGCAGTCTACCGGCGGAGAAGGCTGTCAATCAACAAGCGTCACGGAGCCTCGCGCTGTTAATCATTTCCGGTCTGCCGTTAATTTAAAGGCAAACGAGGAAGTGTACAAAAAATAGCAGAATTAGAGTCTGCGCTTTATAAATTACTGCTTTTTGTGCAAATCTGTCCCCTTGCTGTTTTGATACAGATGATGTCGCAAATGTTTGAGGTGATTCTATTTCTGATAACATAAATCAGTCAGTGAGAGGAATACGGCGCGGCGAATGTTAGTCAGGGAATTGTTATCGCCTCTGATATTCCCCCCCCTGTTTGATGGTGCGAACATGTGATAATGTAAGCTTTGTCCGCGGTTTCGTTTCCGGGATCATGGTGGGTTTCAAAGAAATGCTTCCGGGCACCGCTCGGGACGATCGTTGGAGTACAAGCGGCCGTCGCGAGCTGTGACCGTTAATGGAGCGAGCTCCCGCGGGGGTGGTGGAGGAGGGGGAGCAGCCCGGGCCGAGCTCCGGATCCCGGCTCGGCTCCGTTCAGGTATCCGCTTACGGGTATGAGGTGTCAAGCGTGACATTGGGAAGTCGAGTTCCGGCCCGTTCGCGCCCGTTGGGAGTGATCAGATGGCTGGATGATTTATACTTCTTACGGCGGCGATGGGATGCGGTTACGATCGTTTCCCACTGCAGCGAGTGGTGCGGCGTTCCCGAGCAGCTGAGAGTGCAGCAGCCCCAACGCCCTGGACATTGTAACCCGGCGCCTTGCCTCTCCTGCTCTATCCCAGGCTTGACCCAGTCCTGGATAATAGTTTCACTAACTCCTACTGGGGACTGGTTGCGCCTCTCTTCAAGAAGCAGACAGCCCTCAGACTGCTGCCCTTTTGGGGTGGGGGGTGAAGATGTAGAAAGATCCCCATACACCAGTACTTTCCTCCCTCGGCTGAACTTGTTCCCTTGAACAATTTCTCCTTTAACTTGTCCCACTTCCTCCCAAATAAAAAGTCTTGTTCTGGGTATCTGCGTGGACCCAAGGTATGCTTGCCTTTTTGTGCAACGTCCTTTATTCCAGTCTTACTCGGGGCTTCCTCCTTTAACTTTTTATTTGGTACATTGATGGCATTGGTTCCGTTTCCTAATTTTGCCACTAACTGGGCAACTTGATCAACTTTGCCTCCAATTTCTACCCTTTGTCAACCTGATATGGTCCATTTATGACAATTTTCCCTTTCTTGACTTATCTGGGGCTAAACAGCCGGTAATGTTTATGAGCCCACCAACTTCCACAACTATCTTGACTACACCTGCTCGCATCCTGTCTTCATTTAAAAAAAAAAACAATCCAGCCCAGTTTCTCCATCTCTGTTGGTCTATACTGGTGGTGTAAACTTCCACAACAATGCCCTTTTTCTTCAACTGAGGATTTCCCTTTAACTGTGGTTGGGAGGGTTCTCAATTTTATTTCACCAATTTCCAGCAATTCTGCTCTCGACCCTTTCCCTCCTTCCTACAGCCACATTAGGATTCTTTTGTCCTCTCTATCTCACCAGCCTCCACTTTAAAAGGATCACCTGCCATTTCTGCCACCTCCTGCACAATGGCTCCACCTTCCCTCTCCTATTAACATTCCAAAGGGATTGTTCTTCCCGAGTCATCCTGATCCACTCCTCTGCAATCGGAACACCTTGCCCTCTTTCTCATCACACTTTCCCATGCAATTGGAAGAGGTGTAACATCACTTCTACCTCCTCTCCTTGTCTTCTAAGGCCCTAAATACTCCTTCTTGATGAAGCAGCAGTTACTTGTACTTTCAGTTTAATTTACTGTGTATGCTGTTCGCTCTGCAGTCTCTTCTATATTGGGGAGACCAAATGCAAATTGGGCACTGCTTTTGCTGAACACCACTAAGTCTGCAAGCGTGACACCCACCCCTGCTCTCTGGTTGCCTGTCATCTTAATCACCTTGTTCTTACTCAATTCTGTCCTTGGCATGCTGCAGTGTTCCGATGAAGCTCAAAGAATAGCATCTCATTTTCCAATTAGGCTTTTGCTGCCTTCCAGATTCAACACTGAGTTCAACAATTTCAGACCATGAACTATGTCCCTGATTTGACACTTGGCATTTGCCTGGATAGATTTTTTTTTAAAATGTTTTTGCTTTTGGACAGAACTGTTCAATGCTTCTGCACGGGATGATTTCTTATCCATGGTGATTTCAACCTCCATCTCAACTTATCATGCTGTATCACCTTTGAGCTTGCTGCACTCCTAGTCTCCCTATGTAAACTCCCCAACATTTATTCATGGCCACCCAGTTGACCTTGCCATAGTGTGTGATTCACTACTTGGCTTCCATCGTGTCAATCACCACAGACTCTCATTAACCACATTCTTTTATTCCTCTCTGCATAATCTGTTCCCATTCCCAACTCTGGTTCCTTCTGGATCTGCCCCTGGAAAGCTTTTTCTCCTAATTGACTCAACTGCACTTTCAAAAACTCAGCTGTCCAGCCTTTGACCCATAAATCATCACAACTGTTCTGCAGCCACTGAATTTTTCTCTTTTTTTAATTTAGAGCACCCAATTCATTTTTTCCAATTAATGGGCAATTTAGTGTGGCCACTTCACCTACTGTGCACATCTTTGGGTTGTGGGGGGTGAGACCCATGCAGGCACGGAGCTACTGAATTTTTCAACCACACTTTTGCCTCCATCTTTGCCACAGTCCTCATTACCAGTTCTGTCAGTCTCCCCATTCCTCCGGTACTGCCCTCATCTTTGTTCCTTTGAGTTCAAGGTTGAATGTCTTTGACTAGTTTGATCATTTGGAATCCGATCTCACTGGAGCACATAAGGCACAATTGGGTCCTGCTGTTGTCTGCCAAAACTGCTCACTATTCCAGGATTAACCTGGAAAACAAAGATCATCTGCAAACTGTCTCTTCAATTCACTAGACGACCGAATGAAGAAATTGTCCTTCAAGGAGAGATTGAGTAGACTAGGCCTAAATTCCCTGGAGTTCAGAAAAATAAAAGGTAATCTAATTCAAACATGCAAAACACTCAAGAGGCTTATAACAATTGAAGGATTATAGCAATATTTCCAAATAAGAGTTAAACGCCTGTGGTTGGAGGTACCTTGGTGGCAGTATGTATGAGATGGTCGCACATAAGATAGCTCCCACAATGGTCCTTGTTTTTTGGTCTTTTCTGCCTGGTTCCTGGGGGAATTTGGTGGGGCAACCCAACCCATCTAATTGAATAAGGCATTGGTCGACAAAAGTTGCCAAAAAAAAGACTGCTGGAAAGAAGGGTACAAGTGGTAGTCCTTCAACGGAGCCTGAGAGAGTGCAAAGCTCATTGGGAGGGAAGATTGCGGAAGTGACCTCGGCGAGTTGGCCTTTCCTATCGTACTGAAAGCACTGACTGGGGTAATGGCACACAAATTTGAAAAACATTGTAATAAACATTTTGAAAGGCAAGGAAGAGAGATGATTGAGACCCTCAAACATCTATCGAGGAGGTGCTTGGCCCAAAGCGGGACAAGTTAGGAAAACCTTCGGAGGCCATGAAGGAGCATGGGGAGGTGCTGAAGGATGTGGAAGGAATCTTGTCATGGCATAGCGACCAAATAGGAAGCCCTGATGCTGCTGCTGCTGGAGGAAAGAAACACGAGCCTGAGGGCGATAGTCAAAGACCTGAAGAACAGGTCAAGGAGACAGAGCCTCAGGATCGTGGAGCTGCCGGGGGGGGGTAGAAGGCCCAAGGCCAAACGACTATCCTTCACATGTTTGCGAAGCTGGTGGGTGAGGATGAGCAGATGTCCCCCCCCCCCCCCCCCTGAGCTGGATAGGGCCCACCAAACACTCCGGCAGAATGAGCGAGCCACCATGGGAGGTGATGGTTCATTTTCATAGCTTCAAGAAGAAGGAGTGGGTCCTGAAATGGGCCAAAGGAACCGGGACGTGATATGGGAAGGAAGCATCATCCGGATTTACCAGGACACTCAGGCAGAGCTGACAAAAAGGTGTGCAGTCTTTAATAGTGCAAAGTTCGAGCTGGTCAAGAGTGGAGTACATTTTGGAGTGGTGTACCCAGCGAGGACTACTTCACCAGCAGTTGGGTCTTAGCTGGTGAACAGGAGGGGAGGGGGGACTGTGGCCTGTCGGACCTGTATGTATGGGTTTCGATGAGCTTGTTTGGTGGGGGAGTGGATTGGTGAAAGGGAATATTGTTCTCTGGTGGATAGTCTGCGGGTTTTTAACTTTGCAGGGGGGTGGGGGGTAGGGGGTAGAGTGCTGACAGTGACCAGGGATTTTTCTTTGTCTCACCTCATAGAACAGTACAGCATTGTACAGGCCCTTCAGCCCACGATGTTGTGCCGACCATTTATCCTAATCTAAGATCAACCTAACCTATACCCTTTCAATTTACTGCTGTCCTTGTGCCTGTCTTAAGAGTCACTTAAATGTCCCTAATACTCTGACTCCACCACCTCCTGCTGGCAGTGCATTCCACACACCCACCACTCTCTGTGTAAAGAACCTACCGCCTGACATCTCCCCTATACCTTCCTCCAATCACCTTAAAATTATGTCCCCTCGTGACAGTCATTTCCACCTTGGGGAAAAGTCTCTGGCTATCCACTCTATCCATGCCTCTCATCAGCTTATACACCTCTATCAAGTCACCTCTCTGCCTTCTTCGCTCCAGTGAGAAAAGCCCTAGCTCCCTCAACCTTTCTTCATAAGACATGCCCTCCAGTCCAGGCAGCATCCTGGTAAATCTCCTCTGTACCCTCTCCAAAGCATCCACATCCTTCCTATAATGAGGCGACCAGAACTGGACACAATATTCCAAGTGTGGTCTAACTAGGGTTTTATAAAGTAGCAGCAAAACCTCGCGGCTCTTAAACTCAATCCCCCGTTAATGAAAGCCAACACATCATACGCCGCCTTAACAACCCTATCAACCTGGGTGGCAACTTTGAGGGATCTATGTACGTGGACCCCCAAATCCCTCTGTTCCTCCACACTTTCAAGAATCCTGCCTTTTACCCTGTATTCAGCATTCAAATTCAACCTTCCAAAATGAATCACTTCACATTTATCAAGTTTGGATAACATTTATCACTGGTCCTTCTGCACTGTAAATTCTATGAAATCTATGGACTCTATCTGCCACTTCTCAGCCCAGCTCTGCACCCTGTCAATGTCCTGTTGTAACCTGCAACAACCCTAAACACTATCGACACCTCCCCCAACCTCCGTGTCATCGGCAAACTTACTAACCCACCCTTCCACTTCCTCATCCAAGTCATTTATAAAAACTACAAAGAGCAGAGGTCCCAGAACAGATGCTTGCGGGATACCACTGGTCACTGACCTCCAGGCGGAATACTTTGCGTCCACTACCACTCGCTGTCTTCTTTCGGCCAGCCAATTCTGTATCCAGACAGCCACATTTCCCTGTATCCCATGCCCCTGTACTTTCTGAATGAGCCTACCATGGGGAACCTTATCAAATGTCTCACTGAAATCCATATACACCACATTCACTGCCCGACCTTCATCAATGTGTCTCGTCACATCCTCAAAGAATTCAATGAGGCTTGTGAGGCATGATCTGCCTCTCACAAAGCATGCTGACTATCTTTAATCAAACTATGTTTTTCTAAATAATCATAAATCCTATCTCTCAGAATCCTTTCCAATATTTTGCTCACCACAGACTTAAGACTGATGGGTCTGTAATTCCCAGGGATTTCCCTATTCCCTTTCTTGAACAGTGGAACAACATTCGTCTCCCTCCAATCAGAAGGGCTGGGTGAGCCAGGTTTTCCACTCGGGCTTCGATGGCAGGGCCCAGGGGGTGACAATTTTAATTAACATGAGGGTCCGTTTTCTAGTGGGAAAGGTTGTGGTGGATCAGGGAGGCAGATATGTGATAGCCATTGGGTCACTGGAAGGTAAGTCAGTAGTCCTGGTGAATGTATATGCCTCGAATTGGGATGATGTAACATTTATGAGGAGATTGTTTGCCGCAATACTAGATTTGGACAAGCATCAGCTGATTCTGGGGGAGAGATTTAAATTGTGTTTTGAACCTGAAACTTGAACGGCCTACACCCTTTGGGGATGACAAAGTTGTTGTTGGCATTTATGGAGGAGACGTGGAGTGGGAGGGATTAGATCCGTGGCGGTTTATTCATCCAGGGATAAGGAATTTTCTTTCCGGAGACTCACAGTAATGGTGCCGGTCCTTGTAGGTGACCCACAGTCGCGCCGGCTGCAACATGCCAAACTTCACCCTTTTCCTGTGCAGCACTGCCTTCGCTCGGTTGTACCCGGCCCGCCTCTTCGCCACCTCCGCACTCCAGTCCTGATATATTCCAACCTCCGCGTTCTCCCACCTGCTGCTCCTCTCCTTCTTGGCCCACCTGAGCACACACTCCCGATCAGCGAACCGATGAAACCGCACCAGCACCGCCCGCGAAGGCTCGTTCGCCTTGGGCCTCCTCGCCAGCACTCTATGGGCCCTTTCCAGCTCCAGGGGCCCCATCAGCGAGTTCAACATGGTGACTACATAGGCCCCCACGTCCAGCCCCTCCGGGAGGCCCAGAATCTGCAAGTTCTTCCGCCTCGACCGATTCTCCATCTCTAACCGTTCCTGCCATTTCTTGTGGAACGCCTCGTGCACCTCCACCTTTACCGTCAGGCCTAAGATCTCGTCCTCATTGTCGGAGATCTTTTGTCGGGCCTCGCGGATCGCCACCCCTGGGCCATCTGTGTCTCCAGCAGCTTATCAATAGAAGCCTTCATCGGCTCAAGCAGGTCCGCTTTAATCTCCCTAAAGCAGCGCTGGATAACCTCCTGTTGCTCCTGCGCCCACTGCATCCACGCTACCTGGTCCCCGCCCGCCGCCATTTTGTTCTTCTTCGCTCGCACCTTCTTCGGGTCCACCACCACTTTTTTAGTCGCCCTGCTGGTAAAAGCCATATACTGTCGGGGAACTATTGTACTCTCCTTCCCACAGCGGGAAACGTCGAAAAAATGTCGTTGGGGGGTCCTGAAAAGAGCCCAAAAGTCCGTTTTCTGCAGGAGCTGCCGAATGTGCGACTTAACTCCGCATAGCCGCAACCGGAAGTCCAGGATATACTTTTCTTGATGGGAAGGTCTTCTTCCTGGGGTAAGGAAAACAGGGTATTCAGCTATAGTCATCTCAGACTATGCTCCGCATTTAGTAGATTTGGTATCAGGTAGATGCGGTTCAGCACTCAGCATGGAGGCTGGATGTGGGGTTACTATTGGACATGGGGTTCTGTGGACAGATATCAAAAGCCATAGACGAGTATGTGGGGTTTAATGGGAACAAATTGGTCTTGCCTCCGTTCTGTGGGAGACCTTAAAAGGAGTGATTAGAGGGGAGACCATATCGCACAATGCATATATGGATAGGGAAGCTAGAGAAAACGGCAGAAGTTGGTGGATGACATTTTGTCAGTGGACCACAGATATTCGAATGATCCAACCCCAGAGCTCCTGGTGAGCAGGAAAAAGCTGCAGATACTGTTTGACTTGCTGTCTACAGACAAGGTGGTGTGCCATTGTGGCGCTCGAGGGGGGGGGTTACTTATGATTATGGGGAGAAGGCCAGCCATCTCTTGGTTTGCCAGTTGAGGTGGCAGGCCGCCCTGTAGATCATCTAGGTCAGAGACATGAGCAGCAGGCTGGTGTCCACTCTGGATAAAGTTAATGGAGCATTTGAGACTGTTCACAACCACATAGCAGCACCACCGAATATTTTTACCACCATAACATTGCTTGACTCTACCCCTGCCTCAGCTAATCTGCTGAAAGCCATTTCCCTGTCTTTGTTACCTCTGGACCAGACTAATCCAACTACTCTGGCTGGCCTCCCATAACCTACCCTCAATAAACTAGACCTCAACTAAAATTCTGCCGCCTGTGTCCTCTCAGTAAGTCCTGTTCACCTATCATCTGTACCTCCTGACCTGCATTGACTCCCTGTCAAGCAATGTCTTTACTTTAAAATTCTCTTGTTTTCAAATCCCTCCACAACTTCACCCCTTTCTTTCTCTGCGGTCTACTCTAGCCACACCACCCTCCCGAGATCACTGTGCTGCTCCAATTTCAGCCTCTTGCACAATACTGATTTTAATCATTAGTGATCGTGTTTTCAGCTGCCAAACTCTGGAAATCTTTCGCAAGCCTCCCTGTTTCTCTACCTCTCTTCCTCTAATATTCTTCTTAAAGCTTGCCTCTTTGACCAAATTTAAAGTCATCGGTCCTTTTGTTTCCTTATGTTGTTTGATGTCAAATTTTGCTTTATAACACTTCTGTGAAACACCTGTGGGTCGTTAATGTGCTATATAAATACAAGTACTTGTTAACATCGGAGCAGAACAACTTTCAGTCTTTGTCTGTCTGCACTCCCTATCATTGGAACTTAGAGCGAAGTAACTGGTGCTTGGTCATGTTCTGAGTAATTGTTATGATTATGTAAAATATTGGAAACACTTGGCAGATCTGGCAGCATCAGTAAGGTTTCAGAGTTCTGACCTATCGGCAGAATTGGAAATTAGTTGACCATAGAATTACTACAGTGCAGAAGGAGGCCATTTGGCCCATAGAGTCTGCAACGATTTCTGAAAGAGCACCCTACCTAGGCCAACTCCCCCGCCCTTTCCTTGTAACCTCATAACCCCACCTAACCTGCGCAACGTTGGACACTAAGGGGCAATTTAGCATGGCCAATCCACCTAATCTGCATATCATTGGACTGTGGGAGGAAACCGGAGGAAACCCACGCAAACCACGGAGAATGTGCAAACTCCACACAGATGGTCACCCAAGGCCGGAATTAAACCCGGATCCCTGGTGCAGTGAGGCAGCAGTGCTAACCACTGTGCCACCAGTGTTGTAGAGATTTAATGGGTTTTATGCAAGTACAGAGGCAGGGGAAGTCGGGAAAGTACAAAAGGGAAGATCTGTGATGCGGTGGAAAACAGGAGAAATTAAATGGCAACATGGTGAGGGCTCAAGGCAAAAGGTGGTGGTAATAAAAAAACGTTTTTAAATGGCTGTTGTCTGAAAAAATTTGGTCAGAAGTTGTGATGCAAATTTGTTGAACTCGGTGTTCAGTTGAGAAGGCTGTAAAGTGCACAATCGAAAGATGAAGTGCTGTTTCTCAGGTTGGCATGGACCTGAAATATTAACATAGGTCCTGTGAGTACTTTCAAAATTTTCTGTTCATTTCTGATTTCCAGCATCATAGTATTGTGCTTTTCTAACAATGGTGATCAGTCAGATTGATGGTTTGACCAGCATTTGAGTAGACAGGACTGTGTGTGTTTCTGTCAAAGTAGGTCTGGTTTCAAACTAATTTTAATGCTACTTGGGTGAGTTCAAGTCTGACTTGTTCACAGTTCACAATATTCCATGTTACAAATTTTGGACCTGCTCCAGATATTCATTTTCAGCATCAGTCCCTTAAATGTTCTGGGGAAGATCCTTGTTTGTGATTGAAGTATGCCACTTTAAAACTTAACATGTAATTCATTTCTAATATGATTGCTATTTCCCAGCAGATCCTCCACTATGACATCAACTAACCCTACCTCACGAGATCCAAAATAACTTTTTCTCTAGTTGGTACCATAACGTATTGCCTCCGGAAACTGTCACAAGAACATTCAACTGACTTATCTTCTGGGCTACCCTGATCAATCTGATTTGGATTAGTCCAGTATACATGAGGATTAAAGTCCCTGACTTAATTCTTATATTGATTTTGTCATCTCCATCTTGATGAAGATTATATTAAGCAAATCTATTGAAATAGACAATGAACAAATGAATAAGTAATAATGTAAGTTGATATATTTTACAATAGAGACCTTGCCTTTCTCTCTCTGAAAGGAAAAATAAAAAGTTGTAATCTAAATGCTAAATTGCTCTTGTATAAGGAACTTGTATATACCATTTCTCCTTTTACATGCTGCCTTAATATGAAGATTTCAATTTATTGTGCTCTACTCACGGGGTGGTATTCTTTTTTTCTCTTTCTTTAGATTTTTTTTGATCTGTTGGCAATCTATTTAGCAATTCATAACTTCTAAACTCATTTAAAAATAATTGGCTTCCATATCTATAACTGAACCATGTCAGACTCCCAAACTGTTTACAGGGAAGCAGTAATGACAACCCTAACATAATGTTGGCTGGTGCACAAATCGGATATTGATCCTGGGACCTACTTGGTCTGAATGAATCAGTTGCACACTGGGTGGCACATTTACCAATTCAGCTATGAAGTTAGCCACATTCAAT
This sequence comes from Scyliorhinus torazame, assembly GCF_047496885.1. Taxonomy (NCBI): domain Eukaryota; kingdom Metazoa; phylum Chordata; class Chondrichthyes; order Carcharhiniformes; family Scyliorhinidae; genus Scyliorhinus; species Scyliorhinus torazame. The sequence continues at coordinate 200,969,971 of NC_092709.1, forward strand.
TCAATCTTTTGTCATTAACCTAGGGTCCAATGGGTGCTTCATACATTCCTACAGAAGAAGAAAGGAGAGTCTTCAGGGAATGCAATCAGGAGAGCTTCTTTTATAGATGTATGTATCAATTCTTGGTCAATTGCTATTCACTTGTATTTTTGATCTGACATTTCAAATTTTATTTCAGTAGTCTAAAAACAACATTGCCTTTAGATCTGTTAAATAAATAATCTTTCAAATAAAAATAATTTCAAGGCATACTGAATTCTGGTCTGGGGTGTATTTCTCTTTGGTGACCAGTTGAAAGACTGTTTAGGATTTGCAGGATTCACCCTGCAATAATGATGCATATTCACCTATTTGCTCCTGCTCACATGAGGGCACTATAGTTGATCATATAACTTGAAATAAATCAAATTGAATGTTACTTGTGCTTGAACACTAAATATGATACCATATCTTTATTTTTTGTGCTAATATTGTTTTTTTTTTTTTTTGGTTTTTTTTAAAAATAATATTTTATTGAAAATTTTTGGTCAACCAACACAGTACATTGTGCATCCTTTACACAACATTGTAACAATACAGATAATAATGACCTTTTTAAATTTAAACAAAAACAACAACAAATAAATAAATATTAAATAACAAAAAATAAAAACTAGCCCTAATTGGCAACTGCCTTGTCTCAGGCCACCCCCCCATCCCCCCCCATCCCTCCCCCCCCCCCCCCAAGTCCTGGGCCGCTGCTGCTGCCTTCTTTGTTCTCCCCTATCTATCTTTCCGCAAGATATTCGACGAACGGTTGCCACCGCCTAGTAAACCCTTGAGCCGACCCCCTTAGGACGAACTTAATCCGCTCCAACTTTATGAACCCCGCCATATCATTTATCCAGGTCTCCACCCCCGGGGGCTTGGCTTCTTTCCACATTAGCAATATTCTGCGCCGGGCTACTAGGGACGCAAAGGCCAAAACATCGGCCTCTTTCGCCTCCTGCACTCCCGGCTCTTGTGCAACCCCAAATATAGCCAACCCCCAGCTTGGTTCGACCCGGACTCCTACTACTTTCGAAAGCACCTTTGTCACCCCCATCCAAAACCCCTGTAGTGCCGGGCATGACCAAAACATATGGGTATGATTCGCTGGGCTTCTCGAGCACCTCGCACACCTATCCTCCACCCCAAAAAATTTACTGAGCCGTGTTCCAGTCATATGTGCCCTGTGTAATACCTTAAACTGAATCAGGCTTAGCCTGGCGCACGAGGACGACGAGTTTACCCTGTTTAGGGCATCTGCCCACATCCCCTCCTCAATCTCCTCCCCTAGCTCTTCTTCCCATTTCCCTTTTAGTTCGTCCATCATAGTCTCCCCTTCGTCTCTCATTTCCCTATATATATCCGACACCTTACCGTCCCCCACCCATTTCTTTGAGATGACTCTGTCCTGCACCTCTTGTGTCGGGAGCTGCGGGAATTCCCTCACCTGTTGCCTCGCAAAAGCCCTCAATTGCATGTACCTGAATGCATTCCCTTGGGGCAACCCATATTTCTCGGTCAGCGCTCCCAGACTCGCAAACTTCCCATCCACAAATAGATCTTTCAATTGCGTTATACCTGCTCTTTGCCACATTCCATATCCCCCATCCATTCCCCCCGGGGCAAACCTATGGTTGTTTCTTATCGGGGACCCCCCCAGTGCTCCGGTCTTTCCCCTATGTCGCCTCCACTGTCCCCAAATCTTCAGTGTAGCTACCACCACCGGACTCGTGGTATAGTTCCTTGGTGAGAACGGCAATGGGGCTGTCACCATAGCCTGTAGGCTAGTCCCCCTACAGGACGCCCTCTCTAATCTCTTCCACGCCGCTCCTTCCTCCTCTCCCATCCACTTACTCACCATTGAAATATTAGCGGCCCAATAATACTCACTTAGGCTCGGTAGTGCCAGCCCCCCCCTATCCCTACTACGCTGTAAGAATCCCTTCCTCACTCTCGGAGTCGTCCCGGCCCAAACAAAACCCATGATACTCTTTTCTATCCTTTTGAAAAAAGCCTTCGTGATCACCACCAGGAGACACTGAAACACAAAGAGGAATCTCGGGAGGACCACCATCTTAACCGCCTGCACCCTCCCTGCCATTGACAATGCTACCATATCCCATCTCTTGAAATCTTCCTCCATCTGTTCCACCAACCGCGTCAAATTTAGCCTGTGCAATGTGTGCTAATATTGTTAATGATACCAGACACCTGCAACAGTTTTTTTTAAAGTCCCCAGTTTAAACTCTTGTAAGCTGCAATTAACTCTACCCAATCTGATGTATTTATTTTTCATCTACTTCTTCATCTTCTTCTGCCCCCTGTTCATTTGAATTTTGAAATGTGTAATATTTTTGTTCCAATTAATAGGAGCTGTCAAAAGATCAATCTGCAAACAGTAGTAAATCCACATTGAGCTCTCTAAAATCTGGAGTAGTACTCCTATTTTAAATGACTCTAGAGAACAGGTCTCAGCTTTTGCTCAATATTTGTACTCTGGTCTTTGAGTCAGAAGGTTATGGTTTCCTGCATCAAGCTAGAAGCTTGAGCACATCATTCAGATTGACACCACAATATTGTATTCCAGATGCTCTGCACTCTCAAAGCTGTGTTATTCAGACAAGGTTTACATCTAACCTATATTTTCACTTTCAGATAGCTGTAAAAGACCTAAAGATAAGAGAGTTCTCCAATGAGGGTATCCTGCTGTCCCTCAGCCTATATACCAATTGGTCATGCTGTTGTAAAATCCTGTTTTTTAAAAAATTGGCTGTTGTATTTCCCTGCATTGCAATAGTCCAAAAGTGACTACAATAAATCTTCAAACTTGGCTTTGAAGCTCTTTAGGCCATGCAGAGGCACTGACTGTCCAAGTGCAAGTCCCTTTGCTTTAGATAATCCTTTCTTTAAAATATTTTTATTCAAGGCATTTTCACATATATAAAAATCAAAAGAACAATCAAACCACTCCATAAACAACCAAGACCCACTTCCCCCCCGCTCCCCTGACACCACCCCTTTCTCACATCCCGCCTTCCCTATTTTAAACCCCTCACACACACACACACACCCCCACACTCCGTCTGGTGACCTTCAAACCTCCTTGGAGAAATCAATACACGGCTTCCACCTCCGGCTGAACCCATGAACCCATCTGCTGGCCCCCTAATGCCGAACCTAACCTTCTCCAGCCTCAGGAATTCCGCAAGGTCACTCACCCACACCCCCGCTTTTGGCAGCTCCAAGGCCTTCCACCCGAGCAAGATCCGTCTCCGGGCTATCAGGGAGGCAAAGGCCAAAACATCAGCCTCTCACCCCCTGGATTCCCAGGTCTTCCAACACCCCAAATATCGGCACCTCTGGATTTGTCATCTCCACACCCAACACCTTGGACATCATGTCCAAGAACCCCCTCAATCTTGGACATGCCCAGAATACGTGAACGTGATTCGCGAGCAGCCTATCCTCTACCCTCTCAAAGAACCTACTCATCCTTGCCACCATCAAATGCATCCTATGTGTCACTTTGAACCAGATGAGGCTTAGCCTCGCACATGTTGAAGACACGTTCACCCTCTACAAGGCCTCTGCCTACATCTCGGCCCCCACCTCCCCTCCCAGCTCCTCCTTCCACTTGCGCTTAATGTTCCCCACCAGGGCTCCCTCCCATTCCACCAACTCCTTATAAACATCTGACACCTTCCCCTCCCCTATCTCATCCCTCAACAGCACTTTATCCTGCAACCCCAGATGCGGAGTCCAGGAGACGACGTCACCTCTCTCCCTACAAAGTCCCGAATCTGTAGGTGCCTAAAGCCATTCCCCCGGGCAACTCGTACTCTTCCTCCAAGTCCTCCAACTTCGCAAATTTGCCCCCGAGAAACAGATCGGCAAAGCCCTCAATCCCTTCCCGCCGCCACCCCAGAAATCTCTCGTCCAGCTGGTGCAAACCTATGGTTATTGTTGATCGGCGCCTGCACCGATGCACCCTCCAGCCCCAAATCCAGCCTTCAATGCCCCCACACCCTTTGGGTTGACGGCACCACACGTGGGACTGAAGGGGGTGTCAGTATGGTCACCGATTTGTGAGAATTACCGTTTTGCGCGAGGGGGGCTGGATGGGGGCTTTAGGAAGTGGCAGCGGGCAGGGATTGAGGGATTTGGGGATCTCTTCATTGAGGTGGGTTTCCCGAGCCTGGAGGCATTGGAGGAGGAGTTGAGTTGCCGGGTGGGAACGGGTTTCGGTACCTGCAGGTACAGGACTTTGTTCGGAGGCAGGTTCCAAGCTTTCCTCGCCTCCCCCTGAGGGAATTACAGGATAAGGTGATGTCAAAAACGGGAGTAGGGGAGGGAAGGGTCTCGGAGATATACAAGGAATTGATGGAGTGGGGAGGTCTCCCAATCGGGGAGGTGAAGAGGAAGTGGGAGGAAGAGTTGGGGGGGTGGGAGTTGGAAGTCGGATTATAGGAAAAGGCCTTGAGGGGAGTTAATTCATCCTCGTGTGCCAGGCTTAGCCTGATACATTTCAAGGTGGTTCATAGGGCTCATATGACTATGGCCCGGATGAGTAGGTTTTTTGAGGAAGTGGAGGTTAGTGCAGACGCTGTGGGGGACGCCCGGCGAATCATGTACATATGTTCTGGGCGTGTCCGAAGTTGAGGGGATTCTGGCAAGGATTTGCACATCATGTCGGAGGTCCTGGAAGGGAGGGTGACTCCGAGTCCGGAAATGGCAATATTTGGGCTACTAGAAGATACAGGGGCCCATGGAGCGGGGGGGGGGGGGGGGGGGGGGGGGAGGTCGATGTCCTGGCCTTCTCCTCCGTGGTGACCCGGAGATGGATTTTGCTGGGATGAAGGGACTCGGAGCCTCCAAAGTCAGGAGTGTGGGTTAGCGGCATGGCAGGGTTTCTCAGTCTGGAAAAAATTAAGTTTGCCTTGGGAGGATCAACCCAGGGGTTCGCCCAGAGGTGGCAGCCGTTCATCGACTTCTTTAAGGAAAATTGAACGTCAGCAGTAAGGGGGGCGGAGGAGGAAAATTGGAGGCATGGTAGGGTAAGACAAGGACAGGGAACTTAATATATGGGTAATCAGGAGATAAGGCGAGGGGGTAATAGGGTATGTTATTTTAATGTTGTTGCGTGTGTCTACCCGCTCGGTTGTTTAAGAAATGTTAAATTGTTAAACTGAAAGTTACAAATACTTCAATAAAATATTTTCTTTTAAAAAAGAAAAAGGACTCACGGAGTACCTGACCAGCGAGAACAATAGAGGGGCCAGCAACAAAGCCTTTAAACATGTTTCCCTACACAAAGCCACCTCCATCCGTCCCTACACCGAGCCCTCCCCCACGGTGCACTTCCCAACCATTTTCACCGCCCAGTAGTTATTCATCAGCGCCAGTCCCCCCACTCGCCCACGCTCCAAGAAACCCCTCCTAACACATGGGCTCTTCCCGCCCACACAAATCCAGAGATCAGCATATTGATCTTTTTAAAAAATGACTTGGGGACGAAGATGGTCAGATTCTGAAACACAAACAGAAACCTTGGCTGCATTGTCATTTTTGAAATGAAAATGAAAATTGCTTATTGTCACAAGTAGGCTTCAAATGAAGTTACTGTGAAAAGCCCCTAGTCGCCACATTCCGGGGCCTGTTCGGGGAGGCTGGTACGGGAATTGAACCGTGCTGCTGGCCTGCCTTGGTCTGCTTTCAAAGCCAGCGAATTAGCCCTGTGCTAAACAGCCCCTTATTTTACTGTGCCCTGGTGGTGAGGCGGTGGCGTTGTGGTATTGTCACTGGACTGGTAAACCAGAGACCCAGGGCGACAACAGCAGCACATTCCCCCTCTTAAAATCCACTTTCATCTGTTCCACCAACCGAGCCAATTTCAGCTTGTGCAACTGCGCCCAGTCCCGCACTACCTGGATACCCAAGTATCGAAAAATCACCCCCACCTTAACGGTAACTCCCATAACATCCTTTCCCGTCATCTAGTCTCAATCGGGAACACCTTGCTTTTTTCCCCATATTCAACTTGTATCCCGAGAACCGGCCAAACTCTCACAGGATCCCCATGATGTCTCCGATACTGCCCAACGGGTCCAAAATATACAGCACCAGGTCATCCACATACTATGAGACTCTGTGCCCCCCGCCCCGCTTAATCCCTGCCAATCATTGCCAGCGGCTCTATCGCAAAGGTGAAGAGCAACAGGGAGTGCGGGCACCTCTGCCTCGTCCCACGATGCAGCCCGAAGTACCCCAAACTCAATCGGTTCGTCCGAACACGCGCGACCGTGCCTTTATATAGCATCCAGACCCAGTCCTCAAACCGAATCCAAACCGCCCAGCACCTCCAGCAGGTATGCCCACTCCACCCAATCAAATGCCTTCTCCGCATCCATCGCCACCACGATATCCACCTCTGCCCCTCCAAAGACATTGTGATTACATTGAGTAGCTTCTTCGCGTTCGCCAATAACTGCATCCCTTTCACAAAACCCGTTCGATCTTCGCCTATCACCCCTGGGACGCAGTCCTCTATCCAGCCAACATCTTCACCAACAAGTTAACGTCTGCGCAGTAGTGATATCTAGCGGTACGACCCACACTGCTCAGGATCCTTATCCGTCTTTAATATCATGGAGATGGAATCCTGCGTCAATGTAGGGGGGAGTTACACCCTCTCCCTTGCTTCATAGTGTGCCCTCACCAGTAGTGGACCCAGGTCCGCCCCAGACTTTTTATAAAACTTTACCGGGGCCTTCCTGCCTTCATCGCTCCCAAACTCTCCATCACCTCCCTCAACCCAATTGGGGTCCCCAGTCCCTGGACCAGCCCTTCCTCTACTTTGGGGAGACTCCAGCCTGACAAAAAAAAACTGCATCCCCTCCTCCGCGTTGGGGCTCCAACTCGTATAACATTCTGTAGTACGCCTCAAACACCTCATTCACCTCTTCCGGGTCCATCACCACCTTGGCCTTATCATCCCTCACTTTGCCAATCTCCCTCCCAGCCTCTTGCTTTCTCAACTGATGGGTCAACATCCTGTTCGCCTTCTCCCTGTACTCATTAATTGCGCCTCTGGCCCGCCGTAACTGCCCCACCGCCTTCCCCATAGAAACCAACTCAAACTCCATCTGGAGCCTTTGCCTCTCCTTTAAGAGCCCTGCCTCCAAAGAGCTCCTGTTAACCCTCAAAATCCCATCCACCAGCCTTGCCCTTTCTACCCGCTCCTTTTTCTCCCAATGTGCCGGAATTGATATAAACTCCCCCATAACCTCCGCCTTGAGTGCCTCCCACAGCGTGGCAGCCGGGACCTTCCCCTGGATCATTTAACTCCATGTATCCCCGAATGGCAGCCCGCAACCACTCGCACACCTCCTTATCCGCCAACAACCCCCATCCAGCCTCCACTGCGGATGCTGTCCCCCCCCCCGGGTCACACTCCAATCCACCCAGTGCACACCCCCCAATACGCTCCATAAATCCCCTCGGCTCCTTTGTCATTGCCGACACCCTCTACAACTTGGGACTCGACCAGTCCAAGCTCGGATCGCTTTAAAATCCCTCCAGATAATCAGCTGATGCAAGTCCAAGTCAGGAATCTTCCCTAACGGGCAGCACTGTAGGTTTGCACAGTTGCTTCACAGCTCCAGGGTCCCAGGTTCGATTCCTGGCTTGGGTCACTGTCTGGGTGAGTCTGCACGTTCTCCCCTTGTCTGCGTGAGTTTCCTCCGGGTGCTTCGGTTTCCTCCCACAGTCCAAAGATGTGCAGGTTAGGTGGGTTGGCCATGATAAATTGCCCTTACTGTTTAAAAAGGTTATGTGGGGCTACTTCGTACGGGGATAGGGTGGAGGCATGGGCTTAAGTAGGGTGCCGTTTCCAAGGGCCGGTGCTGACTCTATGGGCTGAATGGTCTCCTTTAGCACTAAATTCTATGATTCTAACACCCGCCTCATAAAATCCACATCATCCCAATTCGAGTCAAAGACGTTTACCACAACTACCGGCATCCTCTCCAACTTTCCACCCACCATCACGTATCTTCCTCCCGGATCAACCACAATACTCCCCCCTCGAACACAACTTGCTTATTAACCAGCACCGCCAGCCCCCTCGTCTTCATATCCAGCCCCGAATGAAACACCTGCCACCAGCCTCGGCCCGCGTCATGCACCCCTCCAGGCCCACCCTCAGATATCCACTGCCATCGGTCTCTTCCAAGCTGCGCCAAACCAACCACACCCATGTCAGCAACCCTCCTCTCCCTTCCACCCTCAACCCCCTACTTTTAAATAATCCTCTTGACAGTATTGTTGACTTTTCACCTCAAGTGACCACTTATAATTTTCAAAGCCAGGTTTCAATTTTAAATTAAAGGTTAGGTACAATCAGGATAACACGTAATTCCATTTTAAAGTTCTGATTCCAATTATAAACAAAGAATGAAACTTGGTAATTTATGACATTGGAATTGTTCCGATGTTGTGTTGTAATCTTATCCAAAGTTCATCCATTTCCTAATGAACCAGAATTTTTTTTAAAGTGTGTTAGATAATCTTTGCAATAATATATGCTCAGGTCTGCTGTGAACTGATGTAGATTACCCAAAACTCTACACTTTAAAAGCCTTCCTAGAGAAGAAACCTTTTCTAGCATTTGTCTCTTCTAATTCAAACTCAAGTATGAGGTAAAATCACTTTAAACAAATGGACTCATCCTTGTGTAAAAATATTTTAAAGATTTTCATGTGGAATTTTTTTGCATCACTAGTAAAGTTATTTTTCAGTCACTATTCAACAGTTCAGTAATTTAAATTAATTACCAATTTGTTTAAATGCTTTTTACAGCATTGCCTTTCTCTGGGATGACCATGTTGGTAACTCAAGTCCTAATCTCTAGAGGTAACTTTTAAAGTAATTAACATAATTTTTTTGATTATTATTGTATTTATTAAGTTGATAGTATTTCTGTGCTTCCTATTTAGGAATCCTTTCTACTTCAACTCGATTTGGATCCATACCTAAAGTTGCATGTAAGTGAAGTTATGCATTCCTTAGGCAAAAGAGAAACCAACTTGAAACTAATGCACATTGTTGATCTTCTAATTCTGAAGTAGTAGAGGAATTTTTCTTACTCTGATGGAAACAGCCATTTCATGATGCAGATAATTCCAGTACTACAAAATGTTCAAAATATTTGTTTTAATTTCTGCATGCAAGGAATATTTTCAGTATCAAAACTGGGAAATCTGGACAGAATCTAGATTTTTTTTTTTGGTTGAGGATCAAGCACTCTCAAATTGGATGTGGATGTGAAATTGGCAAAGTAAAGCACCTGTTTCCCCAATAATGGCTTAAATAGAGCCCAATGATGAACAGATTGCCTTCAGTAGGCTGTTGCAAGAATCGCTACACCTCGTGTTTTCGAAATTATACAAAAAATAGTTCAAATATAATTTTCTGCCTTCATAATTGGGGTAACAGTAAGCCATGTTAGAGAAAGCGATTAAAAAGGAGTTCAATGTGTGGCTAATCAGGTGGTGCAGTGCGTAGTTCTGTTTGGCCGCCGGGGACGGGAGCCCGTTTTATCGCATGCCCCTTGTCCTCTACAGTGTGTCACCTGTTCTGCTACCCCAAATAAGTGACCTTGGGGGCATGGAAAACACATTTTTCCCACCGGAGGTGGACACACGCCTGCTCAAAACACTGGAGGACCTTGGTCAAGTTTGCCAGATGGCTGGATGCCTCGGTGATGAGGACATCGTCCAAGTAGATGGCACCCTGGGTAATCCCTGCAGGATGTATTCCATCACAAGCTGGAAAATAATGCGTGAGGACGAGCCTCCAAATGGCAACCAAGAATATTCATATAAACCCCTTTAGGTGTAAATAGTGACGAACCGGTGGGAGTCCAGGTCCAGTATTAAATGTAGAAATGCATGATTCATATCCAGTTTTGTGAATATTCGTCCTCTGCTCAGCCTTGCATAGAGTTCCTCGATGCAGGGGACCGGGTATTGGTCCAAAGGGGAAACGTGGTTCACCGTCACCTTATAGTCCCCGCAGAGACGCACAAAATCAACTGGTTTGAGGACTGATGTGACCGGGGCGGCCCAATCAACAAATTGTACGGGGCAGATGGTCCCTAAATGGTCAAACTGGTCCAATTCGGCATCGACTTTTAACCGCAATGCATGGGGGACTGGGCAGGCGTGGAAATAACAAGACTGTGCCTGTGGGTTTGTGCTGATTCGGGCCACAGCCCCTTTAATTGTACCCAGTGTATCTGCGAAGACCTCTGGGAATCTGGCCAGGGCCCCCTCGGGACAATGCGGGTTCATTCAGCATACCCTCTGCAGGACAACTTTCAAATGGCGCAGCCAGTCCTAACCCAGCAAATTTGGTCCCCCGCCACAGACTACCACCAAGAGTAGGTTAGCGGATTGGTGCCCATAAGTCACCAATACCTGGACAGTGCACTCAATGGCCCACATCTGTCCGGCGGTGCAAGTGACCAACCTGGCCTCGGTGTCGCAGTGAGTCCATGTGTGGAGGCTGGTGCGGATGCCCTCAAATGTGTGGTCAAATGTCAGCTGGATTCCGGTCAGCAACTCTCTTTGCACGGTGGCGACCTGGATCCCGTAGACAAAACGGCCGCAAAGGGATTCACTCAGGATAGGCCTGAACTTGCAAGTTATTTTTTCATTCAATCATGTGATGTGGGCATCGCTGGCTGGACCAGCATTTGTTGCCCATCCCTGAGGGCATTTACGAGTCAACCACACTGCTGTGGATCTGGAGTCACATGTAGGCCAGACCAGATAAAGATGGCAGATTTCATTCTTTAAAGGACTTTAATGAACAGATGGATTTTTACCACAATCGGCAATGGTATCAGGGCCATTGTGAGATTTTTAATTCCAGATTTTCTTTCATTGAATTCAAATTCCACCAACTTCCCGGGTGGGATCCGAACCTAGGACCCCAGTTCATTATCCTTGGTCTCTGGATTACTATAGTAAGAAGTTTTATCACACCAGGTTAAAGTCCAACAGGTTTGTTTCGATGTCACTAGCTTTCGGAGCGCTGCTCCTTCCTCAGGTGAATGAAGAGGTATGTTCCAGAAACATATATATAGACAGATTCAAAGATGCCAGACAATGCTTGGAATGCGAGCATTAGCAGGTGATTAACTGCTATTTGGTAAACTGGATTACTAGACCAGTGACAATGCCACTACACCACTGCCTCCCCAAATCTCAGCCAGTTTCCTTAAACGCACCAAAACATCACTGTTTGGTTCATCTTGGGCTTGGGTGGCCATGTGGAGGCGGAATTGGCGAACGATGAATGGCGGTTTTGGATTTAAGTGGTTTTCTACCAAGGCTACCAAAACTACAAAAAAAACAGGAGTCCGATGCGTTCAGGTGTGTCAAGCTTTTGATAAGTGCATATGTTGGCCCACCATCAGTAGAGTTACGGTCTGCCGTTTATCTCCAATTATGGCGTTGGTCCGAAAAGAAATTGCATATGCTCTACATATTGAGCCCAATCATCGTTTGTTGCATCAAAGGCCTCCATCTTTCCTGCATGAGGCATCTCAGTCAGTTTAGGGAATTCCTCTTGCAGCCTAGACAAATGGTCCAGGTGTGGAATACGCAGTGTTGGCGGCAATTACATTTTAGTCTCGTCCCCAGTGTAGAATCCGACGGGAGAGAAACACTCCTAGGACGCACGATAGGGTACAAAGAAAGCGATTTATTAAGATGCACTACTAAACTCCCATGCCCGAAGGGTCACCCTCCCTGACCTGCACCTAGACCAGGGGGTTTTTACAATGTGGAGCCTTCCCTGTTAAGGGGGAAGCTCTGCCCCAATTACCAGGCTAATTCATACTCGTTTTGTGTTGATGGGAACCCGTTGGTGCACCCTCCCCATCTTACCAGGGAGTCATAACAAAGTGCAGTTAAATTTATCTCAGATTACTATAACAAAGTTTTCCCACATTTGGTGTTGAGCTGGTGTGCCTGTCGATATTTTGTATGCCTTTTTTGAACGTAGGAACATACAAATTAGATGCAGGGGTAGGCCACTCAGTCTTTTGAGCCTGCTCCGCCATTCAATAACTCATGGCTGATCTGATTGTATCCTCAACTCCACATTCCTGCCTACCCCGATAACCTTTCACCCCCTTTGTTAATCACGAATCAGGGATACAACATTTGCAATCCTCCAGTCCTCTGCTGCTACTTCCATATTGAAGGAGGATTCTAAGATTATGGCCTGGGCGACCACAATCTCCATCTGAATTGCCTCAGTTAACTAGAATATATCACATCTGGACCAGATGGTTTTTCTACTGTGATCCCAAACATTTGGATACATCCAGTTTATTATTTTAATCCAATCTAATTTCTCTATTGTACATTGCCAGCATCCTCTTCTTCAGTAAAAACAGATGCAAATTAGCCATTTAGTACCCCAGCCATGTCCTTCCTCCACAAGTAGATCTCCTTTACGGCCCTAATCGACCCTATCCTTTCTTTAACTTCTGTTTAGAAAAGACTGTAACCAGCTTATTTATTCTCATACTTGCTTATCTATTCTCACACTTTGTTGCCCCTCTTATTTCTTTTCTCAATTGTTCTCTGTACATCGTGTATTCAGCTTGGTTCTGTACTGAATATGAACCTGACATTGATCATGTGCCTGCTTTTTCTGTTAGATTTTAATTTGTATATTTTTAGTCAATCCGTATATTTTTAGTCATTCAGGGAACCCTAATTTTTGAAACCCTTCATTTCTTCCTTTTGGGAATATGTCTGATTGGTACACTGAAACTATCTACTCATTGCAGATCTTCAATTGCTCATTTACTGTTTACCCAATAATCTTTGATTTCAATCCACCTGCACAAATGCCTTTTCAAGTCATTGAAATTAATTCTCAGATGAATATTTTCACATTTTATTTTTCATTGTCCTTTCCAACAACTGCTTTTTTATGACCATGATTGTTTTCCCAAATGCTCGCCCACTGAAACTTGCTCTAATTGCCGCACTTCCCCAGGACTAGACCCAGCATTGCTTCCTACCTCATTGAGCTAGCAACATACACATCATGAAAGTTCTCTGGTACACATTTCAGAAATTACTCTCCCTCTTTACACTTTATTTTTCCAGTTTATATAAGGATCATTGAAATTTCCCATAATTGCAACTCCATAATTCTTGTATTCTACTGCAATTTGCCTGAAATTCTGGTGGCCTATAATGCATGTCCAGCAACATCTATATCCTCCAATGTTCTTTTAATTCTAACCAAATAGATTCTGTCTTTGAATCCTCAAGTACATTATTCCTTGTGCTGAAATCGTATCTGATCAATACTGCCACACACCCTCCTCCTCTCATTCCTTCCCCATGTTTCTTGGAAACCTTGGAGCCAGCAATATGAAGTGATCATAGCTCTAGTTGTTTGAATAAAGGCTTGGTTATTACCATTCATAATTCCATGTGGCTATTTGTTCCTGAAGCTCACCAACCTTAATTACTATTCTCCTTTCATTTGTACAGTGCACTCGTATCTCATCTTAGGCTGTCTTACATTTTCCCTGTCTAATCAGTCCAACTTCTGAACCATTCTTTATTCTAAAGATATTTGTCTCCCTGATGTGATATGTGGATGCTGCTGGCAAGACCAACATTTCTTGCCCATCCCTTATTGCCCTTGAGAAGGTGACGGTGAGCCACCTTCTGGAACTGTTAGAGTCTATTTGGCATGGGTGCTCACACAGTGCTATTGGGACATTTCCAAGATTTTGATCCAGTGGCAATGAAGGAACATTGATTTATATCCAAGTCTGGATGGTGCGTGGCTTGGAGGAGAATTTGCAGTGATGGTGTTCCCATGCATTTTCTGCCCTTGTCCTTCTAAGTGAGAGGTCACGATTTGGAAGATGCTGTTGAAGGAGCCTTGGTGAATTGCTGCTGTGCAGCATGTAAATAGTACACACGACTACCATTGTGCATTACTGGTGGGAGAGAGTGGATGTTTAAGTTGGAGGATTGGGTGACAATCCAGTTCACTGCTTTCTCCTTGATGGTGTTGAGTTTCTTGAGTATTGTTGGAGCTACAATCATCAGGCAAGTGGGAGAGTATTCCATCAAACTGTTGACTTGTGCCTTTTGTACAGGCTTTGGGAAGTCAGGAGGTGTGTTACTCACCTCCGAATTCATTAAATCAAGAGGTTAGATTCTCTCTTTTTGGAGATGGGGATTGCCCAGCATTTGAGTGGCATGAATGTCAGTTGCCACTCACAAATCCAAGCTTAAATCCAGGTTTTGATGCATATGGACATGGGACTGCTTCAGAACCTGAGGAGGAGAGAATGGAACTGAACACTGTGTGATAATAACTAAACATCCCCATTTCTGAAGGAAAGGTTATTGAAGAAGCACCTTTTGGGCCAAGGTTCCAACTGCACCATTTCTCCAGATTCATGTCAACCTCCCTCCTCTTCCTGCTCCTCAACTCACTAGCACTTGACACTGGGAGTAATCCAATGACTACTATCTTTTAAGGTCCTGCTCTTTAACTTCCTACCTAGCGCCCCACATAATGTTCTGCATCTGTTCACCAATGTCCTTTACCCTGGCACCAGGAAGATGACATAATAATAATAATAATTGTTTATTGTCACAAGTAGGCTTCAATGAAGTTACTGTGAAAAGCTCCTAGTTGCCACATTCCGGCACCTGTTCAGGGAGGCTGGTACGGGATTTGAACCTGCACTGCTGCCTTGTTCTGCATTACAAGCCAGCTATTTAGCCCACTGTGCTAATGCAGCCCCTACATCATGTTGCATTGGTGCTTAAACAGAAATACCCTCTATTACCTGGCTATCAAATCCCCAATGATGGCTGCTTTTCTGCACTTCATTGTGCCCCACATAATCATTTGCCCCCATCTGCTGTGGATGTGCTGGAGCAGCACTCTCCTGTTGCCTGCAGCGGAATTCAGTACTGAAACTAGTTCAAGAGTATTACTCTTCCAATGGATTCCTCCACCATCTTCTTTTTCCTACCCTGCTAAATAGCCACCCAAATACTGTTCTTCTGAACCCTCTGGTTGCAGGATGACCACTTCCTAGTACATGCAATCGAGGAAACAAAAAATACCATCCAAGGAACTTTGCTTGTAGATGTCCCAAGGGAGGGATATTAAGACCATCTGTAGAAATAACTGGTACCTTGCATTGTTAGATGTAATGTGGATTAAGTATTCAAAATACTGTCCTCATTTCGGGTGGGAAGGAAACTGGGAATTGAGAAACTAAAGATAGAAATCCTTGTAAGAATTTTTTTTTTATTGCATTTCTTTCTCAGTTGCTGGTGCTTGTGGTTACCTGATAGGAAAGATTTCCTATATGAAGACATGCCAGGAGAAGTTCATGAGACTGGAGAATTCGCCACTTGGAGATGCTCTACGGCAAACGCGTAGAACATTCCAGCATCAGTCAGTTGCTATTATTTCATGTTTTCCAGAATTCATTCAATTATGTAGTCAAAGAATTCTTTGTGCATGTTATAATGTATAATAGTCTGCAATTAGTCTCTTGAAAAGCTAGAGATATATATTCATATTTATAGTTTGCACTTGAATATTCTCAATACGAAGTAACACAAAGCAGCTTCTTTGTTTTTGGCGAGAAGCATTCTTCTTGCTGTTTCTGTCAGAAGCAAGGGTTTTCAGCTGGACATTAAAGAAAAGCCTTCTCATGTAGGAGCTGACTTTTCAGTTTGTACTAACTAAAATGAAAGCAGGATAATTCTCCAACTTCATAGCTATGAAAAGATATGAAAATCTATTTTTCAGACGTTGGAACATCTAAATTATTTTTTTTAATGATGTACGTCAAGAATATTGACAAGTGTTTCTGAGGGCTAATATAAAATAAAATATGCCGGAAATGCTGAGCAGATCAGACAGTATCTGAAGAGCGAGTAAACATTTCAGCTTGATGACCTATTGTCAGAACAGGTTTTGATTCCGAGGGCAACATGATATTCTGTACAATGCATATAGTAGGCCAAATGAAACCATAATAACCAAACCATGAAGGAATTGATAGCCTATAGCTTTGAATGCAAAATGTTACTGCACTATCCGTGCCTCGATTAAATGTAGAAATTATATGTTTGTAGACCCAGGTAACTGTTAGCACTTGAATTACTTTCACGACCAACATATATGACAAGAAATGTACTTTCTCTGATAAAATGGCTTATTTGAAATAAACAAATAGCATATAATTATCTAATTTATAAGCAGTATTATAATCTTTTCATTGTGCTAGGGTCTGAAATGGCAGTGATACCTAAATAGTTTCTCGTCTTTTAGAGCAATTATGCTGTGCGTTTGCAGTTCCCTGAAATATTTTTGACTTTGCAGCATTGCTAAATCTGCAGTATAACTACAGTCAAACCAACAGCTCCAAGTTTGGAAGTTGCTTCATCATGGGGAAATAGTTTCACACAGCTTTATCTTCTCTCAGACTGTTATAATTTTTTTAACTTTCTTATGCCACTAAAAAGCTGATAACACGGCTTACTCTTGAAAATGAAATGAAATGAAAATCACTTATTGTCACAAGTAGGCTTCAAATGAAGTTACTGTGAAAAGCCCCTAGTCGCCACATTCCGGCGCCTGTTCGGGAGGCTGGTATGGGAATTGAACCGTGCTGCTGGCCTGCCTTAGTCTGCTTTCAAAGCCAGCGATTTAGCCCTGTGCTAAACAGCCCCTTACTACCAGCTCTTCACTACCATTTAAAAGTTCCACAGGTTAACAAATCTATTCAAGTGTGCACATATGGCGATCTAGTATTCCCTGACTGCAGAGATGACAAATTTCTGCCTTTTGACAGAATTTCGATTTTTGAAGTTTGGAATCCTGCCCTTTGAAATGCTCTCCATAGTGCTTTGCTTTGTAGATAATCCAGCATAGTTTACGCTGTCAAAATACAAACCTCTGGCCTAGAATTTCAACATGCACCATTATCTTGCCTACCAGATTAGGGATGTGATAAATACTTGTCTACAGAAACTGAGTTTGATAATACATTCAAGGGGTGAGTCTTCCTCATTTTCATTGTTTCCACCTCTTTCTTTATGACTCTCCTTAAAACCTACCTCTAACCAAGTATTTAGTCACCCATCGTAATATTTATTCCTTTACATCGGTGTCAATTTTTGTCTGAATATGCTTTCTTGAAACCCATTTTTCTACATTAAAGACATAGTTGCACGTTATCCTTGAGTGGTATGGTGGATCCAAGTTGCTGTGTTTGTACCTAATATCTGCTAATAAGCAACATCAAGCCAGTCAGTTAGAATAGTGTAAACTGACCTATTAATGAATACATTTTCACGGCCATATTAGATTTATTCTATGCTGCATTGCGCGTACTGACTGTGTTAAATACTGAAATGTTGAGGTCACATTGTGATTTTATACAAATGCATTGGTCCATAGTCTTGACAATAATAGAAGGTAAACAAAGAGAAAACTAATGTTTCCACCTACTTCAAGTTTAATAATTCCAACAATTGTAATGGCTGTGAAGCGTTTGCATTCATTATGGACCAAAGTAAAACCTGCCCGGGCACAACTTGTCCATGGAGATCCAAGTGCAAAATTAGAAAGTAGATGAAGTTATTCCAAAAATTATCTTGTACGGCAAGAGTTGAACTGATGACCCTCCCTTCTCCCAGTCATAGGTTTTGTTGCTGTAATCAAGGGTGCATTAGTGTGGAATTGAATGACAATCTTGGAATTACATGTCTTTAGTTGAATAAATTGTATTTTGAACATTCAGGTGTATTTTTATATTTGGTAAATTTGAGGTTAGCTGAAGAATTTTGCATTTGGTTACAATATGACATAAAATCATGCAAACAAACGAGAAATAGTTTGAAAATCAGATTATGATTTTGAATGTTTCTTCTGGGCTCCACTCCAGCTTGAAAAATTGATGTTAAAAGGAGCATTATTAACCTTTGAGATGAGAAATAAATATCCAGTATGATAACATAAATAATGCCATGAGAACATGCATCATTTCTTCGTACATCGTCTTGTAGCTTCCATTGTTTCTCTCCAGCACACCCACTTTCACAATCCTAACCATCTAGAGGTATATGTTAATTTTGTATTACAGGCATTTGTATCAGAAGTCAGAATTTTCAGACAACACTGTAGAGCATCTACAGCCTGAAGTAAATAGCCCGACCTCCTACCCTGGTGATCACAGCTATAGTGACCATTCTGAACCCAATTATGAGTCCGTTCCATTCAGTTCCTCGCTCAGTGAGTCAGCTCCTACAGGGATTGATGACCGTCCAACAGGTATTTTGTGTGCTATTTACATTTGCAATAATATTAGAGTTTAATAATTTTTTCAGATAATGCAACAAATTTTCAAAACACAAACTGTTACAGTACAGAACAATTATTTCCTCAAACATAAGAACAGATAAAAACAAGATAATTTCAGAAAATGGTCCTTAAGAGCTAGTGTCTCCATTTATACAAAGATCAATCAGAAAATGGGGGGGGGGTGGGGAAGAAGAGGAAAAGGCTAAATAAACATGGTAAAATGACATAATAGGTTGCACTCCTTTCTGTATAGCAAAATCAAGACTTGCAACATGGCTCACAGGAAACTTGCAAGTGCAGGTCTGACACAGCGGAGCCTATAAATCTATGATAGGGTCCCATACTTTATGGAATGTATCAGACTTCGAACAGATCACAGATGTCATGAATTCCATAGAATATGCTCCATAATTATTTTATGCCAATTTTGAATCAAGGGATACTTTTCACTGAGTAGGGGCAGAGGGTATTTTTCCAAGCTGCAAAAGTTGGGATGTTATACAGCCATTTTTCGTTAGTGTCAATAATTCTGCTATCTGGATGACCCAGAATTAGGAACAAAAAATCAAATTCCAAGGCCATGCAAAATGTCCTGTCAAGCTCCTTAACTGCACCAGATCAATAGGATTGAATATACAAGGCATTGGTAAGACCTGCACCTGGAGTATTGTGCACAGTTTTGGTCCCCTTATTTGAGAAAAGATATAGTGGCATTAGAGGCAGTTCAGAGGAGGTTCACTCGATTGATTCCAGAGATATGGAGTTTGTCATATGAGGAGAGATTGAACAGTTTAGGCCTGTACTCTTTAGAGTTTAGAAGAATGAGGGGAGATCTAATTGAGGTATACAAGATGCTAAAAGGTATGGATAAAGTAGATGTGGAGCTGAATCTTCCTCTTATGGGGCATTCTAAAATGAGAGTTCATAATATTAGAATAAGAGTGAGCAAATTTACTTCTCCAAAGGGTTGTGAATCTGTGGAGTTAGCTACCCCAAAGTGCAGTGGATGTAGGCACAGTGAGTAAATTTAAGGAGGAGTTAGACAGATTTTTAATTTGTAATGGGTTGAAAGGTTATGGAGAACGGACAGGACAGCAGAGTTGAAGCTAGGCTGGGATCAGTCATGATCACATTGAGGGTGTTAGGCTTGGCAGGCTAAATTGCCTACTCCAGCTCCTAAGTCATGTGTCTAGCGAGGAGATGCTCTGGCTGATTTCGCAATCCAGCTCTTGGTCTGTAACATTGTAGGTAGCAGCTGAGGAATGGATCAGCCATGATAGAATGGCGGAGCAGACCCGTGGGTCAAAAGGCCTAATTCTGCTCCTATATCTTATGAACCTATGAATCTTGACACAGAACCTATGCAGTGTATGTAATCATCCTCGATTACCAAGAACATTGGGGATATAGCAGGATCGAACCCATGTCCCAGACTCAGAGTGACATGCAAACAGCACAATATTTTGAACTGAGTCTCCTCCATTCTGTTACATACTGATATCTTATTGGCATAATCCCATCTACTACCCCATGTCTCCTTGTTACTAGTAGTTGCTAAGTCTCTTTCCCAAGATTGCAAGGTACCCAATATACTTGCACAGTATCTGGAACACAAGGTGTCATAAAACTTGCTGATTAACTGTTTAGACTTCGCATTAGTCAGGCTTTTTTCCACCAGGGAAATAGAAGAGTCAATACATGTGGTTGTTTTGTTAAGGATAAAGTCTCTTAAGTTCCAAATACTTAAAAAAGGAGTGTCTCTGAATGTCAAATTGTTGGACTAGCTACTCAAAGGATGACAAGAAGGCACCACTGAATATATCTCCCATCCCACAAATGCCTCTATCTCTCCAAATATCGAATCCATGGTCCATAAGACTTGGTGGGAAGTCCAGGCTGCCCTGAATGGGAGAGAGAGCGGAACTCAGTTTAAATTTCCCTTCCAATTGACAGACCATTCTCCACACTCTTAAGCGTATTAATAATTGTAGGATTTTCGCACCTAGCAGAGCCTGACCTAAAGTCCCCATAGAACAACAAGGTCTGTAAAGTATATACCAGCTGGTCTGCTTCAATATTGAGCCAAATGGAAATGGATTCCTTTCTAACCCAGTCTCTTATAAATCTAAGATGAGATACTAATAGGTACAATTGAACATTCGGCACCCCCAAGCCTCCCTTAGAACCTGAGAGCTGCAGCTTAGTCAACTTCAAACGAGGTTTTTTAACCCAAATGAAAAAGCGAATCATTCCATTAATCTTCTTTGAGACCCCAGCAGACAATAAGATTGGTAATATCTGCAAGGGATACAGCAATCTAGGCAAAACATTCACCTTAATCAATGCAATCCTACTCACCCATGATACCGGCCGGGAGGACCAGTGAGTCAGGTCCCACCTGATCGATGCAATCGACTGAGGGAAATTGGCCCCATATAGTTGCTTGAAGAAAGGGGTACTTTCAACACCCAGATAAGTAAACCCCAAAGAGGACCATGTCAAGGGGAAGTTAGCAAGGGGAGGTGGTCTATCCCTCTGTCCCCCCACCATCATTGCCTCAGACTTTGTAAAATTAATCTTATAACTGGATACGGTGCTAAATCTAACAGATCAATAATGGCAGGAACCAAAATGTTCGGCTTTGATATAAACAGCGTAAAGCATGATCTTATGCTGCTTCCCTCCACAGCCCAGCACAAAATCAAAGGATCCTGTCCAATAGCCTCTGACAAAGGCTCCATAGCCAATGCGAACAGCAAGAGGAATAATGGGCAGCCCTGCCTGGTCCCTCTCTGGAGACCCAAATTCTCAGATCCAAAGCATTCCTGAGCACTGCTGCCAAGGCTCCTATGAAACACTGTATCCTACTCAACATATTCCTCTCCAACACAAATCTCTGCAAAGTATAAACCAAGTAGTTCCATTCCACCCAAACAAAAGCTTTCTCCATCTAAGGAGATCACTAACCCATCCATTGCCTGCTTTTAGAAGACTTGGATGACATTCAGTAATCTTCTGACATTGTAAAAATTCCAACCATTGTGAACCCAGTCAGAACCCTCTCCTCCTCTCTCTCTCTCTCTTCCTTCCTTCCCCCCCCCCCGGGTGATCAACTGGCGAATTCCCTCTAAACGCAGCACCAACACCTTAGCCAACAATTTCAAATCAACATTCAGAAGCAAGATTGTCCTGTAGGAAGCACATCCTCTTTGGTCATACCTGCCTTATAAATCAGGGAAGTATTCCCTTTCCGGAGTGTTGGCGCCAACAGTCCTGCCTCAAATGAATGACAAAACATATCAGTTAACGGATCTATCAACAGGTCCTTAAATTCCCTGTAAAACTCACACCCAAAAACATCCAGGGACCTTAACTGGTTGGAACTCCCTAATGGCCATAGTCATCTCTTTTTTGGAGAAAGGAGCATTTAGGACCAGCCATTGATCCTCCAAAGCCAAAAGAAGCTCAAGGGTAGAAAAATAAATTACATATCTGTCAGGACATCTCCGGACTGGCCTGAATTATATAACTCAGCATTATAAAATTCCTAAATTCCCTGTTAATGTCCTCCGTTTTAATTATTCTGTTACCCCTGGAATCGCGTACAGAGGGGATAGCCCAAGAATCATCCCTCTCATTGGTCAAAAAAGCCAAATGCCTACTCGACTTCATAAACTTTAAACGCCTCTCAGGCCGCTGAGTCAACAAGGAATCAAATGCCACCCGAGCTGCGTTAACCTCCTTCAACATCTGCCAGTTGGGATTCCTCTATATTCTTTCTCCACTTCAGCCAATCTGCCAGCGTGGCTTTCCACCATTCTACGCCTCTTGTTGACTGTGTAGAAAATAGCCAACACCCTAGCATGCACCTTGCAAATCACAAAAATGGACGGGGTCACATCAGGAAGGGATTTGACTGAGTAAAAAGAGCTCAAACTCTCTCTTAAATTATTCTCTCTCAAAATAAAAAAGGGACACGTAAAACTCCATGACCTAGATCTGGAGGGGTAGACCCTCGACTTAAAAACTCAAGAAAAACAGGAGGATAGTCAGAGATTATGATGCTACTTCTAGAACAAGAAGCGACCAAATGTAGGATTGCTCAAGGCATGAAGAAATAGTCAATTCCAGTATGACATTGGTGAGGAGCCAGGAAAAATGTGAACTCTTCGCCTTTAGGGTGTAATGTTCTTCACACATCTAAATATCCCACCTCCTCACATACTGACACTTACACCCTTCTCTGTCAGGTGATTTCTGGTCACTGGGAGCTTATCCACCAAGGGATTCAAATGACAATTTAAAGTCCCCACCCAAAAAAATAACAACAGTTGTTATTCCAGTGAGGACTTGTAAGACATCCTACGGCCACAATATCATTACCATCAGGAGACATACTCCTCAAAAAAAAAAAGAGAAAAGCCAACATGCGAATGGGTGCCAAATGGCACTCCCATATTATGGACTTATAATGGCCTAAACCTTTCATCCACCTCCTGGCAATGGCGCTACTCAATTCTATCATGATTAAAGGATACCAAACAACCATTGTTATTATCACAAAGTTACGGATAAGAAGATAATTGACATGCGGCACAGCTGCCACAAATGAAGTTCCCTGAGATTATTAAGTATAAAACATTCGATAAAGTGCTCAGTTGATAACGCAACCCAATAAACCAGATATATGACCATAAAAGATTAATAACAGGGATAAAGTCCAAATATTTCAAGCAGCTGCAGATCATCAGACCAAATCCACACCTGTGGATTTTACAACAGCCAGATTATCTAAAGACTGAAAGGAGTTATCATATTGCACTCTGGGTCGCAGGATAAAACGGTCTAATTCACTACAGCTACCATGAGCTGTTTTTCAACTTCATTGCTGTCTCTATGTTTCTGCTGTGTTGCCGCTGAGAAGTCCTGGAAAAAAGAAACTCTTGCCCCTTCATGGAGCCAGATCCTGCCATGGGTCACCACGCCCGAACCTTCTGGCGATCTTTGAAGTTATGAAAGTGAATGATTACAGGCCTGGGATGTTGATTGTGGGATATAGTGCGCCCTTTCCAGCTTTTCATGCCCAGCCTTCACATCCAGCTTAAGGAAACGAGGTAACCAGCTCTGAAAAATCCTAACAGGGATTCTACCCTCCATTCCTTCTGGTACACTGATGACGCGAACATTTTCTTCTGGCCTCAGTTTTCCAGTTCCTCCAGGATTTCTGACACATCACATAGGTGGTTTTCCAAAGATTGAATGCGAGCTTCATTTTCGACGCTCAGGATTCTTTTTTCAGTTCCTTCGAGCCTTTCACTAGTATTCTGCAGCTAGTTCTCCTGAACACTTCAATTCTGTTAGCAAGTCTAGTTTGTCATCAATTACTATGATAATTTTTGCAGTCATCATTTGCACCATCTTTAAAAACACCAGGTCGAGAGCTCACTCGAGGATCAGGTCACCATATTGAGAAGATAGCTCCACCCTCATTGCATCAGACTGCTCCCCCTTGTCACCCAGCTTTCTTAGGATTCCTTTTTAAAAATAAATTTAGAGTACTCAATTAATTTTTTGCCAATTAAGGGGCAATTTAACGTGACCAATCCACCTATCCTGCACATCTTTAGGTTGTGGGGGTGGAACCCATGCAAACACTGGAAGAATGTGCAGACAGTCCCAGAGCCAGGATCGAACCTGGGACCTCCGTGCCGCAGCAGTGTTAACCACTGCATCACTGCGCCCTTAGGATTCCTCAGCATTTTGTTCTCTAAAAGTCTTATAGGGACCTAATATGAAGTATTAATTTCTGAATCAAACTCACCTGCAGGATAAAAGAAGAATTATAAAATGTGTAGCGCCAGAGGCTGCGGAAAAGCTGCTATTTCCGCAGCCGCATCACATGGTCCGATCCCAGTGGATCTTTAAGTAATAGATCTATTTAATGATAGATCACTAAATGTAGGTGAGTTTGATTCACTGCAACCTTAGGGGATTTTCACAGTAACTTCATTGCAGTATTAATGTAAGCCTACTTGTGACACTAATAAAGATTATTATAAGATTGTCCAATACTTTAGCAACGTTCTTCTGAAAAGCTGGCTAATTTTTGTCAATTATTTTGTCTTTGTGCAGCAATAACCCGAGACCTTGTTATCCATTAATGGTAGTTCCATAATGCGGAACTGTATCAACTTAGTGCCAATCCACAAAACTTTGAAAATTTAGAAGCTTCATATCAAAATCTGACCACTCCAACAAATAACGACAATCTCTGCAAAACTAATAGAACATAAGAAATAGGAACGGTTGACAGTATGGCCCATTGGACCTGCTCTGCGATTTAATACGATCATGGAGGATCAGCTTTAACTCCACTCTCCTGTCTTCTCTCCATATCCTTTGATCTCCTGAGTCTATCTTCAACCTTAAATATATTCATTTTGGAGCATCCACAATCCTCAGGGGGAGAGCATGCAAAGGATTTACAGCCCTTTGAGTGAAAACTTTCTCGTCATCTCGGTCCTAAATAATCAGCCCCTTATCCTGGGACTGTGCCCCTTTGTTCTAGATTCCCAGGCTAGGGGAAGCAACCTATATGTCCACCCTATGAGGTCCCATCAGAATGTTGCATGTTTCAATTAGATTATTTCTCATTCTTCTAAACTCTATAGATCATAGATCCAATTTACTCAGCTTTTCATCATAGGCCAACTTTCTCACCCCAGGAACCAATCTCGTGAACCTTCACTGTGTCAATGCAAATGTATCCTTCTTTTAAATATGGAGACCAAACCTGCACTCAATACTCTCACCAAAGCCCTGTATAATTGCAGCAAGACTTCTTTACTCCTATTCTCCAATTTTCTTGCAATAAAGGCCAACATATGCCATTTGTCTTCCTAACTGCCTGCTGTACTGCATGCTAACTTTCTATATTTCTCGTAAGAGTACACCCATGTCCCTCTCAGCATCATGTTTAATGCCTTTTTAAAATTTATATTTTTCTATTCTTACTGCCAAAGTGAATAAATAACATGACAATTCCCCACATTATACTCCTGCTACTATGTTGCCCACTCACTTAATCTATTTATCTCTTCTTGCAGCCTCTTTGTGCCCGCCTCACAATTTGCATTCATACCTAGCTTTGTACCATCAGCAAAATTAAATATTTACTCTGTTTCTTCATTTAAGTCGTTAATATGGATTGTAAGTAGCTGACGCCCCAGCACTGATCCTAAGCTAGGGGAGTACTGACTCTAGTTTGCTGCATGCCAAGTTGAAAATCCCCTTTGCTCTGTTGGTTAACCAATCCCATATTGTTATATATTACTGCTATTCCCTTAGCACTCATCTTGTATATTTGTCTTTTGTGTGACACTTCATTGAATGGCTTTTGGAAATCCAAGTTTGCTAGATCTACTGATGCCCCGCCATCTACCCTGCTAGTTACATCCTCAAACTCGTACTATTTCCCTTCGGTAAAGCCATGTCACTTTGAAAACTATAATTTTATCAGACAAAGTGCATTATTAAGACTTCCTTAATAATAAATTGCAGTACTTTCCCAACAACTGATGTCAGGCTAACAGTTCCCTGTTTTCTCTCTTCCTGTTTTCTTCAGATTTTACTTCCTTAAACTTTTACAGTACATTTTATCTGATGATATTAATTATCTTAATTTCCTCACACTTATTATGCCCTCAGTTACCCTCTTCTTGTATGTAACTGGTAACATCTACTGTGAAGAGAAACATAAAATATTTTGTTCAATGTCTCTGTCATTTCCATATTCCCCTGATAGTTTTCCTGTCTCTGGCTGGGATTTTCCACTCCCATTTCCATCGAGTGGGTTTGGCAATGAGAACGGAAAATCTTGCAGGAGGTCCAAATCACATTTCACTCAATTGTACGCACCCCCGCCAGTGACGTAGCATGTTTCCCAACTTTCAAAATTGGGAACATAATGTAGGAGGACAGGGTGTCCATGGAAGGGATTAAGGCCAAGTGAGAAGAAGAGTTGAGGAGGTAATGGGAGAAGGTCTGTAGTGTGAGGTGCTACGAAGGGTGAATGCCTCAACCTCATGCACGAGGTTGGGGCTGATACAACTGAAGGTCGTGTATAGGGTGCACCTCACAAAAGCGAGGATGAGCCGGCTCTTCGAGGGGGTGGAGGATATCTGTTAGCGGTGCAGGAGGGGCATCGCAAACCATGCACATATGTTTTGGTCCTCCCTGAAGTTGGAGAGGTATTGGTGGGAGATCTTTGGTACCATCTCTGGGGTACTGCATGTGGATTTGGAACCGTGTCCCCTAAAGGTCATTCTCGGGGTGTCAGACCGGCCCGAGCTGCAGGCAGGTGCGGGGGCAGATGTTTTAACCTTTGCCTCGCTGATTGCCCGGAGGTGGGTCTTGCTGGGGTGGAGGTCAGCTTCTCCATCCTGTGCCTCAGTGTGGCGGGGCGACCTGCTGGAATTCTTGACCCTGGAGAAGGTGAAATTCGAGTTAAGGGGGGAAGGAAGTATTCTACAATTCATGGGGACTGTTTATCATACACTTTCGGGAACTTGTTGCCATTGAACACAGGGCGGGGAAGTAGAATAAAAAGATTTTTTTTTTTTAAGAGTTTGCAAATAACACAAAAGATTGGCCGGGTGGTTAACAGTGAGGTTGCCTGTCTTGGGTTACAAGAAGGTATAGATGAGATGGTCAAATGGGCAGAAAAATGGCTGCTGAAATGTAATCCTGAAAAGTGCGAGGTGACATACTTTGGAAGGAGTAATGTGACAAGAAAGTATTCAATGAATGGCATGACAACACATGTAAGTTCCGAGGAACAAAGGGATCTTGGCGTGTTAGTCCATAGATCTCTGAAGGCAGAAAATCTGGTTAATAGGGTTGGTGAAAAAGGCATATGGGAAACTTGCCTTTGTCAATCGAGGCATAGATTACAAAAACAGTACGAAGTCTTACAACACCAGGTTAAAGTCCAACAGGTTTGTTTCGATGTCACTAGCTTTCAGAGCGCTGCTCCTTCCTCAGACCTGAGGAAGGAGCAGCGCTCCGAAAGCTAGTGACATCGAAACAAACCTGTTGGACTTTAACCTGGTGTTGTAAGACTTCGTACTGTGCTCACCCCAGTCCAACGCCGGCATCTCCACATCTTAGATTACAAAAACATAGAGGTCATATTGGAGTTGTACAGAACTTTGGTGAGGCCACAACTGGAGTACTGTGTGCAATTCTGGTCGCCACATTATAGGAAGGATGTGATTGCATTGGAGGGGGTGCAGAGTCGATTAACCAGGATGTTGCCTGGGATGGAACATTTTAAACTGAAGAGAGGTTGGATAGGCTTAGGTTGTTTTCGCTGGAGCAGAGAAGATTGAGGGATGACCTGATCAACATGTACCAGATTATGAGCGGTGTGGATAGGGAGCAGCTGTTCCCCTTAGTTGAAGGGTCAGTTACGAGGGAACACAAGTTCAAGATGAGGAGCAAGAGATTTAGGGATTATTTAAGGAAATGCTTTTTTACTCAGAGGGTGGTGACGGTCTGGAATGCACGGATGTGGGGGTGATAGAGGTAGGTTGCCTCACATCCTTCAAAAGTACCTGGATGAGCACTTGGCATGTCATAACATTCAACGCTGTGGGCCAAGTGCTGGCAAATGGAATTAGGGCATGTCAACTGTTTTTCATGCATCGGTGCAGTTTCAATGGGCCGAAGGACCTCTTCTGTGATTTCTTCCTATCATTGCTCAAGCCTTCATTTACCCACAAACCGTGCCTGCACAATTCAAATACTGCTTTTCAAAGAATTTCCAAAACTGTTTAAATCGATTTTTAACATTCTTTGGGATCATACCTAACAGGTCATCGTGGTTTAGTTTTCCAAACATATTTCGTGCATATTCATAAAGGTCAGTGATGTTCCCACTAATAGTTTTATGTATTCCTGTAGAATTGATTTTCATGATCATATTATTCTGTTCGAGAAAAAGATCCACTTCAAACAAGAGTGAGTGTTGCTCACACTTTATTTTTGAATTATAAACTCTTTTTATCAGTACAAACGTCTTGGTGCCTTTGTTTAGGACAACTTCAGATTCGCCTTTTTGAAAATTATTTCAGTCCAAGCAGCATTGCTAATTCGAATAAACTTTCAAAACCACTATTCACTTCTTTTTCCTTTAAAAAGCATCTCCTAAAAACTGAGGGTTAGTCAGAATGGTAGCCATTGAAGAAGCAAAGCGGAAATTTAATCATGTAATTTTATTTTCCAGTTATTATTTTAGAAACATTTTGGGAGAATTTTCAATTAATTTAATTTGGAAAACATTTTGATTCAGGAAAAGAGGCTAATCATCGAATCCCTACAGACCAGAAGGAAGCCATTCAGCCCATCGAGTCTGGACCCACCCTCCAAAAGAGCACCCGACCTAGGCCTACTCCTCCACCCTATCCGTGTAGCCCCTTAACCCCACCAAACCTTTGGACTCTAAGAGGCAATTTAGCATGGCCAATCCACCTAACCTACACACCTTTGGACTGTGGGAGGAAACCGGAGCACCCCGAGGAAACCCACCCAAACACTGAGAATATGCAAACTTCACACAGGCAGTCACCCAGGTCGGAACCAAACCTGTCGCTGTGAGGCAGCAGTGCTAACCGCTGTGCTATGCTGCTAATGTATACCAATGTTTGTACATATTCAGTATTTGTTTTTCAGAAGCTAAACTGTTGTCTAATTGTGAGCACTAATTGCAATTGCATTATAGAATTTACAATTTGCAGCTTTAATACTAAAGCTTTCTCACTTGAAACTAGCATCATTCCTGGATCTGAGTTGCCAACCTGGAAACATATACCTGATGGCCCAAAGCATACCTGATGGCCCAAAGCAGTCTGGGGCAAGTCAGCCAGTACTCCTGGGCCTTCTACTCCTCATTGCTCCAGACTAAGGCTTTTCCCAAAATGACATTGCATCCTGTATATTGCATCTTGCTTGTTTTGCATTGCATTTCTTTTGGTGGACACTGTACAGTTTCTTTAACCACTTCTAAGATTCGTATTATTTGCTTCCAACCACAGGTTTCTTGAACTTCTTCTAAAATAAGTGTATTTGCTTCTGACCACAGCACCTGGCCCAGTGATAGAAGAATCAAAGCCTCAAAGGAAATCAATGTCATACGACGAATTGAGAAACAAAAATAGGGAATTATACGAAGTGACAGTGGCACAAAGAGCAGAATCTCATCACAAACCAACTCCACAGAGATTATCTAAAAGCAAAGAAGGTCAATTATGGATTTTTTAATGTATCCTTTCTCAGAGCATACTTCTACCTTTCCCTAAGTTGCTTCTTGAACTGATGCTGATCTTGTGATGGTGTTCCCTTCATGATGTTAGATCAGGATTGACAGAATTCTGATTGAATGATATCTGCCCGGAATGGTGATGTATGTCTAACTCAGAATCATAAGTTGGGTGGAGCAGTGGCGTAGTGGTATTGTCGCTGGAAGAGTAATTCAGAGACCTAGGGTAATGCTCTGGGGACTCTGGTTCAAATCCCACCTCAGCAAATGGTAAAATTTGAATTCGCTAAAAATCTGGAGAAGATTGTGTTTAAGTGTTCTTAAATTGATGGTTAAGACAAATCTGGCTAGATTGTAATTGGTTGTGGTATGATTGCCAACATATTCAATTCCAGCTGCTGTCTGCAGCCCTGTTTATTTGTATGTTTTAGGAAGATGAGCTTGCCACAAAAAATGTTTTAAAGAGATTTGTTTTACATAAGAACACAAAGATAAAAGGACCATTTCTACTGGAGTTACAAAGAGATTGAATGGTCTTTTTAATAACGAAGAGTCAATCACCACCTTTGCCTCAGTTGATTTGCTGCCAAAATGATCCATGACTTTATCTCCAGACTCAGCTTTTCTAGTATTCTCCCAGCTGACCTTCCCATCTGCCACTCTCCAAAAACTTCAGCTCATCCAGAATACTCTGATGCTCATAATTTATCGCAGACTTACCCATCACTCCTGTCATCATTGGCCTATGCTGGTCCACGATAAAATTTACACCATTGCACTCGACCCACTTCATGCCTCACCCCTTCCAATTTCGTACTTTTCCAGCTCTCCAAGCCTTTAAGAGCTCTGCATTTCACAAACCCTGGTATCTTCTGCATTTTGAAGACTTCTCGCTCCACTTTTCATTTACAAACAATTTTATTGAGGTATTTTTTGGCATTGTAAACAGTTACAGATTACAGAAATATGCAAACATCAACAAAAAAACCAACACTTCAGCCAAACCATAATGCACATACCCGCTCCTCTCCCATAGACACTACCCGCCTATTTATCCCTCCTACTCTACTCTAATCTCTCTTTCCCCCTCCCCCCTCCTGCTGATGTTCACTCTCCCGCAAAGAAGTCGATGAATGGTTGCCACCTGCGGATGAACCCCAATACAGATCCCCTCAAGGCGAACTTGATTTTTTTTCCATACCCAGAAAACTTGACATGTCTAAATGCCATAGTTCGGTCTTCGGGGGTTTTGAGTCCCTCCATGCCAGCAGTATTCGCCGCCGGGCTATCGGGGAAGCAAAGGCCAGAACATCGGCCTCTTTCTCCCCCTGGACTCCTGGGTCTTCCGAAACCCCAAAAATTGCAATTGCCACCTCTGGACTCATCACCGCCCTTGTTTTCAGCACCCGGGACATGACCCCGCAAATCCCTCCCAGTACCTCCTAAGCTTAGGGCATGCCCAAAACATGTGAACGTGGTTCGCTGGTCCTCCCGCGCATCTAGCGCACTTGTCCTCTACCCCAAAGAATTTGCTCATCCGAGCCACCGTCATGTGGGCCCGGTGAACGACCATAAACCGAATCAGGCTGGGCCTGGTACATGTTGCGGTTGAGTTTACCCTACTCAGGGCTTCCGCCCATACCCTGTCCTCCATCTCCCCGCCGGGCTCCTCCTCCCATTTGAGTTTCAGTTCCTCTGTCTGGGACTCTTCTACCTTCATGAGCACCTTGTAAATATCTGAGACTCTACCCTCTCCTCCTCCTCCTCTAGAGACTATTCTGTCCTGGATCCCTATTGGCGGGAGGCGTGGGAAGGATGGGACCTGTCTGCGTACAAAGTCCCGCACCTGTAAGTACCTAAAGTCATTTCCCCTTTCCAGCCCAGCTTTCTCCTCCAACTCCCTCAAACTCGCAAAGTTCTCCTCCAGGAACATATTGCTCACCCCCGCCCGCCGCCATGCTCGAAACCCTCCATCCATGTTCCCGGGGGCGAATTGATGGTTATCACAATTTGGAGCCCAGACCGACGCTCCCACCTCCCTTGCATGCTTTCTCCACTGGCTCCAAATCCGCAGGGCCGCCCCCACTACTGGGCTGGTGGAGTACCTGGCCGGCGCAAGCGGTAGGGGAGCTCTCGCTCCACTTTTAACATTCAGTTAGCTTTGGAAATCCCTCCATAAACTCTCTTACCTCCCCACCTACCTCTCGTGTTTTTTAAAACATTTTTATTAAAATAAGGATGTACATAACAACATACAAACAATCAATCAATAACAAAATAAACAAACACAATCCTCCTATTTGAGATCTTTTTCTCTTATTGCCATTAAACCTTTCTCTCTCTCTCTCTCTCTCTCTCTCTCTCTCCCTCTCTCCCTCTCCCTCTCCCTCTCTCTCTCTTTCCCCCCCCCCCCCCCCCCCCCCAATCCCATCCCATCTCCCCTATCCACCTTTTACCCGCTGGCAACAAATAGATCCTTCAATTGAGACAACAACAGCTTTCATCTCACCCAGAATTCCCCATCTGAGCCACGAAGGGCAAACTTAATTTTCTCAAGTTTAAGGAATTCCACAAGATCCCCTAACCATGTTGATATTTTTGGAGGATCTTCTGACTTCTATTCTAATAAAGTTCACCTCTGGGCGATCAATATGACAAAGGCCACCACATCGGCTCTTTTCCCTTCTGTTAGTCCTGGTATTTCTGACTCGTCAAAAATTGCCTCGAGGTCCCGGTAATATTTATACCTCCACAATTTTTGATAATGTTTCACATACCGAGCTCCAAAACCCCACTAATCGTTCACGTGACCAGAACGTGTGGACATGGTTAGCTGGTCCTCCTTTACACTCTCACTTTTATCTTCTACCTCTGTGAAGAATCTGTTCATTCTTTCCTGTGTCATTTGCGCTCTATCTACAATTTTGAATCAAAATAAGCTCACCTTAGCACATGAAGATGTAGTATTGACCCTGTGCATAATTTCACTGTATTCCAATTTCATATCCAACTCTTCCCACTTTTGTTTTATTTCTTCAATCGGTGTTTTCATTGTGTCCATCAGCCATCTATAAATGTTAGTATTTTCCCATCTTCTAACTCATCTGGCAAGAGCAATTTATAAGAAGGTTGTTAACTGGTAGTCGAGGGAAAGAGGACAACTCCTTTTCACCAAATTTTGATAGGATTGAGTAGAGTTATTTGCAAGAGGTTTGGGTAAATTCGGATTTGGGCCAACATTCATCTCATGGGTTAGATTATTATATACAGCCCTCACAGCTAGTGTTAAAACTAATTTGATTAGTTTGGGGTATTTCCAACTATTTGGGGGCTCGAGACAGGGATGTCTGTTATTCCCACTTCTCTTCACGTTAGCAATAGGTCCTCTGGCTATTGCTCTCCAATCTTCTCGGGAATGGTCAGGTATTGTTAGAGTACATAGAGTTTTTATATGTGGGCAATTTATACACGTATATATCTAACCCATTGAAATGTATGGATAAGATTATGAATATATTGAAAAGATTTGGAAGCTTCTCGGGCTACAAATTAAATATTACAAAAGTGAAATATTTCCAATAAATACCTTGGGGTGAGAAATAGATTCAAGTACCCTTCCATTTACACTAACCAAAAATAAATTCAAATACTTAGGTATTCAGGTAGCTCATGACTGGGCCACAAGGTATAGGTTGAATGTGATAGTCCTGGTAGAGGGGTAAAAGAAGATTTTAAAAGGTGGAATACCCTTCCACTTTCATTAGTTGTGTGGGTACAAACAATCAAAATGAACAGCCTACCAACATTTTTATTCGTATTTCAATCCCTCCCAATATTTCTACCCAAGACATTTTTCTATAAAATGGATATAATAATTTCAGATTTTATATGGACCAATAAAATTCCACAAACTCGATGAATATTTTTACAAAGGAATTGGCGGGTGGGAGGATTGGCATTGCCCAATCTTTTGTATTATTGGGTGGCTAATATAGAGAATGGTGGAAAGAGGAAGAAGCAGAATAGGTTCAGGTGGAGGAAGCATCATGTAAGGGGGCTAGCTTGAAGGCTTTAGCTGTTGCCCAATCCCATTTACCCCAAGGAAGTTTATCAGGAAGTCCAGTGATGGCATCATCCTTAAACATCTGGAGCCAATTGAGACAACGTTTTGTTTTGGGAAACATGTCGGTGCTGCTCCCTATTTATGGAAACCACCAATTCACCATTGCAAGATTAGATACAACATTTAAACAGTGGTATAAAGGGGGATTGATACAGGTAAAAGACTTATTCTTAGATGGTAGATTTGCAAAGTTTGAAGAATTGAGGGAGAAACACAAAATACCTCATGTTTTAAGACTCTCTCTTAAAATCTATCCCTCAATCAAACCTCTATTTAGCATTCCTAACTCGGTTATTACGCCATGAATCAATTGAGGCAAAGCCCATTGAACAGTAGATAAGTAGTTGAAGTTGAGGAAAATTCAGTGCTATGGAGACACTGGGTGCAATCTGATTGGATAGCCTCTGCAAAGAGCTGGGCTGGCATGATGTGCCAAGTGGCCTCCTATGGCTTTTACTCCATCTAAAGTAACATTTAAACTTTGAAGATTCATGGTAAGAACTTTATATACAATAGATCACGTGGATCTGTTGAAAATGTATGTTTGTATCCTACAAGAAATTTAGAATAGTGACTATGGTCATGCCTTTTTAGAATAATTTGTTTCCAAGTAAGCAAACAAGTTAATACAAGTAGTCCTTAGACTTGCGACACAATTGGATCCTCAAAGCCGAGTCGTAAGTCGAAGCGTCACAAGTCGGAACCGTTTTCCCCATAGGAACAATGTTAGAAATGGGGTATTGGTTCCTGAACCAAGGCTGGAAATCACTCATGGGGTTCCCGGCGGTGTGAAATGCTCTCAACTCTTGCATTTTCAAGTCACTGAGGCAAATGTTAATGATTGCACACCTTAGCACAAGTTCCTCAATGTGGGGGGCTCTAATGAAGCCATCAATCACTGTCAGTTGCCTGTTTAACCTTGTGAGTCTTGAGTGCATATTCGGTGATCCAATGAGCAATGTTGCGACAGTTGTGCTGAAAAAAAGCCTGACATTGGTGTATTAGTGGTTAGAATGAAACACTCCTTTCCAACCTAATATGAACAGTACAGTGGCTAGAGTAACATTATCCAGCCAAATAGATGGGTGACACAAAATGTCGATGTGCACACATGGACATGCTGGCGTGGCATCGTAAAATTGAAACTGACATTACAAAGTCAAAATGGGGTGTCAATTAATAAATGACATAAATGGCGCTCATCGTAACTCTCACGCTGTAAAGTCAAGGACTGCCTATAATGATCTGCATTTCCCACCATTACATATGAAGCTATAACTTGCTGTTTGCCCAGCGTCTGATTTGGTTAATGCCCAAAAGATGCACTGGGGAATCCCTCTTGAAACCTCCGAGGTAAGAATTTGCAAGCAATTGTCCAGAAGCACTAACTTCCCCATGGCAATTGCAATGTGCTGGGAACCATCCAACAAAGCTATGTAAATTGCTAACTTTGGATAGTTTCACCAGGGTTATGCTAATAGTTACTCAGAGTTAGAAGAAAGATAACCTATTGTAACTTCTGCATAACTATTGATTCCCACACAGGCCTCTTTTCTCCAAGCTCCCGACCGACCCCCCACCCCTCCTCCCAGCTCTCCCCTTGACCTCTAAGGCTTTTATTTCTTACACTAATAGTTACTCTGAAAGAATAAGACTGGCAGAACCATCTGAAGTTAGCAATATAAATCACTTTGTTGGATGGGTCCCAGCACCATTATTGAATTGGATTGGATTGGATTGGATTTGTTTATTGTCACGTGTACCGACATACAGTGAAAAGTATTTTTCTGCGAGCAGCTCAACAGTCATTAAGTACATGGGAAGAAAAGGGAAGAAAAGAAAATACATAATAGGGCAACACAAGGTATACAATGTAACTGCATAAGTACCGGCATCGGATGAAGCATACAGGGTGAAGTGTGAATGAGGTCAGTCCATAAGAGGGTCATTTAGGAGACTGGTAACAGCGGGGAAGAAGCTGTTTTTGAGTCTGTTCGTGCGTGTTCTCCGACTTCTGTATCTCCTGCCCGATGGAAGAAGTTGGAAGAGTGAGTAAGCCGGGTGGGAGGGGTCTTTGATTATGCTGCCCGCTTTCCCCAGGCAGCGAGAGGTGTAGATGGAGTCAATGGATGGGAGGCAGGTTTGTGTGATGGACTGGGCAGTGTTCACGACTCTCTGAAATATCTTGTGGTCCTGGGACGAGCAGTTGCCATACCAGGCTGTGATGCAGCCAGATAGAATGCTTTCTATGGTGCATCTGTAAAAGTTGGTAAGGGTTAATGTGGACATGCCGAATTTCCTTAGTTTCCTGAGGAAGTATAGGCGCTGTTGTGCTTTCTTGGTGGTAGCGTCAACGTGGGTGGACCAGGACAGATTTTTGGAGATGTGCACCCCATGGAATTTGAAACTGCTAACCATCTCCACCTCGGCCCCGTTGATTCTGACAGGGGTGTGTACAGTACTTTGTTTCCTGAAGTCAATGACCAGCTCTTTAGTTTTGCTGGCATTGAGGGAGAGATTGTTGTCGCTGCCCCACTCCACTAGGTTCTCTATCTCCCTCCTGTATTCTGACTCGTCGTTATTCGAGATCTGGCCCACTATGGTCGTATCATCAGCAAACCTGTAGATGGAGTTGGAACCAAATTTTGCCATGTAGTCGTGTGTGTACAGGGAGTAGAGTAGGAGGCTAAGTACGCAGCCTTGTGGGGCCCCGGTATTGAGGACTATTGTGGAGGAGGTGGTGTTGTTCATTCTTACTGATTGTGGTCTATTGGTCAGAAAATCGAGGATCCAGTTGCAGAGTGGGGAGCCAAGTCCTAGGTTTTGGAGCTTTGATATGAGCTTGGCTGGGATGATGGTGTTGAAGGCGGAGCTGTAGTCAATAAATAGGAGTCTAATGTAGGAGTCCTTGTTGTTGATTATCCAGGGGAAGTTAGCGTTGCTGGACAATTACCAGGTAAACCCTTAGCTGGGAATATCCGGGAGGAATTCCACAGCTCATCTTTGGGGTACCCCCCCAAATCCGACATTGGGGAACCAGGAAGTTACGGGATTACCTCTGTTTTCTCTATCTACAGCTGCTGCCAGAGCTTCAGTGTTTTCAGCATTTTTTGTTTTTGTGCCACAAATAAGCAACTAGTCTGAAGCTTCTTGTAAATTATTACTGATAATCTCTTCTGGTCTAATATTTTTTCAAGTAGATAAAACAAACAAGTATGGTGATGACTGGGAAGAATAAGGACTCTGCGAGCAAGAAGCAAGTGAAGTCAGAATGTTGGAAATATTCATCGCACTCTGCAGAAATATTTAATCTGAAAGCTTGAAGTGTGTTTTTAAAAAGTTTGATCCCAACCTGATTAGACTATAAAGATCTTTTGAAGATCGGTCTTTTTAATGGAATCCATTTGACCTGTTTACAGAATCTCCTGTCAAAGACTTCTGTTCCATTTTCCTCATAAGAATTATGATTTTTTGAAAACACCGCCAAAGTTTTCTTGCTGATACTAGTGTTCATTTCTAAATGGAGCAGTTTTAAACAGGGAAGGTATGCAGAGTAAAACATTGATTTTGTTCAAGGATATAATGGACAGGCTCAATATGGATGATTATATTTTAATTCTGAGCTGTCTTGCTGTTAATCAAATTTAACCAAAGTGATTTGCTGTATTTCTGTAATACTATGTATATTTCATTGTAACCATGAAGCTATTGATCCAAGTATAAATTTGAAAATTATGAACTTAATTAAATGTAGTGTTTTGTTATCTGTGCTTTTTTTATAAAAACAATCCCATAATTTTCTTATTGAATAATCTTTTTTCTATTCATTCATGGGATGTGAGTATTGCTGGCTAGGCCAGCATTTATTGCCTATCCCTAACTACCCATTAAAAGGTAGTGGTTAGCTGACTTCTTTGACTGCTGCAGTCTGCTTGGTGTAGGTACATCCACGGTGCTGTCAGGGAGAAAGTTCCAGAATTTTGATCCATTGACAGTGAAGGAACAGCGATATATTTGGGCAGCACGGTAGCACACGTGGCTAGCACGGTGACTTCACAGCGCCAGGGTCCCAGGTTCAATTCCCTGCTGGGTGTCACTGTGCAGAGTCTGCACGTTCTCTCTGTGTCTGCGTGGATTTCCTCGGGTGCTCCGGTTTCCTCCTACAGTCCAAAGATGTGCAGGTGGATTGGCCATGCTAAATTGCCGTTAGTGTCCAAAAAGGTTAGGAGGGGTTATGGGGATAGGGTGGAAGTAAGGGCTTAAGTGGGTTGGTGCAGACTCGATGGGCCGAATGGCCTCCTTCTGCACTGTATGTTCTATGTTCTATTTCCAAGTCCGAATGGTGTGTGGCTTGGATGGGAACCTCCGGACAGTGGTGTTCCCATGCTTCTACTGCCCTTGAGCAGGGACAGGAATGGTTGTTGCAGGTGCCGGTGTTTAGATATTTCAGTAAGCTCAGGGAAGGTGGTAAAAGAGGGGGAGGGGTGGCATTGTTAGTCAAGGACAGTCTTACGGTGGCAGAAAGGACGTTTGATGAGGACTCGTCAATTGAGGTAGTATGGGCTGAGGTTAGAAACCGGAAAGGAGAGATCACCCTGTTAGGGGTTTTCTATAGGCCTCCGAAAAGTTCCAGAGATGTAGAGGAAAGGATTGCAAAGATGATTCTGGATAGGAGCGAAAGCAACAGGGTAGTTGTTATGGGGGACTTTAACTTTCCAAATATTGACTGGAAACGCTATAGTTCGAGTACTTTAGATGGGTCTGTTTTTGTCCAATGTGTGCAGGAGGGTTTCCTGACACAATATGTAGATAGGCCAACGAGAGGCGAGGCCGTATTGGATTTGGTACTGGGTAATGAACCAGGACAGGTGTTAGATTTGGAGGTAGGTGAGCACTTTGGTGATAGTGACCACAATTCGATTACGTTTACTTTAGTGATGGAAAGGGATAGGTATATACCGCAGGGCAAGAGTTATATCTGGGGCAAAGGCAATTATGATGCGATGAGGCAAGACTTAGGATGCATCAGATGGAGAGGAAAGCTTCAGGGGATGGGCACGTTGGAAATGTGGAGCTTGTTCGAGGAACAGCTACTGCGTGTCCTTGATAAGTATGTACCTGTCAGGCAGGGAGGAAGTGGTCGAGCAAGGGAACTGGTTTACTAAGGCAGTCGAAACACTTGTCAAGAGGAAGAAGGAGGCTTATGTAAAGATGAGACATGAAGGTTCAGTAAGGGCGCTCGAGAGTTACAAGTTAGCTAGGAAGGACCTAAAGAGAGAGCCAGGAGGGGACATGAGAAGTCTTTGGCAGGTAGGATCAAGGATAACCCTAAAGCTTTCTATAGATATGTCAGGAATAAAAGAATGACTAGGGTAAGAGTAGGGCCAGTCAAGGACAGTAGTGGGAAGTTGTGCTTGGAGTCCGAGGAGATAGGAGAGCTGCTAAATGAATATTTTTTGTCAGTATTCACACATGAAAAAGACAATGTTGTCGAGGAGAATACTGAGATTCAGGCTACTAGCCTAGAAGGGCCTGAGGTTCATAAGGAGGAGGTGTTAACAATTCTGGAAAGGGTGAGAATAGATAAGTCCCCTGGGCCGGATGGGATTTATCCTAGGATTCTCTGGGAAGCTAGGGAGGAGATTGCTGAGCCTTTGGCTTTGATCTTTAAGTCATCTTTGTCAACAGGAATAGTGCCAGAAGACTGGAGGATAGCAAATGTTGTCCCCTTGTTCAAGAAGGGGAGTAGAGACAATCCCGATAACTATAGACCAGTGAGCCTTACTTCTGTTGTGGGCAAAATCTTGGAAAGGTTTATAAGAGATAGGGTGTATAATCATCTGAAAAGGAATAATTTGATTAGACATAGTCAACACGGTTTTGTGAAGGGTAGGTCGTGCCTCACAAACCTTATTGAGTTCTTTGAGAAGGTGACCAAACAGGTGGATGAGGGTAAAGCAGTTGATGTGGTGTATATGGATTTCAGTAAAGCGTTTGATAAGGTTCCCCGCGGTAAGCTACTGCAGAAAATACAGAAGCATAGGATTCAGGGAGATTTAGCAGTTTGGATCAGAAATTGGCTAGCTGGAAGAAGACAAAGGGTGGTGGTTGATGGGAAATGTTCAGACTGGAGTCCAGTTACTAGTGGTGTACCACAAGGATCTGTTTTGGGGCCACTGCTGTTTGTCATTTTTATAAATGACCTGGAGGAGGGCGTGGAAGGGTGAGTAAATTTGCAGATGACACTAAAGTCGGTGGAGTTGTGGACAGTGCGGAAGGATGTTACAGAGGGACATAGATAAGCTGCAGCACTGGGCTGAGAGGTAGCAAATGGAGTTTAATGCAGAAAAGTGTGAGGTGATTCATTTTGGAAGGACTAACAGGAAGATAGAGTACTGGGCTAATGGTAAGATTCTTGGCAGTGTGGATGAGCAGAGAGATCTCGGTGTCCATGTACATAGATCCCTGAAAGTTGCCACTCCGGTTGAGAGGGTTGTTAAGAAGGCGTACGGTGTGTTAGCTTTTATTGGTAAAGGGATTGAGTTTCGGAGCCATGAGGTCATGTTGCAGCTGTACAAAACTCTGGTGCGGCCGCATTTGGAGTATTGCGTGCAATTCTGGTCGCCGCATTATAGGAAGGATGTGGAAGCATTGGAAGGGTGCAGAGGAGATTTACCAGAATGTTGCCTGGTATGGAGGTAAATCTACAGTAGAACAATAGCTCACCATTATGAGGAAAGGCTGAGGGACTTGACACTGTTTTCGTTGGAGAGAAGAAGGTTAAGAGGTGACTTAATTGAAGCATACAAGATGATCAGGGGATTGGATAGGGTGGACAGTGAGAGACTTTTTCCTCGGATGGTGATGTCTAGCACGAAGGGACATAGCTTTAAATTGAGGGGAGATAGATATAAGACATGTCAGAGGTAGGTTCTTTACTCCGAGAGTAGTAAGGGTGTGGAATGCCCTGTCTGCAACAGTAGTGGACTCACCAACACTTATGTCTATCCAATGACCATTTGAATACCCTTATGGACAATAGGGGAATAGTGTAGATGGGCTTTAGAGTGGTTTCACAGGGCACAACATCGAGGGCCGAAGGGCCTGTACTGCGCTGTTATGTTCTATGTTGTGCTTCTAGATTGTAGCACTTGTGGATTTGGGAGATGCTGTCTCAGGATCTTCCGTGAGTTCCTGCAGTGCATCTTGTAGATGGTGCATACTGCTGCCACTGCGTTGGTGGTGGTTGTGGATGGGGTGCAAATCAAGCAGATTCTTTTGACCTGAATGCTGTTGAGCTTCTTGAATGTCTTTGGAGCTGCACTCATCCAGACAAGTGGAGAGTATTTCTTCTAACTCCTGACTTGGTGCCTTGTAGATGGTGGACAGGATTTTTTTTTTTTGGTTGGTTGGTTGGTTGGGGGGGGGGGGGGGGTGGAGAGAGAGAGAAAGAGAGGAAAGAGTTACCACAGGATTCTTACCCTCTGATCTGCTCTTGTAGCCACAGTATTTATATGGATAGTCCAGTTCAGTTCCTGGCCAATGGTAATCCCCAGAATTTCGATAGTGGGGATTAATTGATGGTAATGCCATTGAATATGATGGGTTGATGGTTAGATTCTCTCTTGGAGATGGCCATTTCCTGGACTGAGTGTGGTTCACATGTTAATTTCCATTTGCCAATCCAACCCTTGATATTGTCTAGCTTTTGCTGCATTTTGACATGGACTACTTCAATATCTGCGGAGTCATGAATGGTGCTGAACACTGCAATCATCAGCGGACATCCCCATTTCACAGCAGGGTATTTGAGATGCATTCAAACATGAAGGGAAATGAAAATAAACAATCCAGTCACCTGGCTGTCTGAAAGCTATTACCCTGTCAATTACAGCCTACTAAAAGATATTTATCTTTGAAAGTGAATAGAGGCCTCACCGATCAAAGGATCTGAGGGGGCTTAAAGCCTTGATGTATTTTGGCTTTCTATGAAGCCCAGGACACTTTTTTTTTTTTTTTTTTTAATATTTTATTGAAAATTTTTGGTCAACCAACACAGTACATTGTGCATCCTTTACACAACATTGTAACAATACAGATAATAATGACCTTTTTTAAATTTAAACAAAAACAACAACAAATAAATAAATATTAAATAACAAAAAAAATAAAAACTAGCCCTAATTGGCAACTGCCTTGTCTCAGGCCACACCCCCCCCCCCCCCATCCCCCCCCCCCATCCCTCCCCCCCCCCCCCCAAGTCCTGGGCCGCTGCTGCTGCCTTCTTTGTTCTCCCCTATCTATCTTTCCGCAAGATATTCGACGAACGGTTGCCACCGCCTAGTAAACCCTTGAGCCGACCCCCTTAGGACGAACTTAATCCGCTCTAACTTTATGAACCCCGCCATATCATTTATCCAGGTCTCCACCCCCGGGGGCTTGGCTTCTTTCCACATTAGCAATATTCTGCGCCGGGCTACTAGGGACGCAAAGGCCAAAACATCGGCCTCTTTCGCCTCCTGCACTCCCGGCTCTTGTGCAACCCCAAATATAGCCAACCCCCAGCTTGGTTCGACCCGGACTCCTACTACTTTCGAAAGCACCTTTGTCACCCCCATCCAAAACCCCTGTAGTGCCGGGCATGACCAAAACATATGGGTATGATTCGCTGGGCTTCTCGAGCACCTCGCACACCTATCCTCCACCCCAAAAAATTTACTGAGCCGTGTTCCAGTCATATGTGCCCTGTGTAATACCTTAAACTGAATCAGGCTTAGCCTGGCGCACGAGGACGACGAGTTTACCCTGTTTAGGGCATCTGCCCACATCCCCTCCTCAATCTCCTCCCCTAGCTCTTCTTCCCATTTCCCTTTTAGTTCGTCCATCATAGTCTCCCCTTCGTCTCTCATTTCCCTATATATATCCGACACCTTACCGTCCCCCACCCATTTCTTTGAGATGACTCTGTCCTGCACCTCTTGTGTCGGGAGCTGCGGGAATTCCCTCACCTGCTGCCTCGCAAAAGCCCTCAATTGCATGTACCTGAATGCATTCCCTTGGGGCAACCCATATTTCTCGGTCAGCGCTCCCAGACTCGCAAACTTCCCATCCACAAATAGATCTTTCAATTGCGTTATACCTGCTCTTTGCCACATTCCATATCCCCCATCCATTCCCCCCGGGGCAAACCTATGGTTGTTTCTTATCGGGGACCCCCCCAGTGCTCCGGTCTTTCCCCTATGTCGTCTCCACTGTCCCCAAATCTTCAGTGTAGCTACCACCACCGGACTCGTGGTATAGTTCCTTGGTGAGAACGGCAATGGGGCTGTCACCATAGCCT
The DNA here is from genome assembly GCF_047496885.1 of Scyliorhinus torazame. Lineage (NCBI taxonomy): Eukaryota > Metazoa > Chordata > Chondrichthyes > Carcharhiniformes > Scyliorhinidae > Scyliorhinus > Scyliorhinus torazame. The sequence goes on from NC_092709.1 coordinate 201,013,222, forward strand.
GCAGGCTGGTCCCCCTACAGGACGCCCTCTCTAATCTCTTCCACGCCGCTCCTTCCTCCTCTCCCATCCACTTACTCACCATTGAAATATTAGCGGCCCAATAATACTCACTTAGGCTCGGTAGTGCCAGCCCCCCCCTATCCCTACTACGCTGTAAGAATCCCTTCCTCACTCTCGGAGTCTTCCCGGCCCAAACAAAACCCATAATACTCTTTTCTATCCTTTTGAAAAAAGCCTTCGTGATCACCACCGGGAGACACTGAAACACAAAAAGGAATCTCGGGAGGACCACCATCTTAACTGCCTGCACCCTCCCTGCCATTGACAATGCTACCATATCCCATCTCTTGAAATCTTCCTCCATCTGTTCCACCAACCGCGTCAAATTTAGCCTGTGCAATGTGCCCCAATTCTTAGCTATCTGGATCCCCAGGTAACGAAAGTCTCTTGTTACCTTCCTCAACGGTAGGTCTTCTATTTCTCTACTCTGCTCCCCTGGATGCACCACAAACAGCTCACTCTTTCCCATGTTCAATTTATACCCTGAAAAATCCCCAAACTCCCCAAGTATCCGCATTATTTCTGGCATCCCCTCCGCTGGATCCGCCACATATAGTAGCAGATCATCCGCATATAAAGATACCCGGTGTTCTTCTCCTCCCCTAAGTATTCCCCTCCATCCCTTGGAACCTCTCAGCGCTATCGCCAGGGGCTCAATCGCCAGTGCAAACAGTAATGGGGACAGAGGACATCCCTGCCTTGTCCCTCTATGGAGCCGAAAATATGCCGATCCCCGTCCATTCGTGACCACACTCGCCACTGGGGCCCTATACAACAGCTGCACCCATCTAACATACCCCTCTCCGAACCCAAATCTCCTCAACACCTCCCACAGATAATCCCACTCCACTCTATCAAATGCTTTCTCGGCATCCATCGCCACTACTATCTCCGTTTCACCCTCTGGTGGGGCCATCATCATTACCCCTAACAACCTCCGTATGTTCGTGTTCAGCTGTCTCCCCTTCACAAACCCAGTTTGGTCCTCATGAACCACCCCCGGGACACATTCCTCTATTCTCATTGCCATTACCTTGGCCAAGACCTTGGCATCTACATTGAGGAGGGAGATTGGTCTGTAGGACCCGCATTGTAGCGGATCCTTTTCCTTCTTTAAAAGAAGCGATATCGTTGCTTCTGACATAGTCGGGGGCAGTTGTCCCCTTTCCTTTGCCTCGTTGAAGGTCCTCGTCAGTAGCGGGGCGAGCAAGTCCAAATATTTTCTGTAAAATTCAACTGGGAATCCGTCCGGTCCCGGGGCCTTTCCCGTCTGCATGTTCCTAATTCCTTTCACCACTTCTTCTACCGTGATCTGTGCTCCCAATCCCATCCTTTCCTGCTCTTCCACCTTGGGAATTTCCAGCCGATCCAAAAACTCCATCATTCTCTCCCTCCCATCCGGGGGTTGAGCTTCATACAATTTTTTATAAAATGTCTTAAACACTTCATTCACTCTCTCCGCTCCCCGCTCCGTCTCTCCATCTTCGTCTCTCACCCCCCCTATTTCCCTCGCTGCTCCCCTTTTCCTCAATTGGTGTGCCAGCAATCTGCTCGCCTTCTCTCCATATTCATACTGTACACCCTGCGCCTTCCTCCATTGTGCCTCTGCAGTGCCTGTGGTCAGCAAGTCAAATTCCACATGCAGCCTTTGCCTTTCCCTATACAGTCCCTCCTCCGGTGCTTCCGCATACTGTCTGTCCACCCTCAAAAGTTCTTGCAACAACCGCTCCCGTTCCTTACTCTCCTGCTTCCCTTTATGTGTCCTTATTGATATCAGCTCCCCCCTAACCACCGCCTTCAACGCCTCCCAGACCACTCCCACCTGAACCTCCCCATTGTCATTGAGTTCCAAGTACTTTTCAATGCATCCCCTCACCCTTAAGCACACCCCCTCATCCGCCATTAGTCCCATATCCATTCTCCAGGGTGGACGCCCTCTTGTTTCCTCCCCTATCTCCAAGTCTACCCAGTGTGGGGCATGGTCCAAAATGGCTATAGCCGTATATTCCGTTCCCCTCACCCTCGGGATCAATGCCCTACCCAACACAAAAAAGTCTATGCGTGAATAGACTTTATGGACATAGGAGAAAAACGAGAACTCCTTACTCCTAGGTCTACTGAATCTCCACGGGTCCACCCCTCCCATCTGCTCCATAAAATCCTTAAGCACCTTGGCTGCTGCCGGCCTCCTACCAGTCCTGGACTTCGACCTATCCAGCCTTGGTTCCAACACCGTGTTAAAGTCTCCCCCCATTATCAGCTTTCCGGTCTCTAGGTCTGGGATGCGTCCTAGCATTCGCCTCATAAAATTGGCATCGTCCCAATTCGGGGCATACACGTTTACCAACACCACCATCTCTCCCTGTAATTTGCCACTCACCATCACGTATCTGCCCCCGTTATCCGCCACTATAGTCTTTGCCTCGAACATTACCCGCTTCCCCACTAATATAGCCACCCCCCTGTTTTTCGCATCCAGCCCCGAATGGAACACCTGCCCTACCCATCCTTTGCGCAACCTAACCTGATCTATCAGTTTCAGGTGCGTTTCCTGTAACATGACCACATCTGCTTTAAGTTTCTTAAGGTGTGCGAGTACTCGTGCCCTCTTTATCGGCCCGTTAAGCCCCCTCACGTTCCACGTGATCAGCCGAGTTGGGGGGCTTCCCACCCCCCCCCCCCCTTGCCGGTTAGCCATCATCTTTTTCCAGCTTCTCGCCCAGTTCCCACGCGGCTGTATTTCTCCCAGACGGTGCCCCCCCGCCCATCCTTTCCCGCACCCACTCCCCCCTTTCCCCAGCAGCAGCAACCCAGTAATTCCCCCCTCCCCCCCCCCCCCCCGCTAGACCCCCCGCTAGCGTAATTACTCCCCCCATGTTGCTCCCAGAAGTCAGCAGACTCTGGCTGACCTCGGCTTCCCCCCGTGATCACGGCTCGCCCCGTGCGGCGCCCCCTCCTTCCTGCTTCTCTATTCCCGCCATAATTATCATAGCGCGGGAACCAAGCCCACGCCTCTCCCTCGGCCCCGCCTCCCATGGCCAACTCCCCATCTCCTCTCCCTCCCCACCTCCCCCCATCACCACCTGTGGGAGAAAGAAAAGTTACCATACCGCAGGATTAATCATACAATCCCTCTTCGCCCCCCCCCCCCCACTCGTCCCACCACTTTGTCCAAACGTTCATTTTCGTAGTCCAATCATTCCAATTTTTCTTCTACAATAAAAGTCCACGCTTCATCCGCCGTCTCAAAGTAGTGGTGCCTCCCTTGATATGTGACCCACAGTCTTGCCGGTTGCAGCATTCCAAACTTTATCTTTTTTTTGTGAAGTACCGCTTTGGCCCGATTAAAGCGCGCCCTCCTTCTCGCCACCTCCGCACTCCAATCTTGATAGACGCGGATCACCGCGTTCTCCCATTTACTACACCGAGTTTTCTTCGCCCATCTAAGGACCATTTCTCTATCCTTAAAACGGAGAAATCTCACCACTATGGCTCTGGGAGCTTCTCCTGCTCTCGGTCCTCGCACCATAACTCGGTATGCTCCCTCCACCTCCAACGGACCCGTCGGGGCCTCCACTCCCATTAACGAGTGCAGCATCGTGCTCACATATGCCCCGACGTCCGCCCCCTCCACACCTTCAGGAAGGCCAAGAATCCTCAAGTTGTTCCTCCTTGCGTTATTTTCCAGTGCCTCCAACCTCTCCACAGATCGTTTCTGGTGTGCCTCCTGTATCTCCGACTTCACCACCAGGCCCTGTATGTCGTTTTCATTCTCTGCTGCTTTCGCCTTCACGACCCGAAGCTCCTGCTCCTGGGTCTTTTGTTCCTCTTTCAGCCCTTCAATCGCCTGTAATATCGGGGCCAACAACTCTTTCTTCATTTCCTTTTTTATCTCCTCCACGCAGCGTTTCAAAAACTCTTGTTGTTCAGGGCCCCATATGAAACTGCCACCTTCCGACGCCATCTTGGTTTCTGCTTGCCTTCCTTGCCGTTGTTCCAAAGGATCCGCTGCAATCCGGCCACTTTCCTCTCCTTTTTCCATCCGTGTCCAGGGGGAACACCCTTCTGGTTTACCGCACGGTGTTTTCAGCCGTTAAAATTGCCGTTGGGGCTCCTATCAAGAGCCCAAAAGTCCGTTTCACAGGGAGCTGCCGAAACGTGCGACTCAGCTGGTCATCGCCGCACCCGGAAGCCAGCCCAGGACACATTTAACAGTTGCTGTTTTCAACACTTCTGTCTGAGGCAGCAGGTGTAAGCGACTGCCAAGTGAAAAAGCAATGGTTGTTTACGAGTTCTGCCTGGCCTGTTCTTCAGCATCCAGGGTGACTGATATGTGTGAGGGGGGGAGGTCTCTGTAAGGTGTCTGATGGGAGTGCTGGTAGGTGGCTCGGGCAGGATTTGCATTGAGGGGGCCCTCCGATGGACATTAGGGGCATTGACATTATATACCTACCCCCTTGATCAACTGTAGGTTCCACCGCGTCAGGGCCACGTTTGAAAATACTTGCACCAATCCTCGCCCACGAGTATCACAGTCGAGAGGGCCAGGGAATCACAGGGACATGGAGAATCGGGCTTCCAGCCCATTAATCAGATGCAAATAAGTTCAAATGACTCCCTTTGCATCCTCCCCACCAGCGCAGGGCATATTATTTGCTGCTGCTACTGCAGCTGGGGAACTTGAGCATAAAGGTAAGTCTACAGTAGAACAATAGCTCACCATTACCAAACTAATGGCTCTCCCTGTCAGTATTGCTACGGTCTTGGTTGTTGCCTACCTAATATAAGACTGACTTGATCTACTTTTACATACGTTCTTGACAGTTTTCCATAATTGGAATACTTTTGTATAAACTGTATAAAGCTTGAAAGAAAACAAAAGGATTTTTGGGTTTGGATGGGTTGGAGATAGGGCGGAGTGAGGCCATGAAATAATTCAAAAATGAAGATGAAAATTTTAAAATCCCCAAATCCCCAACATTTTCAAAGTAGGTCAGTGAACAGAGGTGATGGTGAAAGGGATTGGTTATGATACAGGCAACAGAGTTTTAAATCAACTGAAGTGTGGCAAATGAGAGACAGTCTACAAAAGCATAGCACTAGTTGAGTCAGCTGCTGACAAAGGCAGGGTTGAGGATTTTGACAATGGAAGGCCTGCCGCAGCAGCAAGAAAGATGGTGTCACAGGCAGTGAAATTAAATATTGGAGAAGATCAAAGTTAAATACCACACCAATATTGTGAACCATCAATTTCAACCTGAGACAGTGGTCAGGAAGGCGGACAAAATTAAAGGTGGGGGAATTAAGTTTGTAGTATAAGCCAATGGCAATAGCTACAGCATTGATTACTGGCAGAAAATGTGGCAGAAGTGGGGGTAATTTTTTAATAATTAATTTTTACGGGATGTGGGCTACGCTGGCTAGGCCAGCAATTGATGCCCATCCCTAATTTTACTTGGGAAGGTGGTAGTAAGCTGTCTGCTTGAGCCGCCCAGTCCTTGTGTGCTTATTTTGAAAAAATATATTTATTCTCCTTTTTCACAATTTCATCCAAATTTACACCCACCAGCAAACAGTCAACGGTAACAAATACAATGGCAATCCCCTGGCCAACAATTCCTCCCACCAACCACCAAACAACCTTCAACATTTTAAATACAAACATAAAAGAAAAGGATTCAGGAATCAACCCATGCATAGTCACCAACAACACATACAGTCCAAACCCCCCCCCATCCAACTCCCCCCCCCCCCCATCCAACGCTACCCACCCCACTAATGTTCAATGTCATCCTATTCTTGAAAATGCATAATAAACAAAGCCCATGAATTGTAGAACCCTTCCATCTTTCCCTTCAACTCAAACTTCATTTTATCGACTGTTTAAAACAAACTGCAGCAGGTCTTCCCGCCACGCCAGGGCACAGGGTGGAGAAGCTGACCTCCACCCCAATAGAACCCGCCTTTAGGCGATCAACAAGACGAAGGCTAAAACATCTGCCTCCGCACCCGCTTCCAACCCCGGCTGATCCAATATCCCGAATATGGCTTCCAGGGGACCCGATTCGACTTTCATGTGCACCACCTTCGAGATTACCCTTAACACCTCCTTCCAATACCCCTCCAGTTTTGGACAGGACCAAAACATATGAACATGATTTGCGGGGCCTCTCCACAGTGCTCACAAGCATTCTCTACCCCCTCAAAGTGTTGGCTCATCCTCGCCTTTGTGAGGTGCGTCCTGTACACCACCTTCAGCTGTATCAACCCTAACCTCGCGCACGAAGTTGAAGCATTCACCCTCCGAAGCACCTCACACCACAACCCCTCCTCCCTACCCTCTCCCAACTCTTCCTCCCACTTTGTCTTAATCCCCTCCAGCGATGCCTTATCTTCCCCAGAATCAACCCATAAATCGCCGACACCACCCCCCTCTCCACTCCCCCTGTCGTCAGCACCTCTTCCAACAGTGTGGGGGCCGGCGTCACCGGAAAGCTCTGTATCTCGTTCCTAGCGAAATCTTGGACCTACATATACCTAAACATGTCCCCCTGCCCCAACCCATATTTCGCCCCCAGCTCCTCCAGTCCTGCAAACCGGCCCCCCAAAAACAAATCCTTTAGTGTCTTAACTCCCTTCTCCCATCTCCAAAAACTCCCATCCCACTTCCCCGGCTCAAATCTATGATTCCCCAGCATTTCCCTTGATTCCGTCCCCAGCCTAAAGTGCTGCCACAACTGCCTCCAGATTTTCAACGTCGCTACTACCACCGAATTCCCTGAATATTTCCCCGGGTCCATCGGGAGCGGCGCTGTTGCCAACGCACTCAGCCCTAGCCCCCTGCACAAACTCTCCTCCATTCTAACCCAATGGGAGTTCCCCCCCCCCCCACTTTAACTCAACACCTCACCTTCTCCGCATTCGCTGCCAGTAGTAATACAGTAAATTCGGGAGACCCAACCCCCCTGACTGCCCTCTTCTCCACAACAGCACCTTCCTAATCCTGGCCATCTCTCTCTCCCCCCCCCCCCCCCCCCACCAATATAAACGAGGTAATCATCTTTTCAACTTCCTTAAAACATGCCTTTGGCAGGAATATCGGCAGGCACTGAAAAATAAACAAAAACCATGGCAACACATTAATTTTAATTGCCTGTACCCAACCTGCCAGCGACAGAGGAAGGCCATCCCACCTTACCAAATCCGCTTTCACCCTCCCCTTCCCACCAAACTAGTAATGTTATGCCTATGGAGCACCCCCCAATCCCATGCCACCTGCACCCCCAGATATCTAAAGTGGGTCACCCCCCTACGGAATGGTAGCCCCCCCCCCCCCGGCTGAGACACCACAAAATATTCACTTTTCTCTAAATTTAGCTTATACCTCGAAAAAGATCCAAACACCCGAAGCAGCTCCAATATTCCACCCATTGACGCGCTCTGTTCCGATACATACAATAACAAGTCATCCGCATACAAAGAAACCCTATGATCCCCCCCCCCCTCTCCACACCTCCGAACTCCTCAATGCGATGGCCCAAAGGCTTGATCGCAAGCGCAAACAACAGGGGGAACATAGGAAATCACTGCCTGGTCTCTCGGTGCAGAGCAAAAGATTCTGAAGTCATGTTATTTGTGCAGACACTCGCCGTCAGCTCCCTATGCAGCAATCTTACCCAATCCACAAATCGTGGCCCAATCCCAAACCGCTCCACAACCGCCGTCAAATACCCCCACTCTACTCAGTTAAATGCCTTCTCGCCGTCCAACGCCACTACCACCTCTGTCTCCCTCCCCTCCACCAGTGCCATAACCATGTTCAATACACTACTAATGTTCGGAAAGAGCTGCTTCCCCTTCACAAACCTTGTCTGAGCTTCCCCTATCACCCTCGGGAGGCACTCCTCCAACCTACCCGCCAATACCTTCGACAACACCTTTACATCCACATTCAAGAGTGATATGGGCCTATACGACCCACATTCTGTCAGAACCTTATCCTTCTTGAGCAACAGGGAGATCGATGCCTACCCCAAAGTCTGTGGCAACACCCTCTTCCCTATCTCCTCCTCAAACATCCCCACCATCAGCGGCGCCAACCTTTCTTTAAATTTCTTGTAGTACTCCACCGGAAACCCATCTGACCCTGCTACCTTCCCCGACTGCATCCTCCCAATCGCATCTTTTATCCCTGCTCCACTATCACCCCCTCCAAATGGCCCTATCCTCCTCCCCCAACCTCAGGCATTACAAACCATCCAGGAATTCCTGCATCTCCCGATCCTCCCCCGGTGGCTCCGACCTATACAACCACTCGTAAAACTCCTCAAACATCTTATTAATCTGATCCGGAGCCACCACCAACTTCCCTGCCCTATCCCGCACCAGAACAATTTCCCTCGCTGCTGCCTCTCTCCGAAGTTGGCCTGCCAACAGGCGCCCTGCCTTCTCTCCATACTCATAGACCGCTCCCCTCGCCCGCCTCAGTTGGCGTACCGCCTTCCTTGTGGACAGCCGATCAAAGCTCACCTGCAACTCCTTCCTCTTTTCCAATAGCGCTGGATCCCCAACCTCTGCATACCTCCTGGCTACCTCCGACATCTCCTCTTTAGAGCTTCCCATACCACTGCCTGCAAAACCTCCCCGTACAATTAAACCCCATGTACTCCTCAATTACTTTCCCAATCTTATCACAGAATCCTCGGTCAAATTCTGCCTTGATGTCAAGGGCAGTCACTCTCACCTCACCTCTAGCATTCAGTTCTTTTGTCCATGTTTGAACCAAGGTTGTAATAAGGTCAGGAGCTAAGTGACCCTGCTGAAACCCAAACAGAGTGTCCGTGAACAAGTTATTGCTGAGTAAGTGCCGCTTGATAGCACTGTTGATGACTACTTCCATCACTTTACTGATGATGGAGAGTAGGCTGATAGGGCGGTAATTGGCTGGGTTGCATTTGCCCCGTTTCTTGTGCACAGCACACACTTGGACAATTTTCCACATTGCTGTAGCTGTACTGGAACAGCTTGGCTAGGGGTGCGGCAAGTTCTGAAGAACAAGTCTTCAGTATTATTGCAAGAATGTTGTCAGGGCCCATACCTTTGCCGTATCCAGCGCCTTCAGCCATTTCTTGATGTCACGTAGAGTGAATCGAATTGGCTGAAGACTGACAGCTGTGATGCTGGGAACCTCTGGAGGAGACCGAGATTGAGCATTCCCTCGGCACTTCTGGCTGAAGATTGCTGCAAATGTCTCAGCCTGTCTTTTGCACATATGTGCTGGGCCCCTCCAGCATTGAGGATGGAGATATTTGTGGAGCCTCCTCTTCCAATGAGTTGTTTAATTGTCCACCACCACTCACAACTGGATGTGGCAGAACTGCAGAGCTTTGATCTGATGTGTCCATTGTGGAATCACTTAGCTCTGTCTATTACTTGCTATTTATGCTGTTTGTCACACAAGTAATCCTGTGTTGTTGCTTCACCAGGTTGACACCTCATTTTTAGGTATGCCTGATGTTGCTCCTGGTGTGCTCTCCTGTACTCTTCATTGAACCAGGGCTGATCCCCTGGCTTGGTGGTAATGGTAGAGTGGGGGATATGCCCGGCCATGAGGTTGCAGATTGTGGTTGAATACAATTCTGCTGCTGATGGCCCACAGCGCCTCATGGATGCCCAGTCTTGAGTTGCTAGATCTGTCAAAGTCTATCCCATTTAGCACGATGGTCGCGCCACACAACATGATGGAAGGTATCCTCAATGTGAAGACGGGACTTTATCCCCGCGACGACTGTGCGGTGGTCATTTCTACCGATACTGCCATAGACAGATGCGTCTGCAGCAGGCAGGTTGGTGAGGATGAGGTCAATCATCCCATTATAACAAAAAAAGATTCTGTCTTTCCTTAAAAAAGGAAAAGTTGACACAGCTTTGTTGCAGGAAACGCTTTGGATGACAAGCAGCACCAGAAATTGAAGGGAGATTGGGTGGGGGAGGTGATTTTGGCCCCATTCTCGACCTGTAGCTGGAAATTGTGATTTTAATTGATCAGAATGTGCCTTTTAGACTGGAGAATTGCGTGAAAGATAAGGGGAGAAGGTATGTAATTGTGAAGGAGATGCTGCCTGGGAGAAAGTATTTTAATAATGAATGTTTACAGCGCTCCAAACTACTCTCCTGGTTTTGTTACTAAAGTATTTCCTGATTTTGCCGAACTAGCTTCAATAAATTTATTCATAGGCAAGGACTCTGCCATCTTAATTCTTTGATGGACAAACTTCCCATAACCAGGAAACCTCCCACTCAAAAGGCAAAGCATTAGTATTGGTATGCGAGGGTTTGGGTGCTTGGATGTTTGGAGAACATTGAATCCCAAAGACAAAAAGTTCACCTTACCCGCTGCCCACCAATGTAATACTGGAATTGATTATTTTCTCATGCCCAAAACAATATTACATTCAGTGGTCTCCTGCTTACAGGTAGTACTGTCATCTCCCATCATGCGCCTGTCTTCTTGGAATTTTTATTCAGGGGGATTTATCCTCAATCTAGATTTTGGAGATTTAATGCATCTCTGCTGAAGGATCCTGGGCGGGATTGGGTGGGAGAATCATGCGACGCCACTCCGACGCCGGTCTGCCGATTCTCCGGCGACCGGAGGGTCGGCGCCATCGGAGGCCACTCAATGCACCCCCCCCCCCCGCGATTGTCCCCGCGCGATGGGCTGAGTGCCCGCCGAGTTAGGCCGAGACCCGCCGGCGTCGTGCTCGTGTGGTCCTACCCGGCAGGACCTCGGCATTCATGCTGCGGGGGGCGGGCTGATGAGGGGGAGGGGGGATCCAACTCCAGGGGGTCCTCCATGGTGGCCTGGCCCGCGATCGGGGCCTACCGATCGGCGGGCAGGCTTATCCTGGTGGGGGCCTATGTTCCTCCGCGCCGGGCCCCTGTAAGTCTCTGCCATGTTGCGTCAGGGCCGGCGCGGAGAAGGCAACCGGCATGCACGCGCAAACTCGCGCCCCCCGTGCTCACGCCCGTATCGGCAGCTGGAGCTGCATGAAGCTCCAGTGCCGTGCTGGCCCCCTGTGCAGCGCAGGATCGCTGATCCTAGGGGCCAGATGACGGCGTTGTAAAACGCTCCGGTGTTTACGACGGCATCAACAATTAGCCCCAGGATCCCCTAACTTCACCTCTCAAACTTTAAGCCAAATTTGATCTCTTCTAATCAGTCAATTCTCTCTCTGTAAGCCCTTAAACCCTGTGGAAAACCTTTGCAAGGAGCTTGGTAATTTCGGACATGATGTGGAGATGCCGGCGTTGGACTGGGGTGAGCACAGTAAGAGGTCTTACAACACCAGGTTAAAATCCAACAGGTTTGTTTCAAATCACTAGCTTCCTTAGGTGAATGAAGAGGTGGGTTCCAGAATCATATATATAGACAAAGTCAAAGATGCAAGATGATACTTTGAATGCAAGTCTTTGCAGGTAATTAAATCTTTTTAAGTCTCTCATTAAGTCAGGTCCAGGCGGAGCAACTGGAGAGATGGATAATCACAGGTTAAAAAGGTGTGAATTGTGTCAAGCCAGGACAGTTGGTAGGATTTCGCAGGCCAGATGGTAGGGGGTGAATGTATGCGACATGAATCCAAGGTCCCGGTTGAGGCCGTACTCATGTGTGCGGAACTTGGCTATAAGCTTCTGCTCGGCGATTCTGCGTTGTTGCGCGTCCTGAAGGCCGCCTTGGAGAACACTTACCCGAAGATCAGAGGCTGAATGCCCTTGACTGCTGAAGTGTTCCCCGACTGGAAGGGAACAGTCCTGCCTGCCGATTGTCGCGTGATGTCCATTCATCTGTTGTCACAGCGTCTGCATGGTCTCACCAATGTACCATGCTTCGGGACATTTCGTATATGGCCAGCAAAAAACATAAAATGCTGGAGTGACAGCATCAGCTTGAAGTAAAATTGACTGAAACCGAGAGGGAATGGTAGGAATCCTAACCATTCAATGCTGAAAGAAATTAACACAATCTGAATGACTCCACAAATTTGGCATTTGTGCGTGTGTCCACTTTGGCTGGAAGAATAGAAAGGCAACATAGTATTCAAATGGAGAGAGATTGCAGAACCCTATGGTACATATGGATGTCTTGGTGCATGAATCACAAAAAGATAGTATGCAGGCACAGCAAGTGATTAGGAAGGCAAATGGAATGTTGTTTATTGCAAGTGGAGTGTTGCTACAGTGTTGCTCCTTACTTAAGAAAGAATATAATTTCATTAGAAACAGTCTAGACAAGGTTCACTTGATTGATTCCTGGGATGAAGGGGTTATCTTATGAGGAAAGGTTGGACAGGCTGCACCTGTATTCATTGGCGTTTAGAAGAATGGGAGGTGATCTTATTGAGACATAAGATGCAGAGGGGACATGACAGAGTGAAAGCTGAGTTTCCCCTTGTTGGAGAGACTAGAACTAGGGGACATAGTTTGAAAATAAGGGGTCTTCCTTTTAAGACCGAGATTAGGAGATGTCTTTTCTCTCAAAGGGTCTTTAGCCTGTGGAATTCTCTTCCACAGAGATCAGTGGAGACAAGGTTTTCAAATACTTCTAAAGCCCAGTTAGATAGATTCTTGATTGGCAAGAAAGTCAAAGGGTAGGGGGGAAGGTAGGCAAGAAAGTAAATTTGGGACCACGATCTGATCAGCCATGATCTTATTGAATGGCGGTGCAGGTTCAAAGACCCAAATAGCCTACGCCTGCGTCAAATTTGTAAATATGGGGCTGGACATAGCCTGGAACACACCACAGGCTCCTGTCAAGGGCCCAGAGCAGCTAAATCCAGGAAAGACCAGTGAGAAGTGCAACATAATTTTGTTCAATAAGCTATGTTGCAATGTCAAGATACAAAGATGCAAGGTATGTTAAGTAATATAAATCAAACTTTAATGTTGTAGTATATTGAAAATTGCATTGAGCATTTTGTACGTCTAAGGCTACCATACACATAATCCAGCAGAGAGAGTCTGGAAAGGAAATAAAGGATCCATAATTTAACAGCGCGTGCAGTCTGAATTGTGAATGCGTCTTTGTGAATATCTTACTGTTTCTTCCCAAGAACATCACAGATATTATTTTTTTTTAATGTTTTTATGGGTTTTGCATTTATACATTGTGCCCTTCTCCAGGGTTATCACACTATACTACAGAAGAATTTCAGTAAATAAAGTGGGTATAAGGAAGGAAAACAAAGGAAACATAATTATACAACAAATCAATCAGTGTACACACATAAGTATTTGAAAGTAATCTATGTAAAGATGTGAGGGCCACTGTTTTGTGCCCCCGGTGGTCCATTGTCGCAACAATAATATTTTGGTTGTGTACCTGCCGCCTCTTGGTAATAGAACATACGGGGGGGGGGGGCACGTGTGCCATCCGCCTTGACGTGGCTGCCGTAGTCGCAGTTGTGCGTATCCCCACTGTTTGCCCCCTCTGGTTCCGTACTTGCCCTGTGTTTGGTTCAATGTCATCCCCCCCGGCCCCCTTCTTTCCTCCCCTCACTTTCCTTCCCTCCTATCCCAACACTTCTCCCCTCCTTTCCTATCTGTCTTCCATTGCCTTTCTTGTTTCTCCCCCCCCCCCCCCTTTACTTATTGGCTGCTGGTCACGAACAGGTCTTGGAACAGGTTGGTCAATAGCCCCCATGCATGTGGTAGCCCGCCTCTGAACCTCAGATGGTGTACTTTATCTTTACTAGTCTGAGAAATTCTGCTAGCTCGGACAGCCAGTCTGCGGCCTTTGGTGGCACTGCCAATCGCCAGCCAAGCGGGAGTCTTTGGCAGGTAATAAGGGAGACAAAGGCTAGGGTGCCTGCTCCTCTCCCCATAAAGAGCTCTGGCTGTTCCGATATCCCGAATACTGACACTAGTGGGCACAGCTCCACCCTCATCCCCACAACCTTGACATGGCCTTAAAGTACCTGAAAAGCCTGGGGCAAGACCAGAACATGTGGACTTAGTTGGCCAGGCCTCCCTGGCACTGCTCACATTTGTCCTCCACCTCTAGGAAGAACCCACTCATTCTTGTTCAGGTTAGGTGCACCCTGTGCACGACCTTTAGCTGCGTTAGGGTCAGCCCTGCACATGAGGAGGTGGAGTTCACCCTCATGTTAGACATTGCAGCGTGACCACTACCATTGGGATTTTTGATTATCTGTTTGGGGGGGGGGGTATGGGAATGCGGCCCTAACCAGCGCTCTGAGGAACGTCCCCGTGCAGGAACTCACCTCCATCTTGACCCATTCCATCTCCGCTTCCCTAACCCATCCTCATATCCTTTCTGCAGTGACAGTCCAATGTTAGAAATGGAAGTTTGGGAGTGCCGGGCCTCCCATATTTTGCTTTCTTTATAGTACCTTCTTCCTGATCCTCAGGTGCCCACCCCCCCCCCCCCCCCCCCCCCCCCAACGTCATGATTAATATATCGATTTTGGTGAAGAAGGCCTTGGGGATGAAGATTGATGGACCTGAACAGGAAGAGGAACCTGGGCAGCATGTTCATCTTAATCGTCTGCACTCTCCCGGCCAGGGAGAGGGGAAGAAAGTCCCACCTCTGTAGGTCCCTCTTTACCTCCTCCACCTGCTCAACAGGTTCCATCTATGGATCGGTGTCCAGTCGTGGGCTATTTGGATCACCAAGAATCAGAACTTGGTCTTGGCCAGTTTGAACGGCAACTTCTCCAGCTCTGATCCCCCCCCCCCCCCCCCCCCCCAGGTTCATGGGGAAGATTTTGCTCTTGTTCAGGTTACGTTTGTAACCTGAGATGGCTCCAAACTCCTTCAGAAATTCCATTATTCCTCCTATGCTGGCTAGGGGGTAAGAGACGTAGAGGAGCAGGTCATCGCATAGAGTGAGACTCTATGATCTATGTCTCCCCACTGGATGCCTCTCCACCCCTTAGCAAATCTAAGACTGATAGCCAGTGGCCCGATTTCCAGTGCAAATAGC
This sequence comes from Scyliorhinus torazame, assembly GCF_047496885.1. Lineage (NCBI taxonomy): Eukaryota > Metazoa > Chordata > Chondrichthyes > Carcharhiniformes > Scyliorhinidae > Scyliorhinus > Scyliorhinus torazame. The sequence continues at coordinate 201,028,283 of NC_092709.1, forward strand.
AGTGAGATAATGGGCATCCCTGCCTCCTACCTCTGTGCAGTTGAAGGTATCCAGAGATGGTGGGTTTTGTCCGTGGGAGCACTGTACAGTAGTTTCACTCAGGAGGTGAACCCTATCGTATATCCTATGTTTTTCATGTATGGAACGATCTGTCTGGACTGTACCCAGAAAAATACATTCACTGTATCTCGGTACACGTGACAATAAACCCAAATCAAATCAAACCCTGATCCGAACCCAAACCGTTCCAGTACCTTTTTGAGGTACCTCCACTTGACCATGTCGAATGCCTTCTCTGCATCTCGGGAAATTATGATCTCTGGTGTCTCTCCCCCGGGTGGTGTCATGATCACGTACAGCAGGCACCTGATGTTTGCTGTTAGCTGCCTGTCCTTGACAAAGCCTGTCTGGTCCTCTGCGACTACCTCTGGCATGGAACTCTCCAGTCACCTCCCCAGGGCCTTCGCCAGAACTTTGGCGTCAGTGTTTAGGAGTGAGATGGGTCTGTATGACCAACACTTCCTCAGGTCTTTGTCCCTTTTTGGGATCAGAGATATCGAGGCCTGTGCCAGCGAGAGTGGCAGAGTCCCTCTCATTAGCAAGACATTGAACATCTCTTGCAGGTGCGGGGCCAGAGCTGCCACAAATCATTTGTAGAAGTCCACCAGGAATCCATCCGGACCTGGTGCCTTCCCCGGCTGCATGGAGTTGATACTCTCCATGACTTCCGCCAGTTCTAGTAGTGCCTCCAGCCCCTGCCTCTTTTCCTCCCCCACAGCTGGTATGTCCAGACTGTCGAGGAACTGGTATACCTCCGGGGGCTGGGAGGTATACATCCTGGAAGAAAGTTGCGAAGGCCTCATTGATCTTATCTAACGCTATGACCAGTTTGCTGTTCTTGTCTTTCACCTCTGCTATTTCCCTCATGGCTACCAGATTAGTCAGCTCGTGAGCCAATTGGAGGCTGGCCTTGTCTTCATATTCATAAAAGGTCCCTCGTGTCTGGTGGAGTTGTTTTCCCAGTGGAGAGTAGGTCAAATTCCATTTGTCATTTTTTCTTCTCCACCAGTAGTTCCACAGTCAGGGCCGTGGAGTACTGCTGATTGACCTCCAATATGGAGATGACCAGCTGCTGCTTAGGCGCCCTCTCTTTCCTGGCCCTGAGTGCCCTATATGCATTTATTTCCTCTTTATCAAGGCCTTCGGTGCCTTTTGTGCAGGGTGAGACCTCCCCATTCTGGTTGCAGGATACATATCCATCAATGAATTGTGACATTCTCTCACAAACTGCCTTGTTAGTGAGGAAGGCTATAACCAGCCTCCATGAGGGGCATTGGGCCCAGCCCATCTCCAACATCACTTCCATGTAGTGCGGAGCATAGTCAGAGATTACTATTGCCGAGTATTCTGCCCTTACCCCCCTGGAAGCACCAATTTCCCCACTACGAAGAAGTCAATTCTGGTGTAGAACCTGTAGATTTGGGAAAAGAAAGAGAACTCCTTCTTCCTTCGGTGTGAGAGCTTCCATGGGTCCACTGTCCCCATCTGCTCTATGAAGGCGTTCAGTTCTGTCGCCATTGCTGATTGTTCCCCTGATTTGGGGTTTGATCTGTCTGTCCATGGGTCCTGTGCACAGTTTTTAAAAAATATATATATATTTTATTCAAATTTTTCGGCCAAACAAAACAATACAAAGGTTTTCCATTTTACAACAATAAAACAATATAAATAACAGTGACCGTTTTAACAAATAAATAAATAATATATAAACTAAATGGCAACTGCCATAACAAAAATAATAACTCTCCAGAAATAAAATCAAACAATCCAATATACATAACCAAGTACAAATATCTATACAAAAACACCCCTGAGGAACCCCCCCCCGGGTTGCTGCTGTTACCTTCCCATTTCCTTTATCGTTCTGCGAGGTAGTCAATGAACGGTTGCCACCGCCTGGTGAACCCTTGAGCCGAACCCCTTAGTGCGAACTTTATCCGTTCTAGTTTTATAAACCCTGTCATGTCATTTATCCAGGTCTCCACGCCCGGGGGTTTGGCTTCCTTCCACATAAGCAATATCCTTCGCCGGGCTACTAGGGACGCAAAGGCCAAGACATCAGCCTCTTTCGTCTCCTGCACTCCCGGCTCTTCTGCAACCCCGAATATAGCCAACCCCCAGCCTGGCTCGACCCGGACCCCCACCTTTGCCACCCCCACCCAGAACCCCTGCAGTGCCGGGCATGACCAAAACATGTGGGTATGGTTTGCTGGGCTTCTCGAGCATCTCCCACACCTATCCTCTAACCCCGAAAAATTTACTGAGCCTTGCTCCGGTCATATGCGCCCTGTGCAAAACCTTGAATTGTATCAGGCTTAGCCTGGCGCACGAGGACGACGAGTTTACCCTACGTAGGGCATCAGCCCACAGCCCCTCCTCAATCTCTTCCCCCAGCTCTTCTTCCCATTTCCCCTTCAGCTCATCCACCATGATCTCCCCCTCGTCCCTCATTTCCCTGTATATATCCGACACCCTACCATCCCCCACCCATGTCCCTGAGATCACTCTATCTTGAATCTCCTGCGTCGGGAGCTGCGGGAATTCCCTCACCTGTTGCCTCGCAAAAGCCCTCAGTTGCATGTACCGAAATGCATTCCCTTGGGGCAACCCATATTTTTCCGTCAGCACTCCCAGACTCGCAAACGTCCCGCCTAGGAACAGATCTCTCAGTTGAACAACCCCAGCTCTTTGCCATGCTCCAAATCCCCCATCCATTCTCCCCGGAACAAACCTATGGTTATTTCTTATCGGGGACCGCACCGAGGCTCCCGTCCTTCCCCTATGTCGTCTCCGCTGCCCCTAAATATTTAGCGTTGCCACCACCACCGGGCTTGTGGTGTATTTCTTCGGGGAGAACGGCAACGGCGCCGTCACCATTGCTTGTAGGCTGGTTCCTTTGCAGGACGCCATCTCCAATCTCTTCCACGCCGCTCCCTCCCCTTCTCCCATCCACTTACACACCATTGAGATATTGGCGGCCCAGTAGTATTCACTTAGGCTCGGTAGTGCCAGCCCCCCCCTATCCCTGCTACGCTGCAAGAACCCCCTCCTCACTCTCGGGGTCTTCCCGGCCCACACAAAACTCATGACACTTTTCTCAATTTTCTTGAAAAAAGCCTTCGTGACCATCACCGGAAGGCACTGAAACACAAAAAGGAATCTCGGGAGGACTACCATTTTGACCGCCTGCACCCTACCCACCAGTGTCAGGGGCACCATGTCCCATCTCTTAAAATCCTCCTCCATCTGTTCCACCAATCTTGTTAAATTAAGCCTATGTAAGGTTCCCCAACTCCTGGCTATCTGAATCCCTAAATACCTAAATACCGGAAATAAAACTTTTTTATACTCCCCTCCACTTCCTGGAGCCCCTCAGTGCTATGGCCAGGGGCTCAATCGCCAATGCAAACAGTAACAGAGACAGGGGACACCCCTCTATGAAGACGGAAGTAGTCAGACCTCTGCCTGTTCGTGACCACACTTGCCACCGGGGCCCTATACAGCAGCTGTACCCATCCAATAAACCCTTCTCCAAAACCAAATCTCCTCAGCACCTCCCACAGATAATCCCACTCCACTCTGTCGAATGCTTTCTCGGCATCCATCGCCACCACTATCTCCGCCTCCCCCTCTGGTGCGGGCATCATCATTACCCCTAGCAACCTCCGTATGTTCGTGTTCAGCTGTCTCCCCTTAACGAACCCAGTTTGATCCTCGTGGACCACCCCGGGACACAGTCCTCTATCCTCGTCACCATCACCTTGGCCAGGAGCTTAGCATCTACATTTAAAAGGGAAATGGGCCTGTAGGACCCACACTGCAGCGGGTCTTTTTCCTTCTTCAAAAGGAGCGATATCGTCGCCTCCGACATAGTCGGGGGCAACTGCCCCCTTTCCCTGGCCTCATTAAAGGTTCTCGTCAAAAGCAGGGCCAGTAGGTCCATATATTTCCTATAAAATTCCACTGGGAATCCGTCCGGTCCCGGGGTCTTCCCCGCCTGCATGCTCCCAATCCCTTTTACCACCTCCTCCATCTCAATCTGTGCTCCCAGTCCCGCCCTCTCCTGCTCCTCCACCTTCGGGAATTCCAGCTGATCCAGGAAACACATCATTCCCTCCTTCCCTTCCGGGGGCTGAGCCTTATGTAACCTCTCATAGAATGCCTTAAACACCCCGTTCACTCTCTCCGCTCCCCGTTCCATCTCTCCCTCCTCATCTCTCACCCCACCTATCTCCCTCGCTGCTCCCCTCTTCCTCAATTGGTGGGCTAGTAGCCGACTCGCCTTCTCTCCATACTCATACTGTACACCCTGTGCCCTCCTCCACTGTGCCTCTGCCTTACCCGTGGTCAGCAGGTCAAATTCCACATGTAACCTTTGTCTTTCCCTGTACAGTCCCTCCTCCGGTGCCTCTGCATATTGCCTGTCCACCCTCAAAAGTTATTTCAACAATCGCTCCCTTTCTTTACCCTCTTGCTTCCCTTTATGTGCCCTTATGGATATCAGTTCCCCTCTGACCACCGCCTTCAACGCCTCCCAGACCACTCCCACCTGAACCTCTCCATTGTCATTAAGCTCCAAGTACCTTTCAATACACCCCCTCACCCTTAAACATACCCCCTCATCCGCTAATAAGCCCATATCCATTCTCTAGAGTGGGTGCTGTCCTTTTTCCTCTCCTACCTCCAGGTCTACCCAATGTGGAGCGTGGTCCGAAATGGCTATGGCCATATATTCCGTCCCTGTCACCTTCGGAATCAGTGCCCTTCCCAAGACAAAAAAGTCTATCCGTGAGTATACTTTGTGAACATGGGAGAAAAATGAGAACTCCTTACTCCTAGGCCTACTAAATCTCCAGGGGTCTACCCCTCCCATCTGCTCCATGAAGTCCTTGAGCACCCTGGCCGCTGCCGGCCTCCTCCCGGTCCTGGACCTCGACCGGCCCAGCCCTGGATCAAGCACTGTATTGAAGTCTCCCCCCATTACCAACTTTCCCGCCTCCAGGTCCGGGATACGTCCCAACATATGCCTCATAAAATTTGCATCATCCCAGTTCGGGGCGTATACATTCACCAGAACCACCGCCTCCCCTTGTAATCTGCCACTCACCATCACATATCTACCCCCACTATCCGCCACTATAGTCTTTGCCTCAAACAGTACCCGTTTCCCCACTAAGATAGCCACCCCCCTATTCTTCGCATCTAAACCCGAATGAAACACCTGCCCCACCCATCCTTTACGTAGTCTGACCTGGTCTATCAGTTTCAGATGCATCTCCTGCAACATAACCACATCTACCTTTAATTTCTTTAGGTGTGCGAGTACCCGTGCCCTTTTAATCGGCCCGTTCAGCCCTCTCACGTTCCACGTGATCAGCCGGGTTGGGGGGCTCGTTACCCTCCCCCTTGTCGACTAGCCATCCCCTTTTTTAACCCAGCTCCTCACCCGGTTCCCACGTACCCGTATATCCCCCCGACGGTGCCCTCCCGCCTCGACCACCCCATCTCATAACAGCTCCCCCTTCTCCTTAGCAGCAGCAACCCAGTTAACCCCCCCCCCCCCCCCTCCGCCAGATCCCTCTCTAGCGTAGTTGCACCTCCCATGTTGCTCCCAGAAGTCAGTGAACTCTGGCTGACCTCGGCTTCCCCCCCCATAGCGCGGGAACAAAGCCCGCGTTTCCCACTCGGCCCCGCCCCTAATGGCCGGCGCCCACAGTTCCTCATACTCGCCCCCCCCCCCCAACATGGGGAAGAGAGAAAAGTTACAGGATCACAAAATTAACAAATTGAAAAATCATCCCCCCCCCCCTTCCCCTTCCCCTTCCTCGCCCCACATAATCACCCCACCACTTTGTCCCAAAAGCTCTTTCTCTCGCCAGACTATTCCAGCTTCTCGTCCACAATGAATGTCCACGCCTCTTCTGCCGTCTCAAAGTAGTGGTGCTTCCCTTGGTGTGTGACCCACAATCTCGCCGGTTGCAACATTCCAAACTGGACCTTCTTTTTGTGAAGCACCGCCTTAGCCCGATTGAAACTTGCCCTCCTTCTCGCCACCTCCGCACTCCAATCCTGGTATACGCGGATCACCGCGTTCTCCCACCTACAGCTCCGAGTTTTCTTCGCCCATCTGAGGACCGTCTCTCTGTCATTGTAGCGGAGAAACCTCACCACTATAGCTCGAGGTAATTCTCCAGCCTTTGGTCTTCGCGCCAGAACTCGATAAGCTCCCTCCACCTCCAAAGGGCCCGTCGGGGCCTCCGATCCCATTAGCGAGTGAAGCATCGTGCTCACATATGTCCCGACGTCCGCCCCTTCTGCGCCTTCGGGAAGACCCAGGACTCTTAAATTCTTCCTCCTCAAATTATTCTCCAGTGCTTCCAACCTCTCTACACACCTTTTATGCTGTGCCTCGTGCGTTTCTGCCTTCACCACCAGGCCCTGTATTTCATCTTCGTTTTCAGCAGACTTTGCCTTCACGACCCGAAGCTCCAGCTCTTGGGTCCTCTGCTCCTCCTTTAGCCCTTCAATCGCCTGTAATATCGGGGCCAACAGCTCGTTCTTCAATTCCTTCTTCAGCTCTTCCACACAGCGCCGCAGGAACTCTTGTTGCTCCGGGCCCCATAACAAACAGCCGTTCCAACGGGAGCTGCCGAAACGTGCGACTTAGCTGGTCATCGCCGCACCCGGAAGTCCCACCCTGTGCACAGTTGAAGTCCTCCCCGCCCTGCCCCGCCCCATTATGAGTCAGGGGGAGTCTATGTCGGGGATTTCTAGCTATGGTCTTTTTTATGAAGTATGTGTCATCCCAGTTGGAGGCATACGCACTTGCAACCACCACTGGTGCCCCTTTCAGGACACCGCTTGCCATGACATACCACCCCACCGGATCCGTCACTGTCTTTGTCGCTGCAAATATTGTCCTTTTATTAAACAGTATGGCCATCCCCCTAGCCCTGGACCCATAGCACGCTTGGTAAATCTGTCCTATCCAGCTCCTTCTTACCCTAAGTCGGTCCTTCTCCGTCAGGTGCATTCCTTGGACTATGTCGGCTCTCAGGCTTTTCAGATGGGCGACGACTCTGGATCTTTTCACTGGGCCGTTAGGCCCCCTGACAGGCCAGGTGACTGTCCAGATGGGGGATTTCTGTTCCCCCCCTCTACCTGCGGAATCAGCCATACTCACCCTGTGGATGTGTCCCTGCACTCAGGGTTTCCCTTTGTTCTGGGACATTCAAGGTGGCCGTCATTGGTTTCTTTGTTCCTGCTGTCGCCATGTGCAACCTGTTGTGACCAGTGTTCTATCCTCCCCCTCCCTAACCCCCATCGGCCAATTTGGGGGCTAAAAGTACTTAATTTAGAGTTTCCATGAGGAGAATCACCTTTCCTGCAACTGCCACTGGAAGTCCCAGATATTATGGCATTTACTGTTAACTGAACAGTTACATCGAACTACATTGAATATATATCACATATACAGGTCACCTGACCCAAGTGATACATGCTGGAGCTTATGCTCCACACAGCCTCCCCACATCTCTCTTCATCAACCTCTACCGATATAACCTTCTATTTCTTTCTCCCTCATGTACTTACCCAGCTTTCCCTTAAATGCATCTACACTATTCACCTCAATTTCCCCCTTGATTTTCAAGATGCTGGTGTGGCTTTAATAGATTCGATTTAAAATCCATCATATGGTTATTTTGGTTTTGCAATGGTGAGACCAACCTTTAAAGGAAGTAAGTGTAAATTCATATCCACTGTTCCTTGAATAGTAGACTGGTTGCACATTGGCCATATTGTCCTTTGGGGTAAGTCTGCAAATAATCACCGTTGTCCTTGGTTGTTTTCGCCTCTTCCAGCTTTAAATAATCTCAAGCATGCTGTATTTTCTCTGGCTGGTCAATGCACTTCCTTTGTGTTTCGAAAGTAATGTATTCTTGAATCAAAATATTAGAACACACATTGCAGTTCCCATCTAAAACAATTGCCTGACTTCATACCTTTAACCTGTTCCTCAAGTTCCAAGGATATCCTATCACCCTTCACAAATCTATTTTAACAAGGTAAAATATTAAAACCTCAAATTACAAATGAGAAAACCATTTCAGCAGATCCAACAAAGTGAGTTAAATAGATCAAGTTGATCACGCTATTGATGGAGAGAGGACCACACAATGCTTATGCTATTGAAGAGGTACTGACAGCATCAGAGTGAAATCTGGTAAAATAACGAGGATGTTTTATTGATATATCTATATATTATACAACAACAGTACTTGCAACTGAGTGTCCGAATTCTCCAGATAGTGCAACATTTGCCAAGTACTACAGCCAAACTGTATGCTCACTTCCTGATTTCACTTGCACAATGATTCTTCAGAGTGGTCTCTCACAATAGTCTGTCTCTCACTGAACAAAGATTTTTTCACCCCACCAAGCCCATGCTAATTCACATTAAACAGTAACACACTATTTTGTACCTGTACTGTCTGACTTTTGGAGGGCAGGTGGGAAATTCTTGTCTGGTATGAATACAACTATTAATCCCAGAAATATGGTACCAAGAGCAGTGAGTAATTGTGGCTACATTTAAAGAACAATTAGCCCGTTCAATATAAATTAAAGTCTGTGCTTCATCATTGGCAGTGGCATGTTCTCTATTTTTAAAAATGTGCTGAATTACAAGACGTCTATTCAGGGAGCGCCCTTCCGCCCAAAATAACCTTTCCATAATATTTTCCTTGGCTTGATTTTTATCCTTTTATAGTCACAACGTCATTGCTGCACTTTTATAAGAATTCAAAGAACACAGAAGTTATTCTATAATACCTGGGTGAACATAAAAGCCTGGAATGTTTTAATTGTAAGATTTCAGGGCATGTATTCCATGACACACAATTTCAGACTTTTTCAAAGTCTTTTGTCCTTAGGTTATTCCTTTCATTTTTCCTTGACTTTTGTTTTAACCTCTATTTGAAAGCATTATCCTGTGAAAGCTTTGCAACTGGCAGGCTTTTCCTCATGCTGGAGCCTCTTCCAAAGATCAAGGGCGCGATCTTCCCAAAAGGGAACAAAGTCCCCGAGTGAGCACGTTTAGGCGTGTGTTTCCCAGCACTCAGAGTGCCGAGAAATGCATGACTATTCAATGCGACTCACCGATGCCACACATAGCCCCGTTTTTTTTGCAATGGGTCGGTCTGGTTGCTGGAACTCCCCATCGTAATGAGAGATCGGGTTGCCATATTTAAATGGTGTCCCGATCTCCGAGGTGCCCAAAACAATCCCCGACCGCCCACATGGGGAGAACGTGCAGACTCCACACAGACAGTGACCCAAACCAGGAATCGAACCTGGGACCCTGGAGCTGTGAAGCAATTGTGCTATCCACTATGCTACCGTGCTGCCCCAGCCAGCAGCATCCTGGCGTGGGTGGGGCTGAGTACAGCACATCAGATGAAGCATTATTCACAAGTGAAGACACTAAGTGGAAGAGAGTAGGAGGGGCATAATACAAATTGGAGCTAGTTGCCAGCCCACATCACATTCTATTGACTTGGGTTGGATCTTGATGTCCTACTGGACCTGATTTCAGATACAGGTTGATGCAAGAGCACCAAGTAATAGGTTCTCCAAGGGTGTCTCTGTGAGCTGCTTGCAAGTTACCCGAAATTATGCAGGACAGTCACAATGGGAAAAGTGAGTGCCAAAAAGAAAAAAGTTTTTTTTTGTAGGCACTACAACCTTGTTTGGGTTTTTTTGGCAGAGGGAAAGATTGTAGGTGGAAGGAAGAATGAGCAATCTGCTAGGTAGCCAAGGAAACAACCACTGTTTTGGAGTGGAGAGTGCATAAAACACAATGATGTGACGGCTTGAAAATGGTGACATGTTGGCTAGTTTTGTGGGAAAATTGAAGAGTGTCCCATCTCCAGAAATATAAACAGCTGACTGTTGTTTGAATATCTCGATATATGCGTTTCAGTATCACCTGGGGGTGGGATAGCCTTTCTTTTGCAGTTCTTCTCTGTGCTGTGTGGGAGCTTGAATTTGGAGTCCACCCCCATAAAGCTAAACTCATCCAGAGCGCTGCTGCAGGTACCCTAACCCACACCACATTCTGTTCACCCATCATCCCTGTTCTTAATGGCCTCATCCTGATTTTGAAATTCTCATCCTTGTTTTCAAATTTCTCCATGGCCTTGCCCTCCTTATTAATCTCTGCAATCTCCTCCAGCCCCAACTCTGGGAGCTATATAAATGTAACTTGTTATGGTTATTAAAGCCATGGGAGTCATGAATATCTCAACAAATATAGTATGCAGAAGAAAAGAATCATGTGTATGCTCTGAATAGTGGAAAATGAAATACAGGATAGAATTGTTGTGATTACTATTTTGAAACAGTGAAAGATCTTGCTATACATTTTTTGGGGGCAAGCCAATTTTTATTCAGTGTTCATTAGTTGCTGTTTTACACTTTGTTGAAGGCTGCCACATCAACAGACTGCACGTAATCTTCAAACGCACTTTATTCCAGCATATCTGTTCCCACCTTGTCATCTTCAACTATGCATTGAATCTGCAGCTTCTTGATGCCATGGGCCACTGGAACGAGTTTGGAGAAACCCCAAACTAAGCCATTCATTATCTTACATGATCCTCAGCCTCTGAACTTTCCTCCTCCTCATCAGATCCAAAGAAATCAATGTCATTGTCATCATCTTTTACAGCTTTTGCTGGTGTTGTATTTGCTACGTTTTGTGGGCCATATTTACTAAGAGGCTGTTTAACTCCCAGAAGGCAAGCCTTTGTGGTTTCATAGGACAGGATGTGATTGTACCACCAGAGTCCATGGGAGAAATCAGCTGAAGGTGGAGCTTCAAACACACTGATATCAGCTTGAGATGGAGCATACCCCTCGATCAACAAGGAGGTAGTGATGGGCAAGCTAATGGGGCAAGTCTCCTGGCCCTGATGGAATGCATCCCAGAGTGCTAAAAGAGATGGCTTGGGAAATTGCAAAGGAACTCCTGATAATTTACCAAAATTCACTAGGCTCTGGGGTGGTCCCGCCGGATTGGAAATTAGCAAATGTGACACCACTGTTTAAAAAAGGAGGTAGGCAGAAAGCAGGTAATTATAGGCCAGTTAGCTTAACTTTGGTAGTAGGGAAGATGCTGGAATCTATCATCAAGGAAGAAATAGTGAGGCATCTGGATGGAAATTGTCCCATTGGACAGACGCAGCATGGGTCCATAAAGGGCAGGTCGTGCCTAACTAATTTAGTGGCATTTTTTGAGGACATTACCAGTGCGGTGGACAACAGGGAGCCAATGGATGTGGTATATCTGGATTTCTAGAAAGCTTTTGACAAGGTGCCACACAAAAGGTTGCTGCATAAGATAAAGATGCATGGCGTTAGGGTAAAGTAGTAGCATGGATAGAGGATTGGTTAATTAATAGAAAGCAAAGAGTGGGATTAATGGGTGTTTCTCTAGGTGGCAATCAGTAGCTAGTGGTGTCCCTCAGGGATCAGTGTTGGGCCCACAATTGTTCACAATTTACATAGATGATTTGGAGTTGGGGACCAAGTGCAATGTGTCCAAGTTTTCAGACGACACTAAGATGAGTGGTAAAGCAAAAAGTGCAGAGGATACTGGAAGTCTGCAGAGGGATTTGGATAGTTTAAGTGAATGGGCTAGGGTCTGGCAGATGGAATACAATGTTGACACATGTGAGGTTATCCATTTTGGTAGGAATAGCAGCAAAAGGGATTATTATTTAAATGATACGATATTAAAACATGCTGCTGTGCAGAGGGACCTGGGTGTCCTCGTGCATGAGTCGCAAAAAGTTGGTTTACAGGTGCAACAGGTGATTAAGAAGGTGAATGGAGTTTTGTCCTTCATTGCTAGAGGGATGGAACTTAAGACTAGGGAGATTATGCTGCAACTGTATAAGGTGTTAGTGAGGCCACACCTGGATGATTGTGTTCAGTTTAGGTCTCCTTACCTGAGAAAGGATGTACTGGCACTGGAGGGTGTGCAGAGGAGATTCACTAGGTTAATCCCAGAGCTGAAGGGGTTGGATTATGAGGAGAGGTTGAGTAGACTGGGACTGTACACATTGGAATTTAGAAGGATGCGGGGGGATCTGATAGAAACATATGAAATTATGAAGGGAATAGATAGGATAGATGCGGGCAGGTTGTTTCCACTGGCAGGTGAAAGCAGAACCAGGGGCATAGCCTCAAAATAAGGGGAAGTAGATTTAGGACTGATCTTAGGAGGAACTTCTTCACCCAAAGGGTTGTGAATCTATGGAATTCCTTGTCCAGTGAAGCAGTTGAAGCTCCTTCATTAAATGTTTTTAAGATAAAGATAGATTTTTTTTGAGGAATAAAGGAATAAAGGGTTATGGTGTTCGGGTGGGAAAGTGGAGCTGTGTCCGCAAAAGATCAGCCATGATCTCATTGAATGACGGAGCAGGCTCGAGGGGCCAGATGGCCTACTCCTGCTCCTAGTTCTTATGTTCTTATGTAGCTACGATCCGCCAGGTAGTCATAAGCACCTTCAAGCCGGAGGCGGATTTTTGGTCTCCAAAAGCTATGTTTTATTCGTGGTGAAGGTGGCTCCGTTTCCCTGTGTCCGGAGCTCATGCGGTGGCTGTTAGAAGAGCCTTGCTGTACATTTGGATGTTTCAGTTGTGATGTGGATGAAGTGTTGGGTGCTCTGCCACACAGATGAACCAACACGGTTGTGAATGGTACAACGCAGTTTTATTTCAAACATCTATTTACATTGGTAAACTGTTTACTGAGGTTCGATCGTGACCCTTGATTCTGTGGACCTATTCCTAATTCTATCTTGTAGTGGCACTCAGCACATGGTGGATGTCTGAGTGGCCTGCAATGAGCTCTGTGCCCTGAGCCGTCTCCTGCTCGAGTGCCCAGGAAGTGTCGTGTTCCCTGTTTTGTACTGTGTATGCTCTTGCCTGTGATTGGCTGTCGAGTTGTGTGTGTTGATTGGTCCGTTGATCTGTCCATCAGTATGTATGTATGTATGTGCTATGATGTTCACCTGAATATCATGACAGTGGAGACCTGCCGGCTGTCTTTATGCCTTGAGTTATTGTGGACCCTGTCATGATATGCAGACATGCAGATAATGATATACAGACAGGCACAGACAGGCAGCTAATGAACACAGAGAACAGGACATGACCAATGAGCAGGCAAGACACTCAGGGTTGGTATCTCACTATAAAAGGTACGAGGCACTCACAGAGTAAGTCAGGGTGTATTTACAGTATCACACCTCCAGCACGTGGCTAAGAGCTAGTCTGGTTCAGTCAGACAGAGTAACCACACTTAGGTTAGCAGAGAGTTGAACTCATAGAGAACTGTGCTAACTGTGCTACTGGTTCAATAAATCAGATTGAGTATCTTTTGGTTAAAGCTGCATCCAGTTGCAGCCTGTGTTATCCCAGAGTACATAACACATCATGCTACCAGGAGACTGCTTAATCTAGGTGGTTTACCTCAGTCCATTCCGTGACGACCAGCGAATGTATCCCGGCACCATGGAGAAGATTCAGGCTCCTCACCAGCTCAGGACCTCCGGCAATCTCAGTGCCAACTGGCGGACATTCAAGCAAAAGTTTCTGCTGTACATCAAAGCTTCAGACCTCGTGGGTGCGTCTGATGCAAGGAAGATCGTGCTTCTCCTCTCAGCAGCTGGTGATCAAGCCATCGAACTCTTCAACTCTTTTCACTTCACCGAAGGCCAGGATAAGACAAAGTTTCAGACCATCCTGTGTTAGACGTTTTAGTTGCTGTGATATGAAGAGTCTAAAGTTCTGTTCCTTTTTCACAAGCACACATTTATTGCATTCCAACAGCCTTTGCACAAAACTCTAACTATACATCACCTGACAGGTGCCACCTGAAGCCCCTTTACATATCAGTGTCAATTAATGGATACTTAACATAAATGAGACAACTAATTGCAATGTCGCTTAACCCATTACTTAACAGTCTCTCCTTCCTTGGAGAAAAAAATAATTAGGTGAAAACAAAATTTCAAGAAACTCAAAAACAACACACATGATTTCCCCCCCACCCCTTTTCTTTTGGACGAGAAAACAAAACAGTCACAGAAACAAGCGCTCTTCATTAACAATATCTGTGAACTCGCCCCTCTTTTCGTAAAACAGTCTGACAGTTGATAGCTCCTGTCGACCCATTTAATTTTTTGTTATTTCCCCTCTGTCCAACATCTGCTTCAAACTTGCGATGTCTATCCGTAACCTCTTTTCATTGACAATTTTTGTAGAGTGCACATTTTCCCACGGGGATTTATTGTCAATGTGACAGTCAATAGGTATATTGCCCAAATCCCCTAATCCCAAAATTTCTGTCAATATCATACTTATATAAAAGGCCATATCCACCGCCTCTACAAGGCTTAACGTCTCAGCAGCCAAAGTGCGTTTTACCACTCTCCTTATTTTCTTTGTTTCCCACACATGCGGGCAACATTTACCATTGTTCCCCAAAAGGAAAATTATAAACCTCCTGCGCTTGAAACCCCATCACATAAATTTGCGTAGGACGCATCACTATAAACTATGAGTTTCAAGTTCCTAAGGTCACCTAAAACCAGGAACTTCAAAACACACTACAGCATTTTTAGTTTGGCCAACGCTTTATTTGCTCTTATTATGTATTCCACTTTGGCATCATTCATTTTTGTACTCAACTCTAAGACATCAAAACGCACGTCCGGTCTAGTCTGTCTACCTAACCAGTTCAGTTGCCCAATTAAACTTCGCAGTTGCTCTTTTTCTATCTTTGAAACCATTGCGTCTTTTTGTGAAACTCAGCCACGACTAATTGCTATTGGGCTGATGCTTTCCAAATAAGATTGCTGACGTAAAGTTGCCCCTAACTTAGTCTGTCCAATTTCCAGTCCAATATATTTAAATGCACCGGAAGCCTGACTTCCAACCCTGAATTCTTTCCTCAAACCAGAGATTACAATAGCTTCAAAATCTCTAGTCCCGCCCCACAAAAAATCATCGACATGCATCATAAAAATGCCAGAAAGATTTCCTTTATAGTGCCAGTAAAACATTGCAGGATCTGCTTTCAACTGGCAACAGCCTAACTTTAACAAAACTGACCTTACCGAAAAATACCAGACTCTAGATGCATCATTTAATCCATATACACATTTGTTCAACTTCCAGAGTACCCCTTCTGTGTCAGCTGCTTCTTTAGGAGGATGGAGAAAAATGTCTCTCTGGAGCTGATGCCCCTGCAAAAAGGCAGCTTTTATATCTATTGATTTGCATTCCCATGCCTTTGTGGCTAATAGAGCCAAGAAGATCTTTAATATAACCTTTCCTGCTGTAGGTGAATCTACCCTTAAATCCTGATCTTCTAAGTTTTCTTCAAATCCCCTTGCCACAAGCCTGGCCTTTGCCTTATAAGTTCCATCCGGAAGAACCTTTTCCGTGCAAATCCATCTGTGGGATAGAGCTCTTTGTCCCCTATCCGGTACTTCTGTGTATACCCCAAATTCACTCCAACTATGCAATTCTTGCTGTTTAGCTTCTTTGATAACTTTTTCATCTAATTTATTTGAAGCCACCAAAATCTCATGTGCATGTGGGCTTCTACTCCTATTAGTATTCGTAGTCTTACTCAGGTTTTGAGATCTTGATAAACTACATCCCTTCTCCCGCCTGGTATCTCGTTCTGTACTGCTACTGCTTGATCGTTCCCTTCTGCTGTGGGATGTCCTTTCAATAGTTCTCGACCTTTTCCTGTGAACCTGTTCACTATCCAATGTACTATCTGAACTGACACTGCGTTTCTGTGCCCTCCATTTTTGAACTTTGTTTTCCCAATCCATTATCTTGACTCCTTCCCCTGAATGCTGTACATTCAACCAATGTTTATACTTTCCAGTGGCCTTCCCTGCTCTACTAATAACAGTTGCATCCTTCCATTGACTAGACCCTTCAGGCAAGTATGTCACTTTTGTACCAACTTTTGGCAGTTGCCCTTTTGGAAAAATGGTCTGTTCTAATTCATCAGAAGTGTTGTGTTCCTCCACAGAAACCCTGTCTATATCAGTTAATTGGTCCTCATAGTTCTGTAACACATGCGTACCAGATGACTCTGGTTCCTCGTCATGTCTGTCTGCTCTGTCTAAATTTGAAAATTTGTAATCTGTACCCTTATCCTTTGTGAATGTACACTAACAGTTTGATTACCATGTTGCAAAATAATTGTTTTGCCATCTATGCCTATGATCTTCCCTGGGCCTTTCCATTCATTAGAATTGTCTCTCTTATAGTATACCATGCCTCCTTGCTGAAAAATGGCATCTGATGGCCGTACGTTATGTCTTAAAGCTCTGTGAATTCTTTCAGAGACTTCTGCTTCCAAAAAAGCTTTTCTACTGCTATGTAATGCATTTAAATGTTTAGCAAATCCAGAGCTAATTGTAGTCCCCTCCCAAGCTGGAGGTTGGTCATCCAAAATGGACGGAATTTTAGAATTTCTACCAAACACTAATTGATAAGGACTATAGCCCCCAACCATCTGCAATGAATTCTTTGCATGTACTGCCCATGCTAAAGCTGAATTTCGCCTGCAATTTGGTCGATCTGCCAAAGTTTTCCAAAGCATGTCATCAATGACAGCATGATTTCTTTCACAGACACCATTACTAAATGGGCTTTCTGCAGCCATATTCATAACTCTGATATTCATGTTTTCACACATGTCCCTAAACTCATCATTAGCAAATTCTCCCCCATTGTCCGTAAGGAATTTTGCCGGTGGACCCATTCCTGTCCTGATCCATTTCTCCATGATTTGATCCAGAATTACTCTCTTTTCTTTATTTCGTACAATCGTTGATTGACTAAATCAGGTTGCTAAATCTACAAAATGCAAAATAAATATATTATTTGTTTTATCCCAGATCTTAAGGTCCATGGCCACAATGTTGTTAAAATCCCTGGCCAAAGGTAGGGTTACTATAGGTCGTGCTGGTGTCCTTCTATACTTCCTACAAACTTCACAGCGGTCACTAACCTGTTCTATCAGTTTAGTATAGTCGTCATCCCTTACCCCTGCATCCTTTAATAAGTTTTTCAGCCTCCGAGGAGACGGATGTGCAAATTGCCTATGCAGTTTTAATACCACAAGCTTTTTATCAGCTAAAGTCCCATTTTCAACTGCCATTAATACATCCTTAACCACTCTACTTGAAATATTATTTGTCAGTAATGGGATACAATAGTGTCTTGACTGTATAAATTGTAAGTCCACCGTCTTTCCAAAAACTGTTGCCTTATCCTGTTCCATATCCAGTTTCATGTGTGCTTTCTTCATCGACGGTCTGCTCAGAAGCAAAGGTATCTCACTTGATACAACATCCGTGCTAATAAAATGATTCACTCTGGCAATATTGCAAGGGATCACCACTCTTTTCAGCGACTTCAGAGTATTATCATCCCCAAACCTGAAACTTGTGGAACTTTCAAATTCCTTAACCTTGTTACGATTTTCAGCATTCAAAGAGTCCAGGTAACATTTTAACCAGTCAATTCCTCACACAGTAGATGTGCAGCCACTGTCCAATACAGCACAGTTGGAGGATTCTGCAACCAACACCCTCATTACCTGTGTAAAACTGCTTGTCAATAGGACAATGCCTTCTTTCTGGTCACTATCTTTTTCCTCTTCTGACTCTTCCGTGTCATGTGTCACTTCAAACACTCTATCATAACGAGTTGGACAGTTGAAAGCATAATGGTATTGAGAGTCACATCGAAAACAGATTTATCATGCCCCATGCATTTCTGGGGTTCATCTTCCTATTGTAGGTTCTAACTGGGTTTCTGTCTTCATAATTTCCTTGTCTCGGTCTCCTTCTATAGTCTTGAGCCCTGTTCGTAGCCATACGATTTTGCCATCCTGTTAGTAGTGTATCTTCCATATTCTGCTTTATAGCAGGCTGACCTATTTGGGTCATCAGAGCCATCGGAATTGAATGTTTCCCCAGAAACTTTTGGAAAGCTTTTGTCATCTGTTCGAATAAGGTATCCTTATCAGTAAACTGAACTCCTGTCAAAACCAGGAGCCTATCCATGTTGCTCACTCTAGCACAGTCAAGTAATTTAAAGGCCAACACAGACTGTGGAAATTCCAGATTGGGTTTCTGCAGCCTTTTATATAGTCTGCCAAATTCCATTATATAGTCTTCCATGGAGATATCCTCCATTTTCCAGAACTTATCAAAATCCGACCATGCTTCATACGCACTTAACAAGTCATCTTTCTTATAAATCTTATTCATATAATGTAATAAAGTCTCCAGACCTTCTTCTGAGACTAACTCTTCCAATTCCAGCTCAGAAAGCACTTTGTTTCGGATTTTACTGCCATATGGTAAAGAAAGAGCCAATGCCATACCTTGTTTTCTCTTTCCCAAAGCAGTTACTTTAGTCCACATAACTACTGCACTTCTCCATTGGTCGTACGATTCCCTTTCAGAAAATAAGGGAGGATAGTCATATCCAGCCATCTTTATCCTCGGTTCAGCCATATATCCCTTTTTTTTTTCTTTTCTTACTCACTCCTTGGTTTTATCTGGAAAAGTTGCATCTTTCAACCCTTCACATTTACACAGCAACCATCCTCTGGTGCCAATTGTCAGACGTTTTAGTTGCTGTGATATGAAGAGTGTAAAGTTCTGTTCCTTTTTCACAAACACCCATTTATTTCATTCCAACAGCCTTTGCACAAAACTCTCACTATACATCACCGACAGAGGCCACCTGAAGCCCCTTTACATATCAGTATCAATTAATGGATACTTAACATAAATGAGACAACTAATTGCAATGTCTCTTAACCCATTACTTAATATCCTGGACAAGTTTGACAGTCACTGTGAAGTGGACACCAATGAAATCTTCGAGCGCTACATATTCAAACAGAGTTTACAATCTTTCAACTCCTTCTTAACTAACCTCCGCCTGCTAAGCGCTGTCCTGCAACTTTGGTGATATTGCTGACTCCATGATCAAAGACCAAATCGCTTTTGGAGTTCACTCTGATCCTCTGAGAGAGCAGCTACTGAAAATCAAGCATATGACCCTGCCAGTCGCGATTGAAACATGCACAGTGCACGAGCTCGTCAAAAATTGCTATGCCCAGTACAAATCGGCTGAAAATGAGAAACTTGCCTCCCACCAGGCAGACAGTGTGCAGGCCATCGCCCAGATGCAGCGCATCAGCATTGATGAAAGCAGCCATTTTGCGCGCTTTTCCCGGGGCCCCATGCATGCGCGATGCGAACGGGATAACGAAGCAGCCGACACCCACACTGCGCAGGTGCAGATGTTTGCCGACCGCACTGCGCATGTGCGACGACGCACGGAGCGTCAGGACGCCGATGTCATAACATGCTCGAACTGAGGCAATGCCCACTTAAAGGAACACCGCCCTGCACGAGACAGGCGATGTTTAAACTGCAGGACGCCTGGACACTATGCAGCCTTGTGCAGGTCTGCACCACCAGTCAGGGGCCAGCGCTCCCAATTCCGACGACGGCGCGTTCAGAGTGTGCAACAACGATTACAGGATTCTGATCCTGGCAGCACAACGGATCCAGAGGAAGAATGCCTGGACACCGTCTACTGTGTGGGCATCATTACCAAATGTGAATATGCCACATCCAACTCATCACAAATTCAATCCATCCTCGCTGTGGATTCTGCGGACGAATGGTGTGCGGTGATGCAGGTCAAACACTGCTCCATCCAGTATAAGCTGGACACAGGTGCTTCTGCCAACCTCCTCTCACAGGCAGATTTCAAACGCATCAAGAAGCCCCCCAAGGTCCTTCCAGCAGCTTGCAGGCTCCTGGACTACAACGGAAATGCCATCACAGCACTGGGATCCTGCCATCTACTCGTCTCCAACCGGAGCACCCATGCACGGTTACGTTGTGAAATTGTCAAGCCAGACAGGACATCCCTACTTTTTAAAAATATATATATTTATAAGAATTTTAACAGTTTTTCACCCTGACAAACAAACCCCCCCCCCCCCGCCCCCGTAACAAAAAGAAAGAAAGCGCACAAAGCAAAACATGAGCTTGGTAAATCGATATGATACAGAGCTTTGTACAATGGATTCCTCCCGTATATGTCAGTTTTCCAGATCCTTCATCTATTTTCTTGCTCGAATATCCCCAAACAAGCCCCCCTTCCCCCTCCCTCCCTCACCCCCCCCACTCAAGACATCCCCCACCACCCCCCCCCCCCCCCCCCTCTCCCCCCCCTGGGTTGCTGCTGCTGCTGACCGACCTTCATCTAACTCTCCGCGAGATAGTCTAGGAACGGTTGCCACCGCCTGTAGAACCCCTGCGCAGACCCTCTCAAGGCAAGCTTTATCCGCTCCAATTTGATAAACCCTGCCATATCATTTATCCAGGCCTCCACGCTGGGGGGCTTCGCCTCCTTCCACATTAACAAGATCCTTCGCCGGGCTACTAGGAACGCAAAGGCCAGTATGCCGGCCTCTTTTGCCTCCTGCACTCCCGGCTCATCCACTACTCCAAATATTGCTAGCCCCCAGCTTGGCTTGACCAGGACTTTCACCACCTGAGATATTGCTCCCGCCACTCCTCTCCAGAACCCCTCCAGTGCCGGGCATGACCAAAACATATGGACATGGTTCGCCGGGCTCCCTGAGCACCTCCCACATCAGTCCTCTACCCCAAAAAACCTACTCAGCCTCGCCCCCGTCATGTGCGCTCTATGAACCACCTTAAATTGTATCAGGCTAAGCCTGGCACACGAAGAAGAGGAATTAACCCCACTTAGGGCATCAGCCCATAGCCCCTCCTCAATCTCCTCCCCCAGCTCTTCCTCCCATTTACCCTTCAGCTCCTCTACCAACGCCGCCCCCTCTTCTTTCATCTCCTGGTATATCGCCGACACCTTTCCCTCTCCGACCCATACACCCGAGATCACCCTGTCTTGAATCTCCTGTGCCGGGAGCAACGGGAATTCCCTCACCTGTCGCCTCACAAACGCCCTCACCTGCATGTATCTGAAAGCATTTCCCGGGGGCAGCCCAAACTTCTCCTCCAGTGCCCCTAGGCTCGCAAACGTCCAATCAATGAACAGGTCCCCCATTCTTCTAATCCCCGCCCGATGCCAGCTCTGAAACCCTCCGTCCATCCTTCCTGGGACAAACCGATGGTTGTCTCTAATCGGGGACCACACTGAGGCTCCCATCACACCCCTGTGCCGTCTCCACTGGCCCAGATCTTTAGCGTTGCCGCCACCACCGGACCCGTGGTGTACCTTGTCGGCGAGAGCGGCAGCGGTGCCGTCACCAGCGCCCCCAGGCTCGTTTCCTTGCAGGACGCCATCTCCAACCTCTTCCACACCGCCCCTTCTCCCTCCATCACCCACTTACGGATCATCGCCACATTTGCTGCCCAGTAGTAGCCACCCAGATTTGGCAACGCCAACCCTCCTCTGTCTCTACTACGCTCCAGAAACCCTCTCCTTACCCTCGGGGTCTTATTTGCCCACACAAAACCCATAATACCCCTGCCTACCCTCTTAAAAAAGGCCTTGGTGATTACAATTGGAAGGCACTGAAACACAAACAGAAACCTCGGGAGGACCACCATTTTGACCGACTGCACTCTACCCGCTAGCGAGAGCGGCAACATGTCCCATCGTTTGAAGTCCTGCTCCATCTGCTCCACCAGCCTCGTCAGATTAAGTTTATGTAGGGCCCCCCAACTCCTAGCTATTTGGATCCCCAAGTATCGAAAGCTCCTCTCCGCCCTCCTCAGCGGTAGATCGTCTATCCCCCTTTCCTGGTCTCCTGACTGTACTACAAAAAGCTCACTCTTCCCTACATTAAGCTTATAGCCTGAAAAATCCCCAAACTCCCTTAGAGTCTGCATGACCTCCACCATCCCCTCCACTGGACCCGCCACATACAGCAACAGGTCGTCTGCATAAAGCGACACTCGATGCTCCTCTCCCCCTCGGACCACTCCCCTCCATTTCCTAGACTCCCTTAATGACATGGCCAAGGGTTCAATTGCTAATGCAAACAGCAGGGGGGACAGGGGGCACCCCTGCCTCGTCCCATGATACAGCCGAAAATACTCCGACCTCCGCCGATTCGTGACCACACTCGTCACCGGGGCTCTGTATAGGAGCTTAACCCAACTAATAAACCCTCCCCCGAACCCAAACCTCCGCAGCACTTCCCAGAGGTACTCCCACTCTACTCGATCAAAGGCCTTCTCCGCGTCCATAGCCGCCACTATCTCTGCCTCTCCCTCCACCGATGGCATCATTATCACGTTTAGGAGCCGCCGCACATTGGTATTTAGCTGCCTGCCCTTTACAAATCCCGTCTGGTCCTCGTGGATCACCCCCGGGACACAGTCCTCGATCCTCGTAGCCAGTACTTTTGCCAGGAACTTAGCATCCATGTTGAGGAGCGAGATCGGCCTGTACGATCCACATTGCAGTGGGTCCTTGTCCCGCTTTAGGTTCAAAGAGATCATCGCCTCAGACATTGTCGGAGGCAGGGTCCCTC
Source organism: Scyliorhinus torazame (assembly GCF_047496885.1). Classification (NCBI taxonomy): domain Eukaryota; kingdom Metazoa; phylum Chordata; class Chondrichthyes; order Carcharhiniformes; family Scyliorhinidae; genus Scyliorhinus; species Scyliorhinus torazame. The sequence goes on from NC_092709.1 coordinate 201,051,005, forward strand.
CCTCCCTTGCCTCATTAAAAGTCCTCACTAGCAACGGGGCTAACAGGTCTACGTACGTCCTATAAAACTCGACCGGGAATCCGTCCGGTCCCGGGGCCTTCCCTGCCTGCATACTCCCCAGACCTTTGGTCAGCTCCTCCAACCCAATCGGTGCCCCCAAGCCAGCCACCTCCTGCCCCTCCACCCTTGGGAACCTCAGTTGGTCCAAGAATCGTCGCATCCCCTCTTCCCCCGCTGGGGGTTGGGATCTGTACAGCTCCTCATAGAAGGCCTTGAATGCCTCATTTACTTTTGTCGCACTCCGCACCGTAACGCCCCTTCCATCCTTGACTCCACCTATCTCCCTCGCTGCCATCCTCTTACGGAGCTCGTGTGCCAGCATCCGGCTCACCTTCTCCCCATACTCATAGGTCGCCCCCTGCACTTTCCTCCACTGTGCCTCTGCCTTCCCTGTGGTCTACAGGTCGAACTCCGCCTGGAGATGTCGCCTTTCCCTAAGTAGTCCCTCTTCAGGGGCCTCTGCGTATCTCCTGTCCTCTCTTAAAATCTCCCCCACTAACCTTTCCTTTACCATGCCCTCTGTCTTCTCCCTATGAGCCCTGATGGCGATTAGCTCTCCCCTGATCACCGCCTTCAGCGCCTCCCATACCACCCCCACCTGCACCTCCCCGATGTCGTTGGCCTCCAAGTACCTTTCAATGCACCCCCTCACCCTCCCACACACTTCCTCGTCTGCCAGCAGTCCCACATCCAACCGCCACAACGGGCGTTGGTCCCTCTCCTCTCCCAACTCCAGTTCCACCCAGTGCGGGGTGTGATCTGAAATGGCTATGGCCGAATACTCCGTTCCCTCCACTTTCGGGATCAGCGCCCTGCCCAGAACAAAAAAATCTATCCGGGAGTAGGCTTTGTGCATGTGGGAGAAAAAAGAAAATTCCCTGGCCTGCGGCCTGGCAAACCTCCACGGATCCACTCCCCCCATCTGGTCTATAAACCCCCTAAGCACCTTGGCCGCCGCCGGCCTCTTCCCTGTCCTAGATCTGGAGCGATCCAGTGCTGGGTCCAACACCGTATTAAAATCCCCACCCATTATCAAGCTTCCTACCTCCAGGTCCGGAATGCGCCCTAACATCGCTTCATGAATCCAGCATCATCCCAGTTCGGGGCGTATACATTTACCAATACCACCCACGTCCCCTGCAACTTACCGCTCACCATCACGTATCGACCTCCATTGTCCACTACGATATTCTTGGCCTCAAACGACACCCGCTTCCCCACCAATATTGCCACCCCTCTGTACTTCGCATCCAGCCCCGAATGGAATACCTGTCCTACCCATCCCTTTCTTAACCTGACCTGATCCGCCACCTTCAAATGTGTCTCCTGGAGCATGACCAGTCCCTTTAAGTGCACGAACACTCGGGCCCTCTTTACCGGCCCATTCAGGCCCCTCATATTCCACGTTATCAGCCGGATTGGGGGGCCTCTCCCCCCCCCTCCCCCTGCCGACTAGCCATCCCCTTTTCTAGGCCAGTCCCGTGCCCGCGCCGCCCTCTCCCTCCAGTCCCCCAGATGGGGACCCCCACCCCGACCACCTCTTCTGTGTCCAATTCCCCCTCGGCCAGTGCAGCAGCAACCCCTGTCTAGCTCTTTTGCTCCCCACATAGCACTCCCGTAAGTCAGCTGACTCCTGCTGACCCCGGCTTCCCCCGCCATCCCATTGACCCCCCCCCCCGTGTGGGAATCTCCCCATCAGTGTGAGCTCCTCCATTCCCCCCCCCCTCCGTCCTTCCCTAGCGCGGGAAAAAGCCCGCGCTTTCCTAAGCCTGCCCCGCCCCCTCTGGCGCAGCTCCTGTTGCGGCCTTGTCTCATTTCCCCCATCCCCGAGCCTCCCCTCCCTCCAGCACCGGTGCTCACTGTCTCGTACAGTCTTCTCACCCGGTCCCTTTCCCCATCCCCATCCATCGCCCAACCCGTGGAACATTTCCTGCGCGTGATTAACACCCTATGTACAACAAACATCGAACATCCCCCCACCCTCACAAACCCTCAGTTTGAGTCCAACTTTTCAGTTTGAATAAAGGTCCAAGCCTCCTTAGGCGTTTCAAAATAGTGATGTTGATCCTTGAATGTGACCCACAATCGCGCTGGCTGCAGCATTCCGAATCTCACTCCTTTCCGATGCAGCACCGCCTTGGCCCGGTTGAAACCCGCTCTCCTCTTTGCTACCTCCGTGCTCCAGTCCGGGTAGATTCGGATCTCCGCATTCTCCCATCTGCTACTCCGCTCTTTCTTGGCCCATTTCAAGACCCTCTCTCTGTCCGTGAACCGGTGAAACCTCACCACAATCGCCCTTGGCGGCTCATTAGCCTTGGGCCTCCTCGCCAGCACCCGATGTGCCCCATCCAGCTCCAGAGGCCTCGGAGGGGCCTCCGCACCCATCTGTGACTCGAGCATCGTGCTCGCATATGCCCCGGCATCAGCCCCCTCCACTCCTTCAGGGAGACCCAGGATCCGAAGATTCTTTCTCCTCGACCTGTTCTCCAGGTCTTCGAATCTTTCCGCCCACCTTTTGGGCAGCACCTTGTGCACCTCCACCTTCACCGCCAGGCCCAAGATCTCATCCTCTTTCTCATTAACTTTATTCTGCACCTCCTGGATCTTTACCTCGTGGGCCTTCTGGGTCATCCCTAATCCTTCAATCGCCGACAGCATAGGCGCCAGCATCTCTTTCCGCAGCTCCTCAAAACAGTGCTTAATGAACTCTTGCAGCTCCGGCCCGCATGCCACTTTATCTCCGGCCGCCGCCATCTTGTTTTTCTTCCCTCGCTTCTCTCTCTGCTCCAACGCCGCTTTTTTTGCTGTTCCGCTTCTTGTCCGTTCCATATACGGTGAAGGGGGACCTCACTCTCACCTTCACACACAGAACGTCTTCATAAAATTCACGTTGGGGCTCCTCTGGAGAGCCCGAAAGTCCGTGATCGCGGGAGCTGCCGAATCGTGCGGCTTAGCTCCGCATCGCTGCAACCGGAAGTCTCAGGGCATCTCTACTTGGCACGCATGCCTGCAAGCAGCTGAACCTCGTGCAGCGGGTTTACACAACGACATCTCCAATGTGGATCTTCAGGCTGGCATTGACGACATCCTCGCTCAGTATCCAGAATTGTTCGACGGGATGGGCACGCTGCCATATCGATACAAGATTCTGCTACGACCTGATGCCAAGCCAGTGGTCCACGCACCACGCCGGGTCCCGGCTCCGCTGAGGGAGCACCTGAAGGCACAGCTCAAGGATCTTCAGCAACAGGGCATCATTTCCAAGGTAACCGAACCGACTGACTGGGTCAGCTCGATGGTATGTGTTAAAAAGCCTGCATCTGCATTGATCCCACGGATCTCAATAAGAATATAATGCGTGAACACTACCCCATCCCGAAGCGGGAGGAACTCACCAGTGAGATGGCACACACACGTTTTTTCACCAAGTTAGATGCGCACATGGATTTTGGCAAATCCAGCTGGATGAGTCCAGCAGAAGGCTCTGAACCTTCAACACACCGTTTGGCAGATACCTTTGCATGCCATTTGGCATTGTCTCGGCATCGGAAATCTTCCATCGCATCATGGAGCAGATGATGGAGGGCATTGAAGGGGTTAGTATGTCCGTGGACGACATCATTATATGTCCACGACCCCTGAAGAGCATGTTTCCCGTCTCCAGCAGGTATTCCGCCGTGTCCATGCCAATGGCCTGAAGCTGAACAGGTCCAAATGTTGCTTTGGCATGTCGACACTCAAGTTCCTAGGTGACCAGATCTCTCAGCAGGACGTGCGCCTGGACACAGACAAGGTCAAGGCCATCAAAGCCATGAAGGTCCCTGAAGACACGAAGGTGGTGTTGCGCTTCCTGGGCATGGTCAATTTTCTGGGCAAGTTCATCCCAAACATGACCTCACACACCACGGCCCTACAAAACCTGGTGAAAAAGTCCACTGCCTTTGAGTGGAAGGCAGCACATCAGGCAGAGTGGTTGGAGCTGAAAGCCAAGCTCACCACTGCACCCGCATTGGCATTTTCCGACCCAGACAGGGAGACAAAGATCTCAACAGATGCGAGCCAGGATGGCATCAGTGCGGTGCTACTTCAACGTGATGACACTTCATCCTGGGCACCAGTAGCCTACGCATCGAAGACCATGACGCCCACCGAAATAAGGTATGTGCAAATAGAGAAGGAATGCCTGGGTCTTCATACTGGCATTCTCAAGTTTCATGACTATGTCTATGGCCTGCCGACATTCACTGCCGTGACGAACCATAGGCCTCTGGTCCACATTGTCCACAAGGACCTGAACGACATGACGCCTCGGTTGCAGCGCATCCTCCTCAAACTCAGAAGGTACGACTTTGACTTAGTGTACACGCCTGGCAAGGAGCTCATCATCGCTGAGGCATTGCCCCGCTCCATCACATTGCCTAGTAACCGCTGGAAATCATCCGGCAGATTGAATCACAGGTGCAGCTGTGTGCTAGCACCCTCCCCAGCGTCTGATGAGAAGGTGGTTCATACCCGCGAGGAGACAGCCAAAGACCCCTTCTTGCAGTGTGTCATGCACCACCTCGCCAATGGCTGGCAGAAAGGACGGTGCCCTCAATTTTACAATGTAAAGGACGACCTGACGGTGATTGATGGTATCCTCCTCAAGCTGGACCGGATTGTCATTCCACTTGGTCTCCAGAGCTTGGTGCTCCGCCAAATCCATGAGGGACACCTGGGCGTCGGGAAGTGCAGACGCAGAGCCAGGCAGGCTATCTACTGGCCTGGTATTAGCCAGGACATCTCGAACATGGTCCTCAACTGTGCGACCTGTCAACGCTTCCAGCCAGCGCAGAGCAAGGAGATGCTCCAGCAGCATGAAATCGAGACCTCCCCGTGGTCCAAGGTTGGCATCGACCTCTTTTGTGCGAATGGTCGTGACTACGTGTTGATTATTGACTATTTCTCCAACTACCCTGAAGTCGTGAAGCTCTCAGACCTCACATCTCGGACCGTCATCAAGGCCTGTAAGGAGACGTTCCCCAGGCATGGTAACCCACTCACTGTCATGAGTGACAATGGCCAGTGCTTCAACAGCCACGAGGGGTCTATGTTTGCCAAGTCATACCATTTCAAACATGTCACTTCCAGCCCACACTGTCCGCAGTCCAATGGGAAAGTTGAAAAAGGGGTGCACATTGTGAAACATCTCATCTGCAAGGCTGCGGATTCTGCTTCTGACATCTAGCTCACACTGCTTGCGTACAGGGTGACCCCACTGTCCACTGGCATGTCGCCGGCTCAACCCCTGATGAACAGGAACCTGCAGACGACACTTCCAGACATACACGTGCCCAACCTGGATCACCTCCCGGTGCTGCAGAAGGTGCAGCAGCTCCGAAACCAGCAAAAGCCGGGCTACGCCGCTCATGCCACGATTTGTTTGTGTTATCCCCGGCAGACACTGTAAGGATCAAGATATCGGAAGGTGGCTGGTCTGCTTCAGCTGTCGTTGTTCGACAGGCTGCGCCCCGCTCGTATGTTGTACGTATGGCTGATGGTTCTGTTGTGCGGCGAAACAGACGGGCACTGCGCAAAGTTGCCTGCCCGCAACCGCTTTCTTCTCCGTTTCCGTCAGTTGTTTTGCCACCTCCTGATACCTCGCACTACGAGGCCACCAGTCAGGCTTCCATCCCGCCTGTCAAGGCGCCGTCGTCCCCACCACCACCTCTCCGGCGGTCGACAAGGATCAGACGCAAGCCCCAGAGACTGAACTTATGAACATTTGTTTTGTTTGCTATGTTCTGTTTTCTCACATTAGACAGCTGTCTTCACATGTAAATACGTTCACATATGCCACCGCTTGTAAATATGTTAATATATGCCACCACATGTAAGTACTTTCCCATGTGCCAACAGAACATAAATAAAAAGGGGAGATGTCATGATATGCAGACATGCAGATAGTGATATACAGACAGGCACAGACAGGCAGCTAATGAACAGAGAACAGGACATGACCAATGAGCAGGCAGGACACTCAGGGGTGGTTTCTCACTATAAAATGCACGAGGCACTCATACTCCGCCTCTTTCCACTGATGAACATCTACAGAGTGAGTGGGTACAACAACAAACAAACAAACAAACAAAGAAATGTACAGCACAGGAACAGGCCCTTCGGCCCTCCAAGCCCGTGCCGACCATACTGCCCGACTAAACTACAATCTTCTACACTTCCTGGGTCCGTATCCTTCTATTCCCATCCTATTCATATATTTGTCAAGATGCCCCTTAAATGTCCCTATCGTCCCTGCCTCCACTACCTCCTCCGGTAGTGAGTTCCAGGCACCCACTACCCTCTGCGTAAAAAACTTGCCTCGTACATCTACTCTAAACTTTGCCCCTCTCATCTTAAACCTATGCCCCCTAGTAATTGACCCCTCTACCCTGGGGAAAAGCCTCTGACTATCCACTCTGTCTATGCCCCTCATAATTTTGTATACCTCTATCAGGTCGCCCCTCAACCTCCTTCGTTCCAGTGAGAACAAACCGAGTTTATTCAATCGCTCCTCATAGCTTATGCCCTCCATACCAGGCAACATTCTGGTAAATCTCTTCTGCACCCTCTCTAAAGCCTCCACATCCTTCTGGTAGTGTGGCGACCAGAATTGAACACTATACTCCAAGTGTGGCCTAACTAAGGTTCTATACAGCTGCAACATGACTTGCCAATTCTTATACTCGATGCCCCGGCCAATGAAGGCAAGCATGCCGTATGCCTTCTTGACTACCTTCTCCACCTGTGTAGCCCCTTTCAGTGATCTGTGGACCTGTACTCCTAGATCTCTTTGACTTTCAATACTCTTGAGGGTTCTACCATTCACTGTATATTCCCTACCTGCATTAGCCCTTCCAAAATGCATTACCTCACATTTGTCCAGGTTAAACTCCATCTGCCATCTCTCCGCCCAAGTCTCCAGACAATCTAAATCCTGCTGTATCCTCAGACAGTCCTCATCGCTATCCGCAATTCCACCAACCTTTGTGTCGTCTGCAAACTTACTAATCAGACCAGTTACATTTTCCTCCAAATCATTTATATATACTACAAAGAGCAAAGGTCCCAGCACTGATCCCTGTGGAACACCACTGGTCACAGCCCTCCAATTAGAAAAGCATCCCTCCATTGCTACCCTCTGCCTTCTATGGCCTAGCCAGTTCTGTATCCACCTTGCCAGTTCACCCCTGATCCCGTGTGACTTCACCTTTTGTACTAGTCTACCATGAGGGACCTTGTCAAAGGCCTTACTGAAGTCCATATAGACAACATCTACTGCCCTACCTGCATCAATCATCTTAGTGACGTCCTCGAAAAACTCTATCAAGTTAGTGAGACACGACCTCCCCTTCACAAAACCGTGCTGCCTCTCACTAATACAGTAGTATTATTACCTCACAGTATCACACCTCCAGCACGTGGCTAAGAGCTAGTCTGGTTCAGTCAGACAGAGTAACCACACTTAGGTTAGCAGAGAGTCGAACTCATAGAGAACTGTGCTAAATGTGTTACTGGTTCAATAAATCAGATTGAACTAACTTCAAGGTCTGGAGTATCTTTTGGTTAAAGCTGCATCCAGTTGCAGCCTGTGTTATTCCAGAGTACATAACACAACAGACCCCTCTTGCTGTTCCCTTCTTTCCAGCATAAAAGGAATACAGGGTTTCCATGGACAAACATGGCATTTTCTTTGATGCACTTGTGAGTTGCAGACTGGCTGATATGACAGATGGGCCACTCCAGTCGTGAGAATAGATTCAGTTTTAAGTAAAAACAGTGTCAATTAAGGTGGTTTGAAATCAAAAATAACTGATGGCGATGTTCTGTCACATCACCTCCAGATCAAAGGTCTGTTACAATCTGATTATGGATTTTAACAGTTTATTTAAAGTAGACAAAGTTTGAAATCCCAGTTGCCCACGGGGAGAATAAAGCTACAGGATTCCCGGTTTTATTTTATATTTTTTTTAATTAAGGGCAATTTAGCGTAGCCAATCCACCTACCCTGCACATCTTTAGGTTGTTGGGGTGAGACCCACGCGGACACGGGGAGAAAGTGCAAACTTGACACAGATAGTCACCCGGGGCCGGGATCGAACCCAGGTTCTCGGCGCCGTGAGGCAGCATTGCTAACCACTGTGCCACATGCCAACCATGGATTCCTGATTGTAAACAAACAAAGTAAAGTTTACTATACAAAGTCAGAAAGTAAAACAATCAGAAATATATATAATGTACTCTAAGATTCAGAATTAACACAAGGTAGATATCAATTAACAGGCAAATTGGTCAAACATGCCACACTGCACAATAAATGGCAGATGCAAGCAAAACAGATCCCACGGTTCTCTCAGCCACCCACCCAGATGTCAGTGACCTTTGTGAATCGCAATGTCTTGTTAAAACTCTGTCTCCCTCACGAGAGATCTCAACTCTTTACTTTCAAAATCTAACCTCTCAATTTCCTCAAAATCTACTCCAACTTGAACTGCCTCAATAACTGCTCACTCCCTCGATGGTTCAGTCTTTTCTCCATGAGATTCGCAAAACTGACAGTTGTTTTTCAGACCACTAGCTTTGGTACTGGCATCATCCCAGGATTTCTCCAAACCCCAGTTTCCTAGCTGCACCAAGCTATACATGGCCTCAGGGCTTCTCTGAACCCTAACTTCTTGGAGCCAGCTACCCACTCAAGAGGGCTTCTCCGTGCAAACCACATGAGGTCCAAACTGCAACCGACTCTTACTCCCACCCCCAGCCGCTGCCCCAGGAAAACACAGAGGTAGATTGAAACAACAGAACCTTCTTAAGCTCCATCCATCTCATGATGGAGTAGCCTTTCAGGATTCACTGAATGTTTTAAAACATTTTTCGCTCTAACTCCCAAAACAAAGCAGCTCTCTGGGCTGCACTTCTTTGCAAGCAGTGACGACGTCATGACTAAATGTTGCTTTCAGGATGAATAGCGTGCGATTCATGTTTTTGTTGGGAGCGCTATTAGGTAAGCGAGTCAGCACAAGCAAATGGGTCAGCACTATCGGCGCAAATTGAGAACAATTCTTGGCCCAGCGGGCACTGTAATCATTGGGACCGAAGTTAGCTCCAAAGAGCCTGACAGCTGGAGCTGTTTTTAAGCACTCCATTTACCACACACTCACTGTAGCCATGAAAGTAGCTCACAGAAGACCTCCACCCCCTGAGTAGAGAAGATATGTGGAGAGATCAGTTCAGTCCATAAAAGGGTAATTCAGGAGACTGGTAACAGCGGGAAGAAGCTGTTTTTGAATCTGTTAGTGCGTGTTCTCAGCCCTTTGTATCTCTTACCCGATGAAAGAGTTTAGAAGAGAGAATAACCCGGGTGGGATCTTTGATTGCTGCCCGTTTTCCCAAGACAGCGGGAGGTATAGGCATAGTCGGTGGATGGGAGGCGGGTTTGGGTGATGGACTGGGCTGTGTTCACGACTCTCTAGTTTCTTACGGTCTTGGGCTGAGCAGTTGCCATACCAGGTGTGATGCAGCCAGAAAGGATGCTCTCCATAGTGCATCTGTAAACATCGGTAAGAGTCAATGTGGAAATGCCGAATTTCCTTAGTTTCCTGAGTAAGTATAGGTGCTGGTGTGCGTTCTTGTTCGTAGCGTCGACGTGGGTGGACCAGGACAATTTGTTGGTGATGTGCACCTCTAGGAATTTGAAGCTGTCAACCATATCCACCTCAGCACCATTGATGCAGACAGGGGTGTGTACGATACTTTGCTTCCTGAAGTCAATGACCAGCTCATTAGTTTTGCTGATGTTAAGGGAGAGATTGTTGTTGTTACATCATGTCACCAGGTTCTCTATCTTCCTCCTGTACTCTGACTCATTGTTGTTCGAGATCCAACCCACTATGGTCGTGTCATCAGCAAACTTGTAGATGGAGTTGGAGCCAAATTTTGCCTTTCAGTCTTATGTGTATAGAGTATAGTAGGGAGCTAAGTATGCAGCCTTGCGGGCTGAACCTCCCGGAATTGAGGACCATCGTGGAGGAGGTGTTTATTGTTTATCCTTACTGATTGTGGTCTATGGGTCAGGAAGTCGAGGCTATAGTTGCAGAGGGAGGAGCCAAATGCTAGGTTTTGGTGTCTTGATATGAGGTTGGTAGGGATTATGGTGTTGAAGGTAGAGCTGTAGTCAATGAATAGGAGTCTGATGTAGGAGTCCTTGCTGTTCAGATGCTCCAAGCATGAGTGTAGGGACAGGGGATCGCGCACACACGCCCAGCTATCTGCGTTATTTCATTCATCTCCCTTCACTCTTGAGTGGCTGTGAAATACCCAGCTGTGAAACTAGCCAGGTAAGTGCTTTAAGTGCTCCCACCTGTTTTTTCCTGCCAAAGCACTTAATTATCTTTGATGTGGTCCAAGAGCTGTCAATCGTAGCTATATGGTTATACACATTGCTGTTAGTGTCACAAGTGGGTCCTTCAAAGCTCATCAGCTATGATTGACAGCTCCTGCACCACACAAAGACAGTTAAAGCTTTCTGTAGAGAAAAAGAGGAAGTGAGCACACTTAAAAAGCACTTAACTGGTTAGTTTCACAGCTGAGTACTTCAAAGCCACTCAAGCTTGATGGGATATGAATGAAACATGCAGACAGCTGGGTGTATGTTGAAGCTGTGAATCACAGCCATATGAATGAAAGGCTTGCAGATCAAAGATCTGAGGGGTTTTCTCTTTCCAGGAATTTACAGGCCCTGCGTCCTCTACCTGAGCCAGAGGTGAGTTTTGAAGCAGTGATTTTTTTTCACTGCCTCTGTCTGGACCACTCTCTAGCTTCCAGGCAGGGGGTCTCTCTTATGTGGGAGGGGGGGGGAGATTCCAAGCAGGGTTCAGGGGTACGTTCATCAAGACCTGCACCAATCCTTACCCACGTGATTCCCAGCCCAGAGGACCGGAGAATCATGCGGGCCTGAGGAAAATGGTGCCCGGCCCGTTAATAGCAGGGTGAGAGCCTTGATCCCACCACCAGTGGGAGCCCGAAGCATCAGAACGGGAATGGCACCCGGCACCAATCCAGGTTTTTGCCTGATGATGAATTCTCCACCCGATTGCAAATTGTCCTTCCAGCGTCGCAAAGCAGAGCATCCAGCCCCTGGTGTTTATAGAACAAGAATTCGAAGTGGAATCCAATGCTATGCCTTTCTTGCAGCACTGGCAAATTCCAAACAGGTAGGGGAGGTGCTGCTTCCACCTATCATCATTCCAGTTGCTACCATGTTTAGGGGTGAGACTGGTAGTATCCTGGGCATCCCTAAACATATGACTTTGGTACAGTTGATCCCAGGCATATGCACACATAGCTAGTACACAGGCCCAGTATTAGGGCTCAAATTACCTTGTTCAAATTGTAGTTAATCCAAGATTTTAGATATTAGTGAGTGAGCTGCAATAAAACGAAGTTGATGATTTTACCTTTTCACTGAAACAGATCTGTGCTCCACCTAGTGAGTAGCAAGAGGAACAGATACCCCATTGGTTCCATTATTGAGGAGAGTAATTGAGCATCATCTGAGGTTGATAAAATAAAATACAGTTTGATATACAATAGCTGTTTAATAGTTTCATCCACCTTTAACTCAACTGACCCACATATGAACATAAATAAGTAGCTTTCTTGCTCAAACTATTCCAATCAATACATGAACATGTTAAGAACTTGGTCGCCATTAGACATTGGGGACAATTCTCTGGCCGTATTGACGTAGCCGGGTGCAAATCCCGCTATGTCGGGACAATAGTGGGAGAGGTCTGAAACGGAATCCGCGCTGGATGCCAAACAGTGCGCGAGGCTCCCAGCCCACTCCAGCTGGCATAATCTGGTTTACGCCCTCGCTGGGCATGAACCAGATTAGCATATTAAAAGCAGCATTTACAGATTTAAAATCGGCTTTGAGCAGAATTCTCCCAGCTCCTGCTATTCTTCCGCCAGCTGGCACAGCGTGAAGGGGGGGGGGGCTGAAGGGGGACCCCCCCACCCCCACCATGCCTGCGATACTTAGGGCGTGATCCTCCAGCCACGCTGTGCCGGAAAAGCATCTCGCCACAGCACAGCATGGCTGGTGAAAGCCAGGGGGACTCCACTACCGGGAACTAGTTCCGGAGAGCGGAGCACCCCATTGTAAAAAATGGGGAAATGGGCTATTTGCAACCTAGGCCGTCTGTCCCCATTCAGGCCCCTTATTCAAAGCGAGTCACTTTGAATAGCTACATAGAACATAGAAAAATACAGCACAGAACAGGCCCTTCGGCCCACGATGTTGTGCCAATCCCTTGTCCTAGATTAATCATAGATTATCATAGAATTTACAGTGCAGAAGGCCATTCGGCCCATTGAGTCTGCACCGGCTCTTGGAAAGAGCACCCTACCCAAGGTCAACACCTCCACCCAACACTAAGGGCAATTTTGGACACTAAGGACAATTTATCATGGCCAATCCACCTAACCTGCACATCTTTGGACTATGGGAGGAAACCGGAGCACCCGGAGGAAACCCACGCACACACGGGGAGAATGTGCAGACTCCGCACAGACAGTGACCCAAGCCGGAATCGAACCTGGGACCCGAACTGTGAAGCAATTGTGCTATCCACAATGCTACCGTGCTGCCCTTAAGAACAAATTAATCTACCCTATATAATTCTACCGTAATCCATGTACCTATCCAATAGCTGCTTGAAGGTCCCTAATGTTTCCGACTCAACTACTTCCACAGGCAGTGCATTCCATGCCCCCACTACTCTCTGGGTAAAGAACCTACCTCTGACATCCCCCCTGTATCTTCCTCCATTCACCTTAAATTTATGTCCCCTTGTTTTTAAAAAAATATGTTTATTAAAGTTTTTTAATACAATTTTTCTCCCTTACAAACAATAACCCCCCCCCCCCCCCCCCGTAACAAAAAAAACCGAGAAATCGCGCAGAGCAAGATATATACATGGCAAAATGATATATTTACACAGCATTGTACACTGGCCCTCACCCGTACGTGCCAGTTTCCCCAACCCTTCATGTTATCTCTTGCTCATCCACCCTCCCAGGCAGACCCCCCCCCCCCCCCCCCGAAGGTTGCTGCTGCTGCTGACCGACCTTCCTCTAACGCTCCGCGGGATAGTCTAGGAACGGTTGCCACCGCCTGTAGAACCCCTGCGCAGACCCTCTCAAGGCAAACTTAATCCTCTCCAACTTTATGAACCCAGCCATATCATTTATCCAGGCCTCCAGGCTGGGGGGCTTCGCCTCCTTCCACATTAGCAAGATCCTTCGCCAGGCTACTAGGGACGCAAAGGCCAGAATGCTGGCCTCTTTCGCATCCTGCACTCCCGGTTTTATGTCCCCTTGTAATGGTTTGTTCCACCTGGGGAAAAGGTCTCTGCCTATTCTATCTATTCCCCTGATCATCTTATAAACCTCTATCAAGTCGCCCCTCATCATTCTCCGTTCTAATGAGAAAAGGCCTAGCACCCTCAACCTTTCCTCGTAAGACCCACTCTCCATTCCAGGCAACATCCTGGTAAATCTCCTTTGCACCTTTTCCAAAGCTTCCACATCCTTTCTAAAATGAGGCGACCAGAACTGTACATAGTACTCCAAATGTGGCCTTACCAAAGTTTTGTACAGCTGCATCATCACCTCACGGCTCTTAAATTCAATCCCTCTGTTAATGAACGCGAGCACACCATAGGCCTTCTTCACAGCTCTATCCACTTGAGTGGCAACTTTCAAAGATGAATGAACATAGACCCCAAGATCTCTCTGCTCCTCCACATTGCCAAGAACTCTTCCGTTAACCCTGTATTCCGCATTCATATTTGTCCTTCCAAAATGGACAACCTCACACTTTTCAGGGTTAAACTCCATCTGCCACTTCTCAGCCCAGCTCTGCATCCTATCTATGTCTCTTTGCAGCCGACAACAGCCCTCCTCCCTATCCACAACTCCACCAATCTTCGTATCTTCTGCAAATTTACTGACCCACCCTTCAACTCCCTCATCCAAGTCATTAATGAAAATCACAAACAGCAGAGGACCCAGAACTGATCCCTGCGGTACACCACTGGTAACTGGGCTCCAGGCTGAATATTTGCCGTCCACCACCACTCTCTGACTTCTATCGGTTAGCCAGTTCGTTATCCAACTGGCCAAATTTCCCTCTATCCCATGCCTCCTTACTTGCTGCATAAGCCTACAATGGGGAACCTTATCAAATGCCTTACTAAAATCCATGTACACTACATCCACTGCTTTACCTTCATCCACATGCTTGGTCACCTCCTCAAAGAATTCAATAAGACTTGTAAGGCAAGACCTACCCCTCACAAATCCATGCTGCCTATCCCTAATTAAGCAGTGTCTTTCCAGATGCTCAGAAATCCTATCCTTCAGTACCCTTTCCATTACTTTGCCTACCACCGAAGTAAGACTAACTGGCCTGTATTTCGCAGGGTTATCCCTAGTCCCTTTTTTGAACAGGGGCACGACATTCGCCACTCTCCAATCCCCTGGTACCACCCCTGTTGATAGTGAGGACGAAAAGATCATTGCCAACGGCTCTGCACTTTCATCTCTTGCTTCCCATAGAATCCTTGGATATATCCTGTCAGGCCCAGGGGACTTGTTCATCCTCAAGTTTTTCAAAATGCCCAACACATCTTCCTTCCTAACAAGTATTTCCTTGAGCTTACCAGTCTGTTTCACACTGTCCTCTCCAACAATATGGCCCCTCTCATTTGTAAATACAGAAGAAAAGTACTCATTCTAGACCTCTCCTATCTCTTCAGACTCAATACACAATCTCCCTCTACTGTCCTTGATCGGACCTACCCTCGCTCTAGTCATTCTCATATTTCTCACATATGTGTAAAAGGCCTTGGGGTTTTCCTTGATCCTACCCGTCAAAGATTGTTCAAGCCTTCTCTTAGCTCTCCTAATCCCTTTCTTCAGTTCCCTCCTGGCTATCTTGTATCCCTCCAGCACCCTGTCTGAACCTTGTTTCCTCAGCCTTACACAAGTCTCCTTATTCCTCCTCTTAACAAGACATTCAACCTCTCTTGTCAACCATGGTTCCCTCACTCGACCATCTCTTCCCTGCCTGACAGGGACATACATATCAAGGACACATAGTACCTGTTCCTTGAACAAGTTCCACATATCACTTGTGTCCTTCCCTGACAGCCTATGTTCCCAACTTATGCACTTCAATTCTTGTCTGACAACATCGTATTTACCCTTCCCCCAATCCTTGCCCTGTTGCACGCACCTATCCCTCTCCATTACTAAAGTGAAAGTCACAGAATTGTGGTCACTATCTCCAAAATGCTCCCCCACTAACAAATCTATCACTTCCCCTGGTTCATTACCAAGTACCAAATCCAATATTGCCTCCCCTCTGGTCGGACAATCTACATACTGTGTTAGAAAAGCTTCCTGGACACACTGCACAAACATCACCCCATCCAAACTATTTGATCTAAAGAGTTTCCACTCAATGTTTGAGAAGTTGAAGTCACCCGTGACTACTACCCTGTGACTTCTGCACCTTTCCAAAATCTGTTTCTCAATCTGTTCCTCCACATCTCTGCTACTATTGGGGGGCCTATAGAAAACTCCTAACAAGGTGACTGCTCCTTTCCTATTTCTGACTTCAACCCATACTACCTCAGTAGGCAGATACTCCTCGAACTGACTTTCTGCAGCTGTTATACTATCTCTAATTAACAATGCAACCTCCCCATCTCTTTTACCACCCTCCCTAATCTTATTGAAACATCTATAACCAGGAACCTCCAACAACCATTTCTGCCCCTCTTCTAGCCAAGTTTCCGTGATGGCCACCACATCGTAGTCCCAAGTACCGATCCATGCCTTAAATTCACCCACCTTATTCCTGATGCTTCTTGCGTTGAAATATTCACACTTCAACCCATCTCCGTGCCTGCAAGTACTCTCCTTTGTCAGTGTTCCCTTCCCCACTGCCTCACTACACGCTTTGGCGTCCTGAATATCGGCTACCTTAGTTGCTGGACTACAAATCCAGTTCCCATTCCCCTGCCAAATTAGTTTAAACCCTCCCGAAGAGTACTAGAAAACCTCCCTCCCAGGATATTGGTGCCCCTCTGGTTCAGATGCAGCCCGTCCTGCTTGTACAGGTCCCACCTTCCCCAGAATGCGTTCCAATTATCCAAATACCTGAAGCCCTCCCTCCTACACCATTCCTGCAGCCACGTGTTCAGCTGCACTCTCTCCCTATTCCTAGCCTCGCTATCACGTGGCACCGGCAACAAACCAGAGATGACAACTCTGTCTGTCCTGGCTTTTAACTTCCAGCCTAACTCCCTAAACTCCCTATTACCTCCACACCCCTTTTCCTACCTACGTCGTTGGTACCAATGTGCACCACGACTTCTGGCTGCTCCCCCTCCCCCTTAAGGATCCTGAAGACACGATCCGAGACATCCCTGGCCCTGGCACCCGGGAGGAAACATACCTTCCGGGAGTCTCGCTCGCGACCACAGAATCTCCTTTCTATTCCCCTAACCATTGAATCAACTACTACTATTGCTTTTCTATTCTCCCTCCTTCCCTTCTGAGCCCCAGAGCCAGACTCAGTGCCAGAGACCTGGCCGCTAGGGCCTTCCCCCGGTAGGTCATCCCCCCCAACAGCAGCCAAAACGGTATACTTGTTTTGAAGGGGAACGGCCTCGAGGGATCCCTGCACTGTCTGCCTGTTTGTTTTCTTTCCCCTGACTGTAACCCAGCTACTCTTGTCCTGTACCTTGGGTGTGGTTCCCTCCTTGTAACTCTTCTCTATCACCCCCTCTGCATCCCGGATGATCCGAAGTTCATCCAGCTTCAGCTCCAGTTCCCTAACATGGTCTTTGAGGGGCTGGGGTTGGGTGCACTTCCCGCAGGTGTAGTCAGCAGGGACACCGGTGATATCCCTCACCACCCACATCCTACAGGAGGAGCATGCAACTGGCCTAGCCTCCATCCCCTCTTACCTTACAGAATATAGCTGACCTGTGGACCAACAAGAATTCTGTCCTCCGACTCTGCTCCCAGTCAGCTGCACTCTCTGTAAACACCCGGCTCCCTTCTCGCTCTTTGCGGAAATGTAGGAAACGAAATGAAAGGAGCGCCTTACTCCCTCCTCACCTAACTCCCTCAGTCACCAAACTCTCACTATAGCACTCAAATGCACCAAATTCAGCACTCAGTGTAGACAAAGTCTGCACTGTAGGGGATCACTTTTATACTGTGAATCTAGCCTCTGAAAACTGGCCTAATTCAATTAACTAATTAACAAGCTCCAGCTGCAAGTACCTACAAGTAGAACCTTTGTTTAAAGCTGATTGAAAATTCACCTTCTTCTAAACCAAACAGCAACTTTTAAGTTAATTAACTAAATAAAAGAAAGACTAGACTTTAGAAAAAAATGAAGCCTTATACTCCCTCAGTCACCAAATTCTCACTTTCGCACTCAAATGCAACAAATTCAGCACTCAGTGCAAAACCATGTTCCTTGGCACTGCAAGTGCTCACTTAGAGATGCTGTTCCCTTTTGGAAAGATCACGCCCTTAGAGTCATTGAGGTCTACAGCACAGAAAAGGCTCTTCGGCCCATCACATTTACGCTGGTCAAAAACAACTACCTAGCTGCTCTAATCCCATTTTCCAGTACTTGGCTCAGAGCCTTGTATGCGTTAGCATTGCAAGTGCACATCTAAATACTTCTTAAATGATATGAGGGTCTCTGCCTCCACCATCCTTTCAGGCAGCGAGTTCCAGACTCCCACCACCCTCTGGATGAAAACGTTTTTCCTCACATTCCTGCCAAAACTTCAGCCCTTGCCTTAAATCTATGCTCCCTGCTCATTGATCCCTCCACCAAGGGGAAAGGTTTCTTCCTGTCTACTCTATGCCCCTCATACATAGGTGGGGGAGGGGAGATGGGGAGAGGGAGTTGATGCTGGCGAGGATGGTGGTGGGGGGAGTCACTGAAGTCCCAATTATGGCCAAGGTGGTGGTTGGGGGGGCGCACTGAAGTGCCGATGGTGGTGGTGGGAGGGACCTTTACTGTCACTTTGAGATGGGGCTGCCCTTGGAAAAGGGTGTCCCGATCTCTGTGAACCTGCGTGTTTAGGCCCTGGCCCTCTGGGTACAAAATGCATCTCCCCCCAAAAAATGTCTAAGTGTGGGTGGATTGTGATCAGACTCCACTGCACTACAGGGAAGTGACTTGCACAAATTCACCACCTTCTGCGAGAAGTAATTCCTCCTCGTCTTAGTTTTAATATTGTTTGATATTAATCATTGGTTAAGGATTCTCCTGCCTCAAGTACTCAATGTGATGCACCGTGACATAAATACTTTTTTTATGTTGGAAAACTGTAAGCAGAATTAGAAATATAAATTAACTGTCTTTCAAACAGTATCAATATTATTTGAACTTTTGTCAATAATAATAATCTTTATTATTGTCACAAGTAGGCTTACATTAAAGCTGCAATGAAATTACTGTGAAAATCCCCGAGTCGCCATATTCCGGCGCCTGTTCGGGTACACAGAAGGAGAATTCAGAATGTCTAATTCACCTAACAACACGTCCTTCGGGACTTGTGGGAGGAAACCGCAGCACAATAGTACTGGAGGTTCACGTATGGTTTCCTCTGATCTGCATGTATGTTGATTGCGACATGTAGCGTAGTAAAATGGCTAATAAATACAAATCACACTTTGTGAAGTTCTGTAGTATATTTAATTTGTTAGTAATGGAGAACAAATGTTACACATACTGCTTAAATTTGTCTAACTGACCCTATTACATCATCCTTTCCTTTAATTATTTAGAACAATGATAAACATTTCAAGTATTAAAAGTAATTATGGTTCAGAATATAATAGAGTGACACTGCAGAATTACTACACCAAGCTGCAGACACAGTGAGGTATTTATTCTTCATGGATTCTGCGAACTGTGAAAAAAAATATTATTTGATATCAATCAATAGTTAAGGATTCTTCTGTCTCAAGCACCCAAGAAATGGGATATGCATACAGTTATCAAGTAAAACCTAATCCAGAAAAAGTCACAATGGACGTGAAAGGTGTTACCTCCTCTTTAAATGTTGAAGAACATAGCCTCAGAAATAGGAGGAGGAGTAGACAATAGGACCACTTGAGCCTGCTCCAGCATTCAAAGAACAAAGAATAAAGAAAAGTACAGCACAGAAACAGGCCCTTCGGCCCTCCAAGCCAGCGCCGACCATGCTGCCCGTCTAAACTAAAATCTTCTACACTTCCGGGGTCTGTATCCCTCTATTCCCATCATGTTCATGTATTTGTCAAGATGCCCCTTAAACATCACTATCATCCCTGCTTCCACCACCTCCTCCGGTAGCAAGTTCCAGGCACCCACTACCCTCGGTGTAAAAAACTTGCCTCGTACATCTCCTGTAAACCTTGCCCCTCTCACCTTAAACCTATGCCCGCCCAGTAATTGACCCATCTACCCTGGGAAACAATCTCTGACCATCCACTCTGCCTATGCCCCTCATAATTTTGCAGACCTCTATTCAATACAATCATGGTTGACCTTCTGCCTTAGTTTCACTTTCCCATCCACCCCCCATAATCCTTTTATTCCCTGAGAGCTCAAAAATGAGTCTAACTAGGTCAAAATATACTCAAAAGTTGTAGGGCATGAATCTCTCAAAAGGGAGCAAAGTCCCCTAGCGAGCATGTTTAGCCAAGTGTTTCCCGGCGCTCGCAGTGGCCATTCAACCCACGTTGTATGAGGGGCCTGAATGGGAACGTGCGGCCGAGGCCGCACATAGGCCCGTTTTGTACAGTGGGGAGCACAGGCACAACAGAATCGTTGAATTGTGCCCTGTATGTTCTAAAAAAACAGCTCGAAATACCAGCAAGTATAATCCCAATTTAATATCATCATAGGATAACCCTCTCATCCCAGGAACCAGTCAGGTTAATCTTTGCTCTATGATCTTCCATGCAAGTATATCCTTCCTTAAATATGGAGACCAAAACTCTGCACAGTACTGCAGGTGCGGTCTAACCGAATCCGTGTTCAACCAAAGCAAAACTTCTATTCTTATACTCCATTCCCCTTGCAGTAACTGTCAATATGCCATTTGCTTATTGCACCTTTCTTTAATTATTTCATGCAATGAGAGTGTCAATGGGAATAAAAACAGCTTTTATTAGCATCACTAATTGCCCTTGAACTCAACATTTCAAAGGTCAGTTAAGAGTCAACAATCAATGATAGTTTCATGGTCACAATTACTAATACGAGGTTCCAATTCAATTTATTAATTGAATTTAAATTACGACAGCTATGGTGGGATTTGAACACATATCCATAAAACATGAGCCTAGGCCTCTAGATCACTAGTCCTGTAATATTACCACTGTGCCACCATCTCACCTGCTGTTAATGGCATACTAACTTACTATGTTCCTTGTACAAATACACCCAAGTCCCTTTGAACATCAACATTTAGAAGTTTAATGCCTTTTGAAAAGTATTATGCTTTCCTATTTTTACTGCCAAAGTAAATACCTACACACTTTCCCACACTAAACTCGCTTTGCCATCTTGTTACCCAGTCACTTAACCTGCAATCTCTTTGTAGCTTTTCTGTGTTCTCCTCACAGCTTACATTCACACCCAGCTTTGGATTGTCAGCAAACCTGGGCGCCTTGTTAATATAGATTGTAAATATTTGAGTTTCCATCACCGACCCTTCCGGCAATCCATTAGTTACAGCCAGTAACTTGAAAATGTCCTGTGTATCTCTACTCTCTCCTTCCTGTCTGCTAACCAATATTTTACCAGCCACTCCTTGGGCTCTGAACTTGTGGATTAGCTTTTTGTGTGGTACCTTATCAAAAGACTTTTGGAAATGCAGGTATACTAGATTTATCGGTTATCTTTTTCATATCCTCTTAGCTATATTTCGAAACATAATTATACTTTTGTAAAGTTATGTCGCCTTTATCTGGTCATTTTATGATTTCCATGTGTAACATTAAGACTTCCTTCCAGCATTTCCTGATGACTGATGTCCGGCCAGCTGTCCTGTAGTTCCCTGTTTTCTCTCCCACTTTCCCAATTAGGAGTGTTACATTGCTAGCTTCCAATTGGCTAGAAATATTACATGGAATTTTAGAAAATCAAGTATCTCTGTATTTACCACTTTTAGAGCCTTGGAATGTAAGTGATACACGATCAATGATCATACACGATCAAAGCGAGGTTGTAGTCCAACTGAAGGCTTTAATAAGCTAGATGTTTCCCCCAGCAGCTCAGGTACAGAAAGAAGGCTGCTGGGGCGGCACGGGCTCTTATACCCCGCCTTGCAGGGTGGAGCTACCATACAGCTTGACCAATAGGAAACACACTATATCTACCAATGGCGTTCCAGTATTACCAGGTACCGTAATACCTCTACACAGACTACCACAGTAAGCCATTAGGTCCTTGAGATTTTGTTAACTTTTAGTCTATTAGGCTTCCTCAATATTTTTTCTCTGCTGATATAACCTACCTGAAACTACCTCAATCTTAATAGTACATTGGTTCCCCTCTACTTCTGGTGTGAAATGTGTGTCTTCTATTGTGAAGAAAGGCACAAAATATTTTTTCAACTTTTCTACCATTTCCTTATTCCCCATTATAATTTCTTCTGTCTGTGTCGATAAAGGACCAACTTTAGTTGCTCTCCCTTTTATATACACATATAAAACTCTTATAAATCTGTTTTTAAATTCCATGCTCGTATAATGACATCTTAAATTTTTTCCTTTTTTATCAACTTTTTGCTCATCCTTTGCTGCTTTCTAAAAGACTGTCAATCCCCAGCCTTATTATTGTTCTTTGGCAACATTTCTGGGTTCTTCTTTTAAGCTAATATTATCCTTACCTTTCCTCGTAAGCCACAGATGGATCTTCCTCAATGGAATATATATTTTTGAAAATGTTAAAATCTTTTCTTTAAATGTTGCTACTGTTTATTTACTGCAAAATCTTTTTGCAAAGCAGTCAATCGGGGTCGGGAAAAAGGCAGGGAGAAGGGGGGGTCAAGTGGTTACTGGACCTTACGTAGGGGGTTCCTGCAGTCAGAAGGGGACTTCTGATGGAGGGCCACCCCACCCCTGGCCCGGGATCTAGGCCTGTTTTTTGGGGGGCTTCCCGCACAGCAGAGGCGCGTTCTTCCGGCCACACTGCGCCAGAAAAGCAGCTCGTTTTTCTGTAGCTTTTGTGTAGCGTGGCCGGTGAAAGCAGGGAGACCCCACTCCCGGGATCTACCCGGCTCGCAA
This sequence comes from Scyliorhinus torazame, assembly GCF_047496885.1. NCBI lineage: Eukaryota > Metazoa > Chordata > Chondrichthyes > Carcharhiniformes > Scyliorhinidae > Scyliorhinus > Scyliorhinus torazame. Next base: position 201,073,484 of record NC_092709.1, read on the forward strand.
CTCCTCGCGAGATTCAACGCAATCTCGTGATACATTGCAAGATGAATCCTGCCCACAATGGGTGAGATCAGCTTTTGGCAAATCTGCATATTGGAGCGAGGCAGTAAGCCTTACTCTAATGTGCAGATTCCCAATGTACCTGAGGCTTTGGGATTCAATCCCTTTGCCTTGGGGAGCTTGGGTGAGCGGTGTTTGGTACTAACATAGAGTACCCTGACCAGACCTGTGCTGTACCCGGCAGGAAGATCTCTGATAGCCTCGCGCTACTCAGGGATACAATCGCCTCCGTGCAGGACAGGAGGGTGGACACCTGCCTCAACAGCCTTGACCAGGAGAAGGCTTTTGACAGAATATCGCACACCTACATGATGGATGTGCTCTCCAAAATGGGGTTTGGGGAGGGAATTTGCAATTGGATCAGACTGCTCTACACGAACATCTATAGCGCAGTCTCAATCAAGGGGTGGGAATCAGAAAAGTTCCAGACCAAATCAGGAGTCAGGCAGGGCTGCCCTCTCTCCTCGGCCCTGTTTGTGTGCTGCATAGAACCTTTTGCCGAGTCCATCAGGAAGGATCCGGGTATAAGAGTGACTGTCGTGTTGGGTGTTCCGGTACACAAATGAACCAACGCGGTTGTAGATGGTACAACTCTGTTTTATTGTCTTGTACAATAATAACTACTAACTGCTGGCTGAGGTTCGTGCTTCACCAGCTAACCTGTGGACCCAGCCCTATCACTATCTTAGTGAGGCACTCAGCACATGGTCTATGTCTGAGTGGCACGCTGTGAGCTCTGTGCTCTGAGCTATCTCCTGGTAGAATGAGCGGGAACTGTGGTGTTCCCTGTTTTATAGTGCGTGTGCTCTCACTGGTGATTGGCTGCGATGTTGTGTGTGTGTTGGTTGGTCCAACTACCTGTCCATCAGTGTGTGTGTGATTGCACCATGATATGCTAATGTGGATATCATGACAGTGATGATCCCAGGCAGCGGAGGTGTGCAAGTTAAGGCCTCCCTGTACATGAACGACGTTGCCGTCTTCTGCTCAGATCCCGCGTCTGTACGCAGGCTCTTGAATGCCTGCGACCAGTTTGAACTGGCCTTGGGAGCCAAGGTAAACCGCGGCAAGAGCGAGGCCATGTTCTTTGGGAACTGGGCCGACCGGTCCTTTGTCCCCTTCACTGTCAGGCCAGATTACCTGAAGATGCTGGGGATATGGTTCGGAGCGGCTGGGGCGTGCACCAAAAACTGGGAGAAGCGCATCGACAAGGTAAGACAGAAACTGGGCTGGTGGGAGCAACGCTCCCTCTCCATTGCGTGCAAAACCCTGGTCATCAGGTGTGAGGTACTCTCGGTGTTACTGTACGTGGCGCAGGTCTGGCCCATTACCCGACCCTACGCCGCAGCAGTCACCCGGGCCATCTTCAAATTCATCTGGAGATCCAAGATGGGCCGTGTCCGAAGGGACACCATGTACAAACCTCTAGATAAGGGAGGGAAAAACGTACCTAACATCTCCCTCATCCTGATGGCCACCTTTGTGTGCAGCTGCATCCAGCTGTGTGTGGAACCCCGGTATGCAAACACCAAGTGTCACTACATACGGAGGTTCTACCTGTCCCCGGTGTTACGAAGGATGGGCCTGGCCTCATTGTCGCGGAACGCTCCAAGTAGTTGGACCGTTCCGTACCACCTGTCTCTCGTGGAAAAGTTTTTGAAGAAAAACACCTTTGACCACAAGGCAATGAAGCAGTGGTCAGCACGTAATGTCCTCGAGGCCCTCAGGGAAAAGGAGACTGTGGAGGACGTTGGGACGGTTCCCTGAGCAGACTGTCAGAGCCATCTGGCAGAACGTCTCATCACCAGAACTTTCAAACAAGCACCAAGACCTAGCTTGGCTGGTGGTGAGAAGGGCCCTCCCCGTCAGATTCTTCATGTACACTCGAAGGCTCAGCGCCGTTGCACGCTGCCCTCGGAGTGGCTGTGGGGGAAATGAGACGGTCACCCACCTCCTTGTGGAATGTGCCTTTGCAAAGAAGGTCTGGAGAGAGATGCAGTGGTATTTGTCAAGGTTCATCCCGAGCAGCTCTGTGACACAGGACTCTGTGCTCTACGGATTGTTTCCAGGGACACACACCGAGACAAACATCAACTGCTGCTGCAAGGTCATCAACTCGGTGAAAGACGCTCTTTGGTCTGCCCGAAACTTGCTGATCTTCCAGTGCAAAGAGCTATCCTCGACCGAGTGTTGCAGACTGGCACATTCCAAGGTCCAGGACTACGTGCTGAGGGACGCACTCAAGCTTGGGGCAGCTGCTGCCAAGGCGCAATGGGGAAAGACCACTGTGTAAGGTCTTGCCAACAAATGTACACCGAGGGGCAGGTAACAGTGTAAACCCCCCTTGGTCTGGGTCATTAACACTCCAATGTATAAAAGAATCATGACAATGTAAATGTTTAAGAAGGAATTGTAACATAAAGAGCGCTATGTGTGTAAGGTTATCAAAATTGAATGGAAGAAAGTCAAGGAAATGTGTAACTCTGATGGAAATGTACAGTCAAAACAATTCAAAATGTTCTGTAATGTTTATGATAGATTTTATGAATAAAGTATATTTTTTGAAAAAAAAACAACAAAGAGTACCAAAGAGTAACAGAGAGTCATTGGACCCGAAACGTTAGCTCCTTTCTCGCCCGACAGATGCTGCCAGACCTGCTGAGATTTTCCAGCATTTTCTCCTTCGGTGTTTGATACTGGTCCCCACAAATAGGGACCCGATGGACCGGCACTCGTGGGGTCTCCAAGGGGATTGGAGGCCCCCAGCTGAATGCCCTTTGGGCAGGGTGGTGCCCTGGCACTGCTGATGCCACCTGGGCACTCTGGCAGTGCCAGCCTGGCACACTGGCTGTGCCACCTGGATGCCTGCCTGGCACTGCTAAGGTGCTCAGGGGGTGCTGGCAGGGTGCTGACGGTGCCAAGCTGGTGTTTTCTGCTTGCGATCGGACTGGGGTCGCCTGCCATGGGGGCTGTGGCCAGGGGACCCTCCCATGTTGCGTTTGGGCTGGGGGAGGTTGGGGATTTTTTTTTGTGGCCCTAGGAGATTGGGATGGCATTTAAAAATGGCATCCCAATCTCTCACTACACGGGGCATTCCGGCAAGCGGAGCTCCCCATTGTAAACAACGGGGCTATGTGTTACCTCGGCCGCACATTCCTCGTTTAGGCCCCTTGTTCAAAGTGAGTGGCGTTGAATAGCCACGTGATTCTCGACGCTGCGAGTGCCGGGAAACACACGGCTAAATGTACTTGCTCAGGAACTTAGTTCCCTTTTGTGAAGATCGAGCCCCTGGTAATTCCTCCTGCCAACCTAAAAACTGATGCTGAATGGGAAACATCCCTTAAAGAAGCCTGGTAAGGGCCTCAATTAGGGCAAATTGCAGCAACTCTAATCTCTTCTTTAACAAGTGTCATTTTTTTTATCTGATGAGGCACCTGCAAAACTCCTTAGGACATTTTACTGTGTTAAAGGTGATTTATAAGTGCAACTTGTTATCATTCAGCTTTTTTACTGGTTTGGTCTATTTCGCCCTCAGGGGCATTTTTCTAGACTTGCTCATGTTTTATGATCATTTATATATATTTTTGGTTGGCAGGGGGAAAGAATAAAAAGTATGAGGGCATGGGAAAGCACAACTCAGTTAGAACAAAGAAGCACAGGAACAGTCCGTTCGGCCCTCCAAGCCTGTACCGATCATGATACTAACCTTGGCCAAGACCCTCAGCACTTCCTTGTGCCGTATCCCTCTATACCCATCCTATCCATGTATTTGTCGAGATGCCTTTTGAACACCGTTAATGTATCTGCTTCCACAATCTCCCCTGGCAACGCGTTCCAGGCACTCACCACTCACTGTGTAAAAAACCTGCCTCGCACATCTCCTCTAAACTTTACCCCACAGACCTTAAACCTATGTCCTCTGGTGACTGACCCCTTCTCCCTGGGAAAGAGTGCCTGCCCATCACTCTATCCATGCTCCTCATAATCTTGTAGAACTCGATCTAGTCACCCCTCAACTTCCGTCGTTCTAATGAAAACCGTCCAAGCATATTCAGCCTCTCCGCATAGCTAACACCCTCTAGACCAGGCAACATCCTGGTAAACCTCCTCTGCATCCTCTCCAAAACCTCCACATCCTTCTGCTAGTGTGGCGACCAGAATTGTGCGCAATATTCCAAGTGTGGCCTTACCAAGGTTCTCTACAACTGCAGCATGACTTGCCAGTTATTATACTCAAAGCCCTGTCCAATGAAGGCAAGCATTCCGTATGCTTTCTTGACTACCTTGTCCACTTGTGTTGCCACTTTCAAAGATCTGTGGACCTGCACACCCAGATCTCTCTTACTTTCGGTCGGAGCTTTCATTTTTCTCCCAGCTTCCCCAAATATTTACTGGTGGATCTGGAGCAGGCAAATGCAAAAGTAGCTCAGGATCACTTCTGCCACATCCCCACCTTGCTGTTTTTCCCCCTCTATTTCTGTGGCAGACAATAAGCCCTCCCATATATTGAAATTCAGTACAAAAGAAGGAAATATGATGAGTGGTTAATGCCTTCGCTCTCTGTCACACTAAACTGGGGACACATTAGTTCCAGATTGCCAGGGAAATTAAAGGACATGTTGGGGAGGTGGGTTAATATTTTTGTGATTGTTGAGTCTGTGCAAACATGCTCAGATCTATTCTGAAGCATGTTAGGTCTAGATTATTAATTGCTGAAAATTTGGCATATCTTTCACAGGTTGCGTGATAAACTTGTGGACATCCCAATGGTGCTGCAGGCCTCTGGGCTCAGCCCAGAAAACCTCTTCCCCAATTTCAGCAGGACACTCTGGCAGAAGCTAGGGAAGTACTTCCAATATTTCAAAGGAAGATCACTAGATTCTGGAACAGGCATCTCAAGAGCAGGCAAAAAAATTCTAAATCCCTTGAAAATGCATCCCAGTTATACCAGAACAGAAAATCTAGACCTTTGATATTTTTAAGTTTGTCTTTATTTTTGAACTATAATATGAACAATCTTTAACTATTCCTTACATATTACAGTAACAAATGAACCAAGATATTGTCTCAAAGATCAAGAAGCAACACACCTGGTGTCAGTAGGGTCCTGTGCTGGCTGCTGAGGTTTATTCCAATGATCTGGCTGTCCAAGAGATTCATTTTTACCTTCACCATGGTCATAACCACGATGGCATTTACTGGAAAACATCATCTTATAAGTTAGTACAAACTAACAACCACGTTCACAAATGCAGATCACTGGGAACAGGTCATTGAACTGAATTGGACAGAATCCTGTTGGAGCATTCAGATTCTCGTCTGTCAGAGGGAGACCCACACTGTCTCTTTTCAAAAAAATTTGCTCAACCAATTATGCAGTGGCAAGGCCTGAGGCGGGCCTTCCCCTGGAATCAAAAATCCTGGGGCGGTAGTCTCAGCGATCGAGAGCTGCCATCCAATCAGAAGCCAGCACTGCCTGTGCTCAGCAGCAACACTGGGGAGACCATGGCTACTAACGGAAGGACAGGCACCAGAGCCCCAGGATCACAGAGCCAACCAGGCCACATGTAAGTAATGTAGGGGTTGGGGTTGGCACCAAGGGCAATAGGGTTGCTCTCAGTGAACCACCCCCTTCCCACTGTCCAGTCCCTCGATCAGACACTGAGTGGCTTGGATCGAGCCCCCTCCCCCAAGCTAGCTGTACATTTCTACCTGTCGTGCATGCCACACAGTGACAGGTCAACCAGCAGCTGGCTGACAGTAGGATGAGACCCTAAGTGGTCAACCTGCCTCCAAGTTCACCAATGAGAGCACAGAATTCCAGCCATTAACTCTTTTTCTCACTCCACAGATCCTGACTCAATGTGTATTTCTAATATTTTCTACTTTGTTTATTATAGCCAGGCACCATGCTGTGTGGCACTACCACCATGCTGTGTGGCACTACCACCATGCTGTGTGGCACTAGCACCATGCTGTGTGGCACTAGCACCATGCTGTGTGGCACTAGCACCATGCTGTGTGGCACTACCACCATGCTGTGTGGCACTACCACCATGCTGTGTGGCACTAGCACCATGCTGTGTGGCACTAGCACCATGCTGTGTGGCACTAGCACCATGCTGTGTGGCACTAGCACCATGCTGTGTGGCACTAGCACCATGCTGTGTGGCACTACCATGCTGTGTGGCACTACCATGCTGTGTGGCACTACCACCATGCTGTGTGGCACTACCACCATGATGTGTGGCACCACCATGCTGTGTGGCACTAGCACCATGCTGTGTGGCACTAGCACCATGCTGTGTGGCACTAGCACCATGCTGTGTGGCACTACCATGCTGTGTGGCACTACCACCATGCTGTGTGGCACTACCACCATGCTGTGTGGCACTACCATGCTGTGTGGCACTACCACCATGCTGTGTGGCACTACCACCATGATGTGTGGCACTACCACCATGCTAAGTGGGTTAGATTTAGAATAGATCAAGCTGCTGAAAGCTGGATGTTTTGAGGCACTGTGGACCATCAGCGGAGCAGAACTGTAGTCCAGTATTACAATCTGTAACCTCATGGCCAAGCATATCTCTCACTCTACTATTATGATCAAGCCAGGAGACAAACCCTGGTTCAATGAGAAATGTTGAAGAACATGCCAGGAGCTGCACCAGGCATAACTGAAGTGCCAACCCTGTGAAGCGACATCACATGACTGTACGCATACTAAGCAGTAGAGTCAGTATGTGGTTGACAGACCCAATATTTCAGAGGAAGATTAATAGAATTAATAGAATCCCACAGCCATAGAGCACACCAAAGCTCTGCAGTCCTGAAAATCAACCCATAAATGGTGGTGGCCAATTAAACAACTAAAAGGAGGAAAAACTCCACAAACATTCCCATCCTCAATGATGGGGGAAGCCCAGAACGTCAAGTGCAAAAGGAAAAGATTGAAGCATTTGCAAACATAGTCTATTAGCCTCTGAAAATATCCTGACTGTAATGCTGATGACGTGTGCTCCAGAACTAGCCATGCCACTAGCCAATCTGTTCCATTGCAGCTGCAACACTGGCAAATACCTAACAAACTGAATTTGCCCAGCTAACCAGGCAGCATGTGATTGTGACACCAAGCAGCCCAGTAAAATTGAAATCAATAGGAATCAGAGAGCAAACACTCCACTGGTTTGTCATCATACCTACCGGGAAAGGTTGTTGGGTGGCTCTTCTTCTCTGCCTAGGAACACTGCTGCAGGAGCTACTCAGGGTACTGCCTGAGCCTAACCATCTTCAGCTGCTTCATCAATGACCTATTCTTCATCATAACATCAGGGTGGGGATGTTCGCTGATGATTGCACAATGTTCAGTGCCATTAGCCACTCCTCACATAATGACCAGACAACATTCAGGCTTGGGCTGTGATGCACTATCAATTACGCCGAGACGAGAGTAGAGAGTAATCGAGGCTTTATTACACAGAGATATGTGGCCGCCTACCGCAGCTTATGAAATGGCTGCTGTTCGGAGAGCACACACAGTTATACTTTGCCCGGCAGGCAGGGATCTACCCCCGTACCTGTAGTACAGGGGCCTTACCGTAATACCCATATATACAATATAATACAACAGTGGTGACTACCACATTTACCCCCTGTTAAAAATGGTGCCAGATCCCTGAGGGAGACTGTGTCTTGGCGGCCTTCGGGGTACGCTAGTAGGCGTACTGCGGGTTCGCATGGAGTAGCTGTACTCTCTCAACCAACGGGTCCGCCTTGTGGAGCCGCACGTGCTTGCGGAGGAGAACGGGTCCTGGAGCTGCCAGCCACGTTGGGAGCGAAACCCCGGAAGTGGACTTCCTGGGGAAGGCAAAGAGACTTCATGGGGGGTTTCGTTGGTCGCGATGCACAGGAGCGACGGAATGGAATGAAGTGCGTCAGGGAGGACGTCCTGTCAGCGGGAGACTGGGAGATTTCTGGACCGTAGGGCCAGCTGGACGGCCCTCCAGACCGTCCCATTCTCCCGCTCCACCTGCCCGTTTCCCCCGGGGTTGTAGCTGGTCATCCTGCTCGAGGCAACGCCCCTGTTGAGCAGGTAGTGGCGCAGTTCCTCGCTCTTAAATGAGGATCCCCGGTCGCTGTGGACGTAGGCGGGGAAACCGAACAGAGCGAAGATGGTGTTGAGGGCTTTGTTGACGTCATATTGGGGCATGGGACGGCGAAGGGGAATCGGGAATACTCGTCGACCACATTGAGAAAATACGTGTTGCGGTCGGTGGAGGGGAGGGGCCTTTTGAAGTCCACACTGAGGCGTTCAAAGGGACGGGAGGCCTTCACCAGGCGCGCACAGTCTGGCCGGTAGAAATGCGGTTTACACTCCGCACAGACCTGGCAGTCCCTGGTAACCGCCCTGACTTCCTCAATGGAGTTGGGCAGATTGCGGGCCTTAATAAGTGGTAAAAGCGGGTGACTCCCGGGTGACAGAGATCGTCGTGCAGGGTCCGGAGTCGGTCCACTTGTGCGCTGGCACATGTACCTCGGGACAGGGCATCGGGGGGCTCATTGAGCTTACCGGGGCGATACAAAACTCGTAATTGTAGGTGGAGACCTCGATCCTCCACCTCAAGATTTTATCATTCTTGATCTTACCCCGCTGTGTGTTGTTAAACATGAAGGCAACCGACCGTTGGTCAGTGAGGAGAGTGAATCTCCTGCCAGCCAGGTAATGCCTCCAATGTCGCACAGCTTCAACGATAGCTTGGGCCTCCTTTTCGACGGAGGAGTGCCGAATTTCGAAGGCATGGAGGGTGTGGGAAAAGAAAGCCACGGGCCTGCCCGCCTGGTTGAGGGTGGCGGCCAGAGCGACGTCTGATGCATCGCTCTCGACTTGGAAGGGGAGCGTCTTGTCGACCGCGTGCATCGCGGCTTTGGCGATGTCGGCCTTGATACGGTTGAAGGCCTGGTGAGCCTCGACCGTCAGTGGGAAAGCGGTGGATAGAATGAGTGGACGGGCCTTGTCTGCATAGTTTGGGGCTACCTGGGCGTAGTACGAAAAGAATCCCAGGCATCGTTTGAGGGCCTTGGGGCAGTGGGGGAGGGGGAGTTCCATGAGGGGGTGCATGCGATCGGGGTCAGGCCCTAGAACTCCATTCTGAACCACACAGCCGAGGATGGCTAATCGGTTTGTGCTGAACACACACGTTGTAAGTTAGGTTGAGGAGTGTGGCGGTGTGGAGAAATTTGGAAAGGTTAGCGTCGTGGTCCTGCTGGTCGTGGCCGCAGATGGTGACGTTGTATGGGAAAGTGGCCTGCAGCCCGTACCGGTCAACCATTCGGTCCATCTCCCATTGGAAGACCGAGACCCCGTTGGTGACGCCGAAGGGAACCCGGAGGAAATAGTAAAGGCGGCCGTCTGCTTCAAACGCAGTGTATGGGCAGTCCGTCTTACGGATGGGGAGCTGGTGGTAGGCAGATTTTAGGTCCACTGTCGAGAAGACCCGGTACTGTGCAATCTGATTGACCATATCAGATATGCGTGGGAGGGGGTACGCGTCGAGCTGCGTGTACCGATTGATGGTCTGACTGTAGTCAACGACCATCCTGTTTTCCTCCCCGGTTTTCACCAGTACCACTTGGGCTCTCCAGGGGCTTTTGCTGGCCTCGATGATACCTTCCCGCAGCAGCCGCTGGACCTCAGACCTGATGAAGGTCCTGTCCTGGGCGCTGTAATGTCTGATCCTGGTGGCGACGGGTTTGCAATCCGGGGTGAGGTTTGCAAACAGGGAAGGCGGGTCGACCTTAAGGGTCGAGAGGCCGCAAACAGTGAGGGGTGGTAAGGGCCCGCCAAATTTCAGCGTTAAGCTCTGGAGGTTGCACTGGAAGTCCAGGCCGAGTAGTAAGGCAGCGCAGAGGTTGGGGAGGACGTAGAGCCGGAAGCCACTGACATATACGTCCTGGACGGTGAGGATGGCGCAGTACCCCCGGATCGCCACGGAGTGGAATCCGGAGGCCAGGGAGATTCTTTGGTTAGCGGGGTGTACCGCGAGGGAGCAGCGCCTTACCGTATCGGGGTGGATGAAGCTCTCAGTGCTCCCGGAGTCCAGAAGGCAGGATATCTCGTGCCTGTCGACCTTCACCTTTGTCGAAGCGGTTTCGAAGTTGTGCGGTTGAGACTGGTCGATCGTGACCGAGGCGACAAGCGGCTGTTCATCAGCGGTTGCAGGTGATGAGCGGCCCGATGAGGTGCTCGACGGGCAGGGATCCTGTGGCGGGTAAGATGGCAGCGCCCACGGGCCGCACGTGTCCTGGGGCAGGAAAGATGGCGGCGCCCTCGGGCCACACGTGTCCTGGGGCAGGCAAAATGGCGGTGCCCTTGGTTCTGAGGCAAGCAAGGTGGCGGCGCCCACGGGCCGCACGTGTTGTGAGTGGAGCAAGATGGCGGCACCCACGGGACACACGTGGGGTTGGCTGAGAGCGGTCGCTGATGGGGTCCACGATGAGGTGGCCGCTGGCAGGGTCCACGATGCACAGGGGGGATGGGCCGTGCAATCGGGGGCATAAGCCTATACATTGCATGAGGCGACCGTGAGCGAGAGCGCTGGATTCTTGGTCGCCGCGAGGTCAAGCGTGGCCCCTTCTAAGAGGCGCTGGCGAATGTAGTCAGACCCTATGCCCGTAACAAACGGGTGTCCTGTTAGCAGGTACGAATGTTCCAGTGGCCGAAATGGCCTGGCAGTCACAGTCTCTCACCAGGGCGAGCAGGGCGCGCCAGAAATCTTCCACAGACTCACCGGGAAGTTGGTGCTGCGTGGATAGGAGGTGCCTGGTTTGGATCTTGTTGGTCTGCTGAGCGTAATTCTCCTTCAGTAGCGCCATGGCCTCTGCGTAGGTAGGCGCGTCCTGGACGAGGGGAAAAACGTTGGAGCTCAGCCGCGTGTATAGAATCTGGAGCTTCTGTGCTTCTGAGATTGGGTCTGGCGCAGACCCGATGTATGCTTCAAAGCAAGCTAGCCAATGTTGGAAGTCCTTTTTGGCATTGTCTGCTTCAGGATGCAGCTGCAGGCGATCCGGCTTGATGCGGAGATCCATCTCTGAAAAATCTCTGTGTAATAAATTGATGCACTATCAATTACGACGAGACAAGAGTAGAATGTAATCGAGGCTTTATTACACAGAGATGTGCGGCCTCCTACAGCAGCTTACAAAATGGCTGCTGTTCGGAGAGCACACACATTTATACTCCGCCTCCTGGGTGGAGCTAATAGGCTGGGACCTACCCCCGTACTTGTAGTAGAGGGGCCTTACCGTAATACCCATAAATACAATTGTGGTAGTCGGTATTAGGGGTATTACGGTACCCTGAATAATGCCATAAGACCATTTGTGTGGGAGGTACCTGAGACTGCTATTTCATTGGTGAAACCTGCCTGCTGGTTCCGCCCAATAAGGTGGAGTATAAGAGCCTGTGCCTCCCCAGCAGCTGCATTCTGTACCTGCGCTGCTGGGAGAAACATCTAGTACAATAAAGCCTTCAATTGTCTCCAATCTCGTCTCAGGAGTTATTGATCGAGCATCAACAATATAATACAACAATGGTGACTACCACAGGCTGATAAACAGCAAGTAACAATCACACCACACAAGTGCCTGGCAATCTCCAACAAAAGAGAATCTCCCATTGACATTCAATGGCATTATCAATTGCCGAATGTTATCCCATCAATATCCTGTACATCATCATTGGTTCTGAACCAGCCATGTAAATACAAAAACAGGTTAGATTTCTGCAGTGAGCAACCTATCTCCTGACTCTCCAAAGCCTGTCCACCTTTTAAAAGGCACATCAGGAATGTGATGGAATACTCTCCGCTTGCCTGGATGAGTGAAGCTCCAACAATACTCAAGAAGATCAACATCATCCAGTGTAAAGCAGCCTACGTAATTCACATCCCATACAATACCTTCAACATTCATCCCCTCCACCATTGGCAGACAGTGGCAATAGTGTGCATATTATATACTGCAGAAACTGGTCAAGTCTCCTTCAGGAATACCTTCCAAACCTGTGACCTTTACCATCTTAAGAGGGAAAGGGACAGCAGACACATGGGAACAGAACTTCCAGGTTCCCCTCCAAGTCAGACACCATCCTGACTTGGAAGTAAATCACTGTTCCTTCACTGTCACTAGATCAGAATCCTGGCACTCCCTCCCCAACAACACTGTGGGTGTACCTACACTACACAGAGGTTCAAGAACGTGGCTCATCACCAACTTCTGAAGGGCAATGAGGGATAGGCAGAAGATGCCAGCCGAGCCAAAAACCTCTGCATCTCATGAACAAATGGAAAAAGGAAGCAAATGTAAGGATCAGGGAAATGGAAGATTGACAAGAAGAAATCAGGAAAAGTGGGCAGATGTCTTTAAGACAATGAAATGATTGATAGCATAGACGTACGGTCAGGGCAGCACGGTGCCTCACAGGAGCGCAGGTTCAATTACGGCCTTGAGTAACTGATTGTGTGGATTTTGCACTTTCTCCCCGTGTCTGCATGGGTTTCCTCTGGGTGCTCCAGTTTCCTCCCAAGTCAAACGATTTGCAAGTTTAGATGGGGTTATCGGTTACAGGAATGGGATGGAGTGAGGGCGTGGGCCAAGGTAGGATAATCTTTCAGAGGGTTGGTGCAGATTCGATGGGCCGAATGGCTTCCTTCTGCACTGTAGGAGTTATTTTGTTCTATTCTATGGTATGTAGAAAAATTGTTTCTACTTGTAACACAGATACAGGTCATAAAGACTGCAGGGATTTGAGGGGAAATTTCTCTATCCAAATATTGATTAGAATGTGGAATGCACTATGATAAAGAGTAGTTGAGGCAGGTAGGATTGATACATTTAAGTGGAAATTATAGAAGCACACAAGGGCTTCCCAATTAGGAAAGAGAAGAATAGGCTGTCAGGATTGGATGAAATTGGTTGAGAGGAGAAGGGGTAGAGTGGGTTAGGATCGAGTAGGAATCTTGTAAGGGGTCTAGTTTGAGGGCTATGGTGACGGCAGCATTGCCAGTGGCTCCGAGTAGGTATTCAGGGAGCTGGTGGTGCAGTCCACGGTGAAGATCTGCCATCAGTTGAGGAGGCATTTTAGGGTGGAAGGGATGTCGGTGCTAACGCCGCTGTGCGAGAATCCTGGGTTTGAGCCGGGGGGGATGGATAGTGTATACAGGAGGCGGAGGGAAGTGGGACTGGTCAAAGTGAGGGATTTGTATTTGGAGGAAGGGTTCACCAGTTTGGAGGAGCTAAGAGAGAGGGTAGAGCTGCCGAGGGGTAGTGAGTTCAGGTATCTGCAGGTTAAGGACTTTGCGCGAAAGGTCTGGAGGGGGTTCCCTTGATTGCCGGGATACACCCTGCTGGAGCGACTACTGCTTCCGGATGTGGAAGGGGAGGGAGGAATTGGGGATATATATAAGTGGCTGGGGGAGCAGGGAGGCGGGTGGGTGGTGAAGATCAAGGAGAAATGGGAAGCGGAGTTGGGAGGGAAGATTAATTGGGGAGTATGGAGTGAGGCACTGCGAAGGGTAAATGGGACCTCCTCTTGTTCAAGGATGAGCCTGATACAGTTTAAGGTGGTGCACAGGGTGCATATGACTCGGGTGAGAATGAGTGGGTTCTTTCAGGGGGTAGCAGATGAGTGCGAGAGGTGTGGATGGGGGACAGCGAATCACACGCACATGTTTTGGGGTTGTGAAAAATTGGGAAGATTCTGGGCTGGAGTGTTCGCGGTCTTAGCCAGGATAGTGGAGGAGGAGGTAGACCTGGACCCTATGGTGGCGATATTTGGGGTTTCAGAGAAGCCGGAGCTCATGGAGAGGAGGAAGGCCGATGTTGTGGCCTTCGCCTCTCTGATTGCATGGCGGCGGATTTTACTGGAGTGGCGGTCGGCATCGCCACCAGGGGTGACCTGAACGACTTTGTGCGGTTGAAGAAGATAAAGTATGAGTTAAGGGGCCTTGCAGGGGGTTTGAGAAAAGGTGGGGGATGTTTGTGACCGTGTTTGAGGAGCTGTTTGTCGTGGCGGGGGTGGGAGGGTGATTGCTGGGAAGTATGTTTCCCAGGGTGTTTATTTGCTGTAACCTGTTTGGAATAAAATACATGTAAAAAGAAGATGGTTCAGAGGGTGTGAAGCATGAACACTACCAGCTGAGGTATGGTCTGTTGCTGCCTTTATGTTGGTTTATTAAATACTATTTAACTTACCTTCTCAGGCCTCCTAAGCTTTAATATCTAGTAGATGAGGAATAAAACATGATTTCAGGGGAAAGAGGAAGATTTAAAATGATCAAAACAAAAAAGAAAATTGATTAAAATTACTGCAGATTAAAAAATCGGAGTCTGGTAACACACAAGTCTGGGATGAAATAAATAATGTAGATCAGATTATGGAAAATTACTCACCTGAAGGGGAAGTTTCTGAACCCATGAGAAAATTCATCCCCACAAGGGGGAAATCCTGCATTTTGAAACTTTTTACGGCAAGCTCCCATATAAGAAGCTTTTCCAATCACAAAACCAAGCACTCCAGCAACTGGAGAACAAAATACAAAAACAAAATTGGAGAACTGAGTTCTATTGTAAAGTAGGGTTATCTTGTGAAACATAAACAACAACAATAACTTACATTTATATAGGACATTTTATGACGTTCAATGCGCTAAGGCGCTTTAGACGAGCGATATGGGTAGAGTTGAGGAATCACAAAGGTAAAAGGACCCTGATGGGTGTTATGTACAGGCCCCCTAGCAGTAGTCAGAATGTGGGGCAGAAAATAAATCAGGACATAGAAAAGGCATGGAAGAAAGGCAATGTTACAATGATAATGGGGGACTTCAATATGCAGGTGTGCTGGGAAAATCAGGTTGGTAATGGATCCCAAGAAAACAATTTGTGGAATATCTAAAAGATGGTTTTTTTGGAGCAGCCTGTGACAGAGCCCACTCAAGAAAAGGCAATTCTGGATTTGGTGATGTGTAATGAGGCAGACTTCATTCGTGAACTTAAGGTGAAGGAACCCTTAGGGGGCAGTGACCACAATATGATAGAATTTACCCTGCAGTTTGAGAGGGAGAAGCTGGAATCAGATGCAATGGTATGACAATTAAATAAGGGTGACTACAAAGACATGAGGGAGGAGCTAGCCAGAGTTGGTTGGAAGGGTTTTTTCCAATGTATAAAGGGTAAGAGAGAGGCAAAAGTAGGCATTGGACCACTGGAAAATGAGGCTGGTGAAGTACGAGTAGGAAAAAAAGAAATGGCTGAGGAATTGAATAATTACTTTGCATCAGTCTTCACGGTGGAAGACACCAGTGGGATGCCAGAGCTCCAGGAGAATCAGGGGGCACAGGTGAGTGTAGTGGCCATCTCTAAGGAGAAAGTTTAGGGGAAACTGAAAGGTCTGAAGGTGGATAAATCACCTGGACCGGGTGGGCTACATCCCAGGGTTCTAAAGGAGATAGCGAAGGAGATTGTGGAGGCATTCGCAAGATTGACTCCCTACTGAAGGATATGTCTGAGGCATTCAGGTCAGGCGACCTGACCTATACAAGAAATCCAGGTACAACCTCCGCAAAGCCATCCGAGATGCCAAGAGAGAATATCAGACCAAGCTAGAGTCAGAGACTAGCGTTACAGATTCTCGGCGGTTGTGGCAAGGTCTAAACAACATAACGGGCTACAAAGCAAAGCCGAGCAGTATCTCCAGCAGCAGCGCACCCCTCCCCGATGAACTCAATGCATTCTATGCTCGGTTCGAGCAGGAATCCAATGATCCACTGTCGAGTGCCCCAGCAGCCCATAACACACCCATACCCACCATCACAGCTTCCGAAGTCAGATCGGCCTTCCTGAACGTGAACCCTCGGAAGGAGACGGGTCTGGACGGGATCCCTGGTCGTGCACTCAGAGCATGCGCGGATCAGGTGGCAGCTGTGTTCGCGGACACCTTTAACCTGTTCCTATTCTGCTCCGAGGTCCCCACCTGCTTCAAGAAGGCCACCATCATACTGGTGCCAAACAAGAACCAGGCAACGTGCCTCAATGACTACCGTCTGGTGGCCCTGACTTCAGTCGCAATGAAGTGCTTCAAGAGGTTAGTCATGAAGTGCATCACCTCCATACTCTCAGAACGCCTTGATCCACTGCAATTCGCATACCGCCGCAACCGGTCCACAGCAGACGCCATTTCCCTGGACCTACACTCATCCCTAGAGCATCTCGACAACAAGAACTCCTATATCAGACTCCTATTTATTGACTACAGCTCCCCCTTCAACACCATAATCCCAGACAAGCTCATATCAAAGCTCCAAAAGCTAGGACTTGGCTCCTCACTCTGCAACTGTATCCTCAATTTTCTGACCAACAGACCACAATCAGTAAGAATGAACAACAACACCTCCTCCACAATAGTCCTCAATACCGGGGCCCCACAAGGCTGCGTACTTAGCCCCCTACTATACTCCCTGTGCACACACGACTGCGTGGCAAAATTTGGTTCCAACTCCATCTACAGGTTTGCTGACGATACGACCATAGTGGGCCGGATCTCGAATAACGATGAGTCAGAGTACAGGAGGGAGATAGAGAACCTAGTGGAGTGGTGCAGCGACAACAATCTCTCCCTCAATACCAGCAAAACCAAATAGCTGGTCATTGACTTCAGGAAGCAAAGTACTGTACACACCCCTGTCAGCATCAACGGGGCTGAGGTGGAGATGGTTAGCAGTTTCAAATTCCTAGGGGACACATCTCCAAAAATCTGACCTGGTTCACCCACGTCGACACTACTACCAAGAAAGCACAACAGCGCCTATACTTCAGAGAGTCGTGAACACAGCCCAGTCCATCACACAAACCTGCCTCCCATCCATTGACTCCATCTACACCTCTCGCTGCCTGGGGAAAGTGGGCAGTATAATCAAAGACCCCTCCCACCTGGCTTACTCACTCTTCCAACTTCTTCCATAGGGCAGGAGACACAAAAGTCTGAGAACACACACAAACAGACTCACAAACATCGTCTTCCCCGCTGTTACCAGACGCCTAAACGACCCTCTTATGGACTGATCTCATTAAAACTACACCCCTGTATGCTTCACCCGATGCCGGTGTTATGTAGTTACATTGTGTACCTTGTGTTGCCCTATTATGTATTTTCTTTTATTTTCATGTACTTAATGATCTGTTGAGCTGCTCGCAGAAAAATACTTTTCACTGTACCACGGTAGACGTGACAATAAACAAAATCCAAATCCATTGGTGGCGATCTTTCAGGAATCACTGGAGGCAGGGAGGGTCCCAGAGGACTGGAAAATTGCTAATGTAACAACCCTGTTTAAGATGGGAGGAACGCAAAAGACAGGAAATTACAGGCGAGTTAACCTGACTTTGGTCAGTGATAAGGGGCGGGATTCTCTGCAATCGGCGCGATGTCCGCCGACCGGCGCGAATCAGTCCGGCATCACGCCGCCCCAAAGGTGCGGAATCCTCCGCATCTTGAGGGGCCGAGCCCTTACCTTGAGGGGCTAGGCCCGCGCCGGACTGATTTCCGCCCCGCCAGCGGGAAAGGCATTTGGTGCCCCGCCAGCTGCCACAAAACTGACTTTGCCGTGTGGCGCATGCGCAGTGGAGGGGGTCTCTTCTGCCTCCGCCATAGTGGAGACCATGGCGAAGGCGGAAGGAAAAGAGTGCCCCCACGGCACAGGCCCATCCGTGGATCGGTGGGCCCTGATCGCGGGCCAGGCCACCGTGGGAGCACCCCCCGTGGCCAGATCGCCCCGCGCCCCCCCCCAGGACCCTGGAGCCCACCCGTGCCGCCTTGTCCCGCCGGTAAGAGAGGTGGTTTGATTCTCGCCGGCGGGACAGGCATTCCAGCAGCCGGACTTCGGCCCATCGCGGGCCGGAGAATCGCCGGGGGGGGGGGGGGGGGGCGCCAACCGGCGCGCCGCGATTCCCACCCCCGCCGAATATCCGGTGCCGGAGAATTCGGCAACTGGCGGGGGCGGGATTCACGCCAGTCCCCAGCAATTCTCCGACACGGCGGGGGGTCAGAGAATCCTGCCCAAGATTTCAGAGTCTGTTATTAAAGATGACATTGTGGAGTACTTGGAAGTGCATGGTAAAATAGGACTGAGTCAGCATGGCTTCGTCAAGGGGAGGTCATGTCTGACAAATCTGTTAGAGTTCTTTGAGGAGGTAACGAGGAAGTTAGACAAAGGAAAACCAGTGGACGCGATTTATTTAGATTTCCAGAAGGCCTTTGATAAGATGCCATATAGGAGACTGTTAAATAAGTTAAAAGCCCATGGTGTTAAGGGTAAGATATTGGCATGGATAGAGGATTGACTGACTGGCAGAAGGCAAAGAGTGGGGATAAAGTGACTAGTGCTGTGCTTCAGGTGTCGGTGTTGGGACCACAACCTTCCACAATTAACGATCTGGAAGAAGGAACTGAGAACACTGTTGCTAAGTTTGCAGATGATATAAAGATGTGCAGAGGGACAGGTAGTACTGAGGAATACTGAGGGGGGCTGCAGAAGGACCTGGACAGGCTCGGAGAGTGAGCAAAGAAGTGGCAGATGGAATACAAAGAACAAAGAAAGTTATAGCACAGGAACAGGCCCTTCGTCCCTCCAAGCCAGCAACAACCAAGCTGCCTGACTATACTACAATCTTCTACCCTTCCTGGGTCCGTATCCCTCTATTCCCATCCTATTCATGTATTTGTCACGATGCCCCTTAAACGTCATTATCGTCCCTGCTTCCACCACCCTACTCTGGCAGCGAGTTCCAGGCACCCACTACCCTCTGTGTAAAAAAACGTACCTCGTACATCTCCTCTAAACCTTGCCCCTCGCAGCTTAAACCTATGCCCCCTAGTAATTGACCCCTCTACCCAGGGAAAACATCTTTGACTAACCACTCTGTCTATGCCCCTCATAATTTTGTAGACCTCTATCAGGTCGCCCCTCAACCTCCGGCGTTCCAGTGAGAACAAACCAAGTTTATTCAACCTCTCCTCATAGCTAATACCCTCTATACCAGGCAACATCCTGGTAAATCTCTTCTGCATCCTCTCTAAAGCCTCCACATCCTTCTGCCGAACAGAATTGAACACTATACTCCAGGTATGGCCCAAGGTTCTACACAGCTGAATCATGACTTGCCAATTTTTATACTCAATACCCCGGCCAATGAAGGCAAGCATGCTGTATGCCTTCTTGACTACCTTCTTCACCTATATTGCCCCTTTCAGTGACCTGTGGACCTGTACACCAAGATCTCTCTGACTGTCAATACTCTCGAGGGTTCTACCATTCACTGTATATTCCCTACCTGTATTAGACCTTCCAAAATGCATTACCTCACATTTGTCCAGGTTAAACTCCATCTGCCATCTCGCCGCCCAAGTCTCCAAACGATCTAAATCCTGCTGTATCCTCAGACAGTCCTCATCGCTATCCTGAATTCCACCAACTTTTGTGTCGTCCGCAAACTTACTAATCAGACCAGTTACATTTTCCTCCAAATCATTTACATATAATAATAATTATATATATAACAATGTGGAAAAGTGTGAGTTTATGCACTTTGGTCGGAAGAATAGAGGCATAGACTTTTCCAAGTGGGAAAAGGCTTAGGAAATTAGAAGCACAGAGGGAATTAGAAGTCCTAGTACAAGATTCTCTTAATGTTAACGTGCAGGTTCAGTCAGCAGTTAGGAAGGCAAATGCAATGTTAGTATTCATTTTGAGATGGCTAGAATATGAGAGCAGGGATTTACTTCTGAAGCTGTATAAGGCTCTGGTCAGACCCCATTTGGGATTATTGTGGGCATTTTTTGGCCCAGAATCCAAGGAACGATGTGTCGGCCTTGAAAAGGGTCCAAAGGAGGTTCACAAGAATGACCCCTGGAATGAAGAGCTTGCCATATGAGTTGCAGTTGAGGACTCTGGGTCTGTACTCATTGGAGTTCAGAAGGATAGGGGGTCTTCTTGAATCTTACAGGTTTCTGCGAGGCCTGGATAGAGTGGATGTGCAGAGATGTTTCCACTTGTAGGAAAAACTAGATTCAATGGGCACAGCCTCAGGCTGAAGGGACAATCCTTTAAAAAATAGATGAGGAGGAATTTCTTCAGCCAGAGGGCGGTGAATCTGTGGAACTCATCGCCGCAGAAGGCTGTGGAGGCCAAATCACTGAGTGTCTTTAAGACAGAGATAGATAGGTTCTTGATTAATAAGGGGATCAGGGGTTATGGGGAGAAGGCAGGAGAATGGGGATGAGAAAATATCAGCCATGATTGAATGGCGGAGCAGAGCAGACTCGATAGGCCGAGTGGACTAATTCTGCTCCTATGTCTTATGGTATCAATAATAAAGAGCCCCAGGGACATCTGCCAAAGAGCTAAGTTTTAAGGAGAATATTAAATGCTGAGAGAGCTAGAGGGGCGTGGGTGTTTAGGAAGCAAATTTCAGAGCTTTGGGCCTTAACTGAAAGCATGGCCATGAGTGGTATCGTGATTAAAATTGGGAATGTGCAAGAGGCCAGAAATGGAAGAGGGCAGAGATCTCAAATGTTTTGGGGGGCTGGAGGATATTAGGGAGATAAGAAGGAGAAAGGCCTTGAAGGAATTTGAAAACAAGGATGAGGATTTTAAAATTGAAGCATTGTTGTATCAAGAGCCAGTGAAGGTCAGAAAACAGAGGGATGCTGGACGAGCGTGACTTGGTGTGAATTAGTCCAGATTTATTTAGGAAGGTGGGAGATTGGCTGGGAGAGCACTAAGTAGTCATATCTGGTGGTAACAAAAGCACTGTTGAGGGTTTCAGCAGCAGATAAACTAAGACAGGATCAGAGTCGAGCAATATTACACAAGTGGAAGTAGGTTTGGCTTTGGCGATGGTGCGGTTATGTAATTGGGAACTCAATCAGGGTGAACCACAATACCAATTATGAACGGTCTTGCTCCGCCTAGGTCCTCTCAATCAATGAGCATACATCGGACGGTCACTTCCCAGGTTCACTGTGATTTCTACACGGCAGCTTCACATATGCCGTAACTTTTGCAGCAGCAATAGAAATCTGTTGTGGACTGGGACAACAATTCCCAGCTGAGGGGAAGGGAATGGTGGTCAGGCTGGCAAGGCAGCCGAAAGCCAGATTGGCACAATTTTACCTTGCTTTTGCATGGAGAAACTTCTTACAGAGAGTGTACCCTACTCAGTGTAAAGCTGTAATATCGGTACACAAATTACAAAGTTTCAGGCGTGCCTACTGGTTTCAGTGGGTAGAACTGCGGACACAGCGCACGTGGCACTGCAAAAGGACTGCGGAAATGGGAACCTAGAAGGCTGCTGACTCTGCAACGTACTGCTCGGGATACTGATAGTCCAGGCAAGGGAAGACCTAGTTTGCTTGTGGGCTAGGAGATTGTTTGCTTTGAGAAACAAAACGGAAGGGAGAAAGGCTGAAGACTGAAGAAGTCATCCAGCGAAAACAGCTGACTGTGAGTCCTTTAACCCTGAAATCTGCAGTGGAGGTTGCTAATATGGAACTTACAGCGAAAGAGTACCAATTCATTTTTTCCAATTAAGGGGCAATTTAGCATTGGCAATCCATCTAGCTTCCATAATTTTGGGTTGTGGGGGTGAAACCCATGCAAACATGGGGAGAATGTGCAAACTCCACACGCACAGTGACCCAGAGCCGGAATCAAACCTGGGACCTCAGCGCCGTGAGGCCGCAGTGCTAACCCACTGCGCCACCGTGCTGCCCTAAAAGAGGCTTCATTAATTGCAGTCCAAGTAAAAGTTCATAAGACGGAGGCTGCTTAAAAACAAGTCTGCGAAAAGTCCACCATGTCTATAAAATAATGAGGAGCATAAATAGTCAACATCTTTTCCCAAAAGTAGGGGCCATCGCGTTTCACGACAGCGCAAACAGGGCCCGGACACGACCTATTCTAGCCTCCACAGGGGGCCAGCACGGCGCTGGAGCGGTTCATGCCACTCCAGCATCGCCGCGCCAACCCGCGCATGCGCAGTTGGGGCAGCCCAATCCTGCGCATGCGCGGGGAACGTCTTACGCACGCCGGCCCCTCACCAACATGGAGCCGGTGTTCTGGGGCTGCGCGCGGAAGGAGGTAGGCCCGGGGGGGGGGAGGCCAGCCCACCGATCAGTGGGCCCCGATCGCAGGCCAGACCCCATCGGAGGCCACCCCTATGAAGGAGACCCCCCCCCCCCCCCACAGGCCGCCCCTGCAGCACTCCCACCGGCAGCGACCAGGGGTGGATGGTGCCGGCGGGAACCTTTCATGTCGTAGCAGCGTAGGGGGGGTGGGAGAATTGCGTGCGGGGATCGGGGCGGCGTGGCGCGATTCGCGCGATTCTCCCACCCGGCGGGGGGTGGAGAATAGCGCCCGGGCAGTCTAATACTAGTGGGCATAGGTTTAAGGTGAGGGAGTAGAGATGCAAAAGGATCCAGAGGGGCAATTGTTTCACACAGAGGGTGATGAGTGCATGGAATGTGCTGCCGGGGTCAGTAGTAGAGGCGGGTACAATTTTGTCTTTTAAAAAGCATTTAGACAGTTATATGGGAAAGATGGGTGTAGAGGGATATGACCCAAATGTGGGCAATTGGGACGAGCTTAGTAGTAAAAACTGGACGGCATGGACAAGTTGGGCCGAAGGGCCTATTTTAATGCTGTAAACCTCTATGACTATAACTCTATGGCAATGACTTGAATTTCCAGGCCTGTTTTTGCGTATTGCATTTAACAGCAATAAACTACATTATAATCCATACAGTAAAATAAGTCATTAACTTACGTGCGACTTTAGGGATCGACCCAAATCTCTTTGAGGGTGAAAGAATTCCTACACGGGAAATAGAAGTAATTATTCCAAATTATTACACAAATTACTGGTTCTTTGTTTGGTGAAAAGGTGATTTGCTTTTGGAAGTTGAAAGAGATCTGCCATGCGGATTTAGTGAGGAGCTTGCAACACTTCTCGGGTGCAAATATGAATCGTTTATTGCCTCTATTTGATTACAATTGAGAATCACTTAAATCTTATTCTCTAATAAGTCCGGCTAGTAAAAAGGACTTAAAGAGAAGCAACTTGTACACAATCTAACTTTTAAAATAATACAGAAATGGTTTCTTGCTTACGGCAAAACAGCTTGCATTTACGTCAAGTGTTAGTGTGGAAAAGTGAAAGTATGAAAAATAGAGACAGCGAATAGTTTAGATCAAAGTATAGGATGATTCCGGAATAAAGATGGCCGTACGGACCCTCACGGTTATACAAAATCATATCAGTCTTTAGCCATCTATCTACACCTCTCAGTCATCCTAATTGGTTTGGGTTAGAATCAAATGAGTTTGATTTGACGGTTAGCTGTCAATCTTCAATGTGCAATATTAGTTTTAAATGTTTCATGTTTAAATACTTGTGCATGTTATGGAATGCGATTCTGTGCCATTATCAAATCCAGTTCAAACTGGACTTCTGCTGACTTCGCAATTATCCACATTGTGGACAATAGCGCCTTAATGTTGCTATGGTGTTGCTATGTCCTTGATCTGATAAATGGTACAGCACAAGTATAGTGTCAAACTGTCTTTGAAATTATATATTTGTTACAACAATGGCTTTCTCATCTTTGCCCAGTAAAAGGGTTGTATAATCTCTACTGCTTATGCGTGTGTCAGGCTTTTTGTGTCTCTGTTGAATTATGTGTTTTAATCATGACCTGAGGTTATGAGTGCTGAAATCCTTAATTTAAAATGGGTATTTAAAACTGGGGCTTAATATTTACGCTAAATAGCTATCTTTTACCTATCAGGTGTATTAGAAAATAATTGGTTTCTACAGTAGTATATATTCCCCAAATCTGAAACCTGTGAGGGAGTTAAAATTCTCACTCTCAAAAATAAAATATTTCCCTTTACAAATATTTACAAATCCACCCTTTAAAAAAAAGTCATCTCCCTTCTATTACATTGATCGATATTTTTATTGCTAATTCATTGAGCGCTGATTCTGCCTCCTGCATGTCTCAATGGGAATTCTTCAATATGCTTACTTGAACAGTCATAGAATTATAGAATCCCTACAGTGCAGAAGAGGCCTTTCAGCCCATCGAGTCTGCACCGACCCTTCGAAAGACCACCCGACCTACGCCCAATCCCCCGCCCAATTCCTGCAACCCCACTCGGAGGAGCAATTTAGCAAGGCCAATCCACCTAACCTGCACATCTTTGGACTGTGGGAGCAAACCGGAGCACCCGGAGGAAACCTCCGCAGGCACAGGGAGAGTGTGGAAACTCCACACATGCTGTCACCTGAGGTCAGAATTGAACCTGGGTCCCTGGCACTGTGAGGCAGCAATGCTAACCACTGTGTCACCGTGCTGCCGATAATCCATGAAGTGCTTATTCTGCTCACAAACCCCACAGATTCCCTATTGAGGTCACCATGCTGCTTCAGACACCCAAAGACATCATGTTCTTGGTCAAAAACCCACCAGTAGTCAACAGGCAGCTGTAAGCTGAAGGAGCATCGAGCGGCATTGAGTCGTTGCTGAGACTAAAATCCAGGCCCATTTCTTAGGGGTTTGCATGGGTGTTCTGCCAAAACTACAGTCGTTAGTTGTGAGAACCTGATGGAATTTCAACCCAAATTTATGCAATAAATCAATTTTGAAAGAACAATTTTATTGAATGTGGCACTAACTGATATTTTGTGAATTAACCTTTTATCTTACCTTTGTACACCAGTCCTTGGGTAACAAGCATACTTCCAAGAGATAATGGCATAGCTGAAAATCAAAAAGTTTCATAACAGAGAAATCAAATGCAAGACCAACATCATGAAAGTATAATCATATTTAAACAAATGTTGAAGTTATTGGGAGATGCTTGAAGGAATTTCCCCCCTTTGCCTATTGACTGGCTACTTCCAGTTGATTTATTTTAGACTATGTGCAACAAAACTCACTTGTACCAGAAGGTAGGTGTAAGTAACTAAGAGTTTGAACATGGGGGAACAGGTTGGAATGGGTATGGGTGCAGGTGAGTGATGTGTTGGGTGTTCTGGATCCGTGGAACACATACAGGCCACCAACACTTAATAAAATAGTGTTGCACTATTTTATTAAGTTAGAAACTGTTGAACATACTTTCACTGTGGGTTAACACGATGTTCGATTAAACTAAAGACCTATGCCTGTCCGAACCAGTCTATGCACTCAGCGCATGGTGAGGATCTGTGCTGTAAGCTGTAAGCTCTGTCCTTGTAGGAGGCTGCATCCCGAATGAGCGGGAACTCTGATGCCCCCTGTCTTTATAGTGAGTGTGCTCTATCTGGTGATTGGCTGTGGTGTTGTGTGTGTTGATTGGTCTTGCTGTGTGTCCATCAGTGTGTGCGCATCTGCACCATGATATACTGTTGTATATTATGACAGTGAGGAGGAGGGTAAATGGTTAAAAATTCTGAGCATGTTGGGAAATCATCTCCTTGCTATCAACGTCCAGGTTTTTCCCAGTCAGGATAAGTGGTAAACAGCCAACCTGCCGCCAGGAGGTGTGCTGCCATTTTAAATATGTCACATGAGATCACAAGCCACAACTGGTGGCTACTATTGGACTCAAAACAAGTTAACTCAGTTTCTCAGGGCAGCACAGTGGCGCAGTGGTTAGCATTGCTGCCTCACGGTGCTGAGGTCCCAGGTTCGATCCCGGCTCTGGGTCACTGTCCGTGTGGAGTTTGCACATTCTCCCCGTATTTACGTGGACTTCGCCCCCACAACCCAAAGATGTGCAGGGTAGGTGGATTGGCCACGCTAAATTGCCCCTTAATTGGAAAAATGAATTCGGTACTCTAAATTTATTTTTAAAAACTCTGTTTCTCTCTCCACAGATGCTGCCAGAGCTGCGTAATCTGCTTTGCAGGATTAACTGGTTGGGAGGGTTTCTTTAGTAATTGCAATGAGGCAAGGTCAAGCCAGAAGCAACTCGAGCACTCTTTATGGGACAGGAATGGAACGAGGGTTTCTTCCTGACACTGTCAGTGTTCAGAATTCAAACCCCACCCCCCATACAAGCCTGCACAGGAAGAGCCTCCCTCTTTCCCAAAATAAGGGATGATATCCCTGCATGAGACCAAACCCCAACCCATGTTCGTTGGATCAGACTCGTCTACTCCCCGTTTACGGGACCAGGGAATGGACCTATCTGGTCCTGCAGCCTTGACTCCAGTTTTTCCTGTCTTACTGGAAGCCAATCAGGTTGATTTTAGGGCAAGGAATCTGCCAGCGACGTACAGCACATGCTGTGACTTCTAGGTATCTCACCTGCTACCTGGGCACCCTCCAGCTCGACACATTAAAAAGTTACATTTGCCCCTAAACGTCCACAATTTTCTTTAGAAATCAAGAAGTTATGTGGATATGTCAGGGTGCAGAAACAAGAAAATAAACCCCAAAGAATCAGAGTTAAAGTGATTGGGAGACACAAATCTTTGCATAAACACAGGAATGCAACCAAACTGGTTACTCATATGACCACAGTAGCTTTGAATCACTTTGATTTGCAGAAAGCAGGAGAAAAATGAAACTACGGTGTGACAGCAATCCAAACTTACCTCTATACCAGAAACTCTCACTCTTACACTCCATTATAATCTTCCCAATTTTCTCATCATAAATATGTCGGCTGACACACCCACCCTGTATATTTAAAAAAATCAGTTATTTTGTCAGTCATAAGCAATACTAAGTATCTCAATGTATGGATGACTAAGCTATTTTACGAGATGGCACAGTGGTTAGCACTGTTGCCTACTGCGCTGAGGATCCAGGTTCGATCCCGGCCCTGGGTCACTGTCCGTGTGGAGTTTGCACATTCTCCCCAATTCTGCATGGGTCTCACCCCCACAACCCAAAGATTAGGTGGATTGTCCACACTAAATTGCCCCTTAATTGGAAAAAAATAATTGGGTACACTAAATTTTAAAAAAAGGCTGCGCTATGAACAAGCCCTCTGTATACACGGGATCTGCTCAGACAAGAAGGATCATAACAGACATCTTCAGACGCTAAAAGATGCCCTC
Source organism: Scyliorhinus torazame (assembly GCF_047496885.1). NCBI lineage: Eukaryota > Metazoa > Chordata > Chondrichthyes > Carcharhiniformes > Scyliorhinidae > Scyliorhinus > Scyliorhinus torazame. The sequence goes on from NC_092709.1 coordinate 201,100,706, forward strand.
TTACAAATGGGATATGGCGCCTGACTCATCGATCGACAGTTCCAGCGTGCCACAGCAAAAAGACGCACCGACCTCCTCAGAAGACAAACACGGGCCACAACCAACAGAGTACCCTTCATCGGCCAATACTTCCCCGGAGCGGAGAAAATACAACATCTTCTTCGGAGCCTTCAACACGTCATCGGTGAAGACGAGCATCTTGCCAAGGCCATCCCACTACTTGCCTTCAAACAACTGCACAATTCAAACAGACCATTGTTTGCAGCAAACTATCCAGCCTTTAGGAAAACAGCGACCATGACATCACACAACCCTGCCATGGCAACCTCTGCAAGACACGCCAGATCATCGACATGGATACCACCATTACATGCGAGAACACCACCCACCAGATACGTGGTACATAATCGTGCGACTCGGCCAATGTTGTCTACCTCATACGCTGCAGGAAAGGATGTCCCGAGGCATGGTACATTGGCGAGACCATGCAGACGCTGCGACAACGGTGAACGGACATCGCGCGACAGTCAAGGGCATTCAGCCTCTGATCTTCGGGTAAGCATTCTCCGAGGCGGCCTTCAGGACACGCGACAATGCAGAATCGGCGAGCAGAAACTGATAGTCAAGTTCCGCACACATGAATACAACCTCAACCGAGACCTTGGATTCATGTTGCATTACATTCACCCGCCACCATCTGGCCTGGGTTTGCAAAATCCCACCAACTGTCCAGGCTTGAGACAATTAGCACCTCTTTAACTTGTGATTCTCCCTCTCTCCAGTTGCATTGTCTGGAGCTGTAAAGCCTTAATTACCTGCAAAGACTTGCATTCAAAGTATCATCTTGCATCATTGGCTTTGTCTATTGATGCTGTGTTTGTGCAACCTACCTCTTCACTCACCTGATGAAGGAGCTACTTTCCAAAAGCTAGTGATTCCAAATAAACCTGTTGGACTTTAACCTGGTGTTGTAAGACTTCTTACTGTGCCCACCCCAATCCAACCCGACATCTCCACATCTTGAAAATATATGTAGAAGTTACAACACAGAATAAGTCATTGTACAACCAACCTGCTGGAACTTCTCACTCTGTGCGTGAACAGATAGTTCCAATCATGTTTACCCACCATATTCTCATATCAGTTCACTCATATTTCCTTTGTCCAACTATCAAGTCCCACCTTGAATGTGACCATAGTTTCAGCCCTTCCCTGATTAGCGTTCGCGTTTCTGTGTAACTAAGCAGCTTCAATATTCAGTCATGCAGAACCATATTGTGCGTGCCCATGTTGTTGTGGCTGAAGGGATAGATCGTGGCATTTGAGTGCAGGACTAGACAGCTTTAAAAAAAAAAATTCCTTTGATCGAGGCTTTGACTTCATGCTACACTCGACAAGTTGAATTAGTCTTTCATCTCTGTCATACAATATTAAAATATGGTTTTCATCTTAGTTAAACAAATAGAGGCTGAAATTCTGCTGGCGTTCCACTTGCCTCTCCCCAAACTTCCGAAGGAATTTCAGCCCGGTGCTTTAAGTCTCTCCAAGTTGCTGTCATATTTTACTCGACGCGATGTTTGTGATTTCCGTACTTACTCTGTTCATGGTTGGCGCAGGCTGTTGGTTTGGAGGGGATGAAGTCTCACTCGACATTGTTGTTCTCCCTGAGCAGTGCTCACTCTGTTTATACTGAACCGTGTGCGCAGCTTGTCTGCAACTTTCACTTTCGACAATTATTCCCGATTTAGGTAGATCCCTTTGCGCTCGACTCCACCTAATTACGTTATCAACTTCCTTAATCCTTTCCTTTTCCACTCAAAGTAAATTAAAGACATCATTCAAGTTTCAGTGAATTTGAGATGCATAAAAGTTCAGCATTTTCTTAAACTTTTTGAACAAGAGCTGCTGTTTTAAATCGTACATTTTAAAATAAGGTATGCAGCCCAAAATATTTATTTTCACCGAGGCATGACTTAGAGTTTTAAGTCTGAAAATTTCAGGCTCTATTAGAGCCTGAAATCCCTCAGCTTTATGCTGACCTCACATCTCCAGCGGATACCACCAGAACCCCTGACATTCTCCACCGCCCCCCCCCCCCCCCAACCATCACGCCCAGTTGGCCAGGGTCTCCACTATTTATGAGAGCAATCATATTCTGGCTACTACTTTTAAGGCAGGGCCGAGATTAAAATTCTCAAGGCAAAAGTTTCTGCTCATATTCCACCTTATTGCTGACCGGTATGCCCAATAATAAATGAGGGATGATATCTGAGCACTTTTTTTATTCGTTCGTGGGACGTGGGAGTCGCAGGCTGGGCCAGCATTTATTGCCCATCCCTAATTGCCCTGAGAGTCAGTGGACTGGTCAGTATTTAAAAATTCTGTGACCAGCCTGAACGAGTACGCCACTACAGTATCTGACTTCATTAGTAAGTGTGTAGAAGACTGTGTGCCAAAGAAACAAGTCTGTGTGTTTCCCAACCAGAAACCCTGGATGAACAGGGATATCCACTACTTGCTGAAGTCTAGGTCTGAGGTGTTCAAGTCAGGCGACCCTGACCTATACAAGAAAGCCAGATATGATCTAAGGAGATCCATCAAAGATGCCAAAAGACAATACCGGACCAAGCTCGAGTCCCACATGGACCCCCGCCGACTATGGCAAGGTCTGCAAGACATAACGGGCTACGAGATGAAGGCATGTAAAATCACCGGCTCCAATGCACTCCTCCCTGATGAGCTCAACGCATTCCATGCACACGTTGAACAAAAGGTCAGCGAGAGCGAGCCCTCCACCCCAGAAGCCGCGGTTGAACTTGTATCTGAGATCACCATTGCAGAAGTCAGAGCAGCCTTCTCGAAGGTCAACTCTCGGAAAGCCACTGGCCCGGATGGGGTACCCGGACAAGCACTCAGGTCCTGCGCGGATCAGCTGGCGGGGGTATTCGCAGACATCTTCAACCTCTCTTTACAACAATCCGAGGTCCCTATCTGCTTCAAGAAGACGACCATCATCCCTGTACCAAACAAAAGCCAAGCAGCGTGCCTTAATGATTATCATCCAGTGGCTCTGACATCCATCATCAGGAAGTGTTTTGAAAGGTTAGTCATGGCACAAATCAACTCCAGCCTCCCAGATTGCCTTGATCCACTACAGTTCGCCTACCGCTGGAACAGGTCCACAGCAGACGCCATCTCCATGGCCCTGTACTCTGCCCTGGAACACCTAGATAACAAAGACACCTATATCAGACTCCTATTTATCGACTACAGCTCAGCCTTCAACACCATAATTCCTACGAAACTCATCTCCAAACTCCGTGGCCTTGGCCTCGGCTCCTCCCTCTGCAACTGGATCCTGAACTTTCTCACCCACAGGCCACAATCAGCAAAGATAGGCAACAACACCTCCTCCACGATCATCCTGAACACCGGTGCCCCACAAGGCTGTGTCCTCAGCCCCCTTCTATACTCCTTGTACACCTATGACTGTGTGGCCAAATTCCCCTCCAACTCGATTTTCAAATTTGCTGATGACACTACAGTAGTGGTCGGATTTCAAACACTGACGAGACAGAGTACAGGAATGAGATAGAGAATCTGTTGAACTGGTGCAACAACAATAATCTCTCCATCAATGTCAACAAAACGAAGGAGATTGTCATCGACTTCAGGAAGCGTAATGGAGAACATGCCCCTGTCTACATCAATGGGAACGAAGTAGAAAGGGTCGAGAGCTTCAAGTTTTTAGGTGTACAGATCACCAACAACTTGTCCTGGTCCCCCCATGCCGACACTATAGTTAAGAAAGCCCACCAGCGACTACTTTCTCAGAAGACTAAGGAAATTTGGCATGTCACCTACGACTCTCACCAACTTCTACAGATGCACCATAGAAAGTATTATTTTTGGTTGTATCACAGCTTGGTATGGATCCTGCTCTGCCCAAGATCGCAGGAAATTACAAAAGGTTGTGAATGTAGCTCAATCCGTCACGCAAACCAGCCGCCCATCCATCGACTCTGTCTACAACTCCCGCTGCCTCGGAAAGGCAGCCAGCATAATTAAGGACCCCACACACCCCGGACATACTCTCTTCCACATCAGGAAAAAGATACCAAAGTTCGAGGTCGCGTACCAACTGACTCAAGAACAGCTTCTTCCCTACTGCCATCAGACTTTTGAATGGACCTACCACATATTAAGTTGATCTTTTCTCTACACCTTGCTATAACTGTAACATTATATTCTGCAGTCTCCCCTATATTCCCTATGTACGGTATGCATTGTTTGTACAGCATGCAAGAAACAATACTTTTCACTGTATACTAATACATGTGACAATAATAAATCAAATCAAATGGGGAAGTTTAAAAAAAATATATATTTTATTCAAGTTTTTTGGCCAAACATAACAATACGTCGTGTTTCTTTTACACAACAATAAAGCAATATAAATAACCGTGGCCAGTTTTAAACAAATAAACAAATAAATAAGTAATATATAAACAAAAACAAAACTAAATGGCAACTGCCTTGTCCAAAATAAATACTCTCCAAAAATACAATCCAACAATCCAATATACAATTACATATACCAAATATCTATACATATACAATAACATCCCTGAGAGTCCGTCCGATTCCTCCCCCCCGCCCTTCCCCCACCCCCCCTCCCCCCTGGGTTGCTGCTGTTGTCTACTTCTTTTCCATTCCCGCTATCTTTCTGTGAGGTAGTCGACGAACGGTTGCCACCGCCTGGTGAACCCCTGAGCTGAACCCTTTAACACGAACTTAATCCGTTCTAACTTTATAAACCCTGCCATATCGTTTATCCAGGTCTCCACACCCGGGGGTTTGGCTTCCTTCCACATTAACAATATCCTGTGCCGGGCTACAAGGGACGCAAAGGCCAACACGTCAGCCTCTCTCGCCTCCTGCACTCCCGGCTCTTCTGCAACCCCAAATATAGCCAACCACCAGCTCGGTTCGACCCGGACCCCCACCACCTTCGAAAGCACCTTTGCCACCCCCACCCAGAACCCCTGTAGTGCCGGGCATTACCAGAACATGTGAGTGGGATTCGCTGGGCCTCTCGAGCATCTCGCACACCTATCCTCTACCCCAAAAAATTTACTAAGCCGTGCTCCAGTCATATGCGCCCTGTGTAGCACCTTAAATTGTATCAGGCTTAGCCTGGCACACGAGGACAATGAGTTTACCCTACGTGGGGCATCAGCCCACAGCCCCTCCTCAATCTCCTCCCCCACTTCTTCTTCCCATTTCCCTTTCAGCTCATCGACCATGATCTCCCCCTCATCCCTCATCTCCCTGTATATGTCCGCCACCTTACCGTCCCCCACCCATGTCTCTGAGATCACTCTATCCTGCACTTCCTCCGTCGGGAGCTGCGGGAATTCCCTCACCTGTTGCCTCGCAAAAGCCCTCAATTGCATATACCGAAATGCATTCCCTTGGGGCAACCCATATTTCTCCGTTGATCTGGGAGCGCTCCCAGACTCGCAAACGTCCCATCTACAAATAGATCTCTTAGTTGTATTATCCCAGCTCTTTGCCATGCTCCAAATCCCCCATCCAGTCTCCCCGGAACAAACCTATTATTGTTTCTTATCGGGGACCGCACCGAAGCTCCCGTCCCTCCCCTATGCCGTCTCCACTGCCCCCAAATTTTCAATGTAGCCACCACCACCGGGCTTGTGGTGTATTTCTTTGGTGAGAACTGCAACGGCGCCGTCACCATTGCTTGTAGGCTAGTCCCCCTGCAGGACGCCCTCTCCAATCTCTTCCACGCCGCTCCCTCCCCTTCTCCCATCCACTTACACACCATTGAAACATTGGCGGCCCAGTAGTACTCACTTAGGCTCGGTAGTGCCAGCCCACCCCCCTGTCCCTACTACGCTGCAAGAATCCCTTCCTCACTCTCGGGGTCTTCACAGCCCACACAAAACTCATAATGCTCTTCTCAATTCTTTTGAAAAAAGCCTTCGTGATCACCACCGGGAGGCACTGGAACACAAAAAGGAATCTCGGGAGGACCACCATTTTAACCGCCTGCACCCTACCTGCCAGTGACAGGGACACCATGTCCCATCTCTTGAAATCCTCCTCCATCTGTTCCACCAACTGTGTTAAATTAAGCCTATGTAATGTACCCCAATTCTTGGCTATCTGGATCCCCAGGTACCGGAAGTCCCTTGTTACCTTCCTCAACGGTAAATCCTCTATCTCTCTGCTCTGCTCCCCCGGATGCACCACAAATAACTCACTTTTCCCCATGTTCAGTTTATACCCTGAAAAATCCCCAAACTCCCCAAGTATCCGCATTATCTCTGGCATCCCCTCCGCCGGGTCCGCCACATATAGCAACAAATCATCCGCATACAGAGATACCCGGTGTTCTTCTCCCCCCCTAAGTACTCCCCTCCACTTCCTGGAACCCCTCAGTGCTATGGCCAGGGGTTCAATCGCCAATGCAAACAATAACAGGGACAGAGGACATCCCTGCCTCGTCCCTCTATGGAGCCGAAAATAGTCAGACCCCCGTCCATTCGTGACCACGCTCGCCATCGGGGCCCTATACAGCAACTGTACCCACCTGATATACCCGTCCCCAAAGCCAAATCTCCTCAACACCTCCCACAAATAATCCCACTCCACTCTATCAAATGCTTTCTCGGCGTCCATCGCCACCACTATCTCCGCTTCCCCCTCTGGTGGGGGCATCATCATTACCCCTAACAGCCTCCGTATATTTGTATTTAGCTGTCTCCCCTTCACAAACCCAGTTTGGTCCTCATGGACCACCCCCGGGACACAATCCTCCATCCTCATTGTCATTACCTTGGCCAGAATCTTAGCATCCACATTCAGGAGGGAAATGGGCCTGTATGACCCGCATTGCAGCGGGTCTTTTTCCTTCTTTAGGAGGAGCGATATTGTTGCCTCTGACATAGTCGGGGGCAGCTGCCCCCTTTCCCTCGCCTCATTAAAGGTTCTCATCAGTAGCGGGGCCAGCAAGTCCAAATATTTCTTACAGAATTCAACTGGGAATCCGTCTGGTCCCGGGGCCTTCCCCGCCTGCATGCTCCCAATCCCTTTCACTACTTCCTCCGTCTCAATCTGTGCTCCCAGCCCCACTCTCTCCTGCTCCTCCACCTTAGGAAATTCCAGCTGATCCAGAAAGCACATCATTCTCTCCTTCCCATCCGGGGGCTGCACTTCATATAATCTTTCATAAAATGCCTTGAACACTCCATTCACTCTCTCTGCTCCCCGGTCCATCTCTCCCTCCTCATCTCTCACCCCCCCCTATCTCCCTCGCTGCTCCCCTTTTCCTCAGTTGGTGGGCCAACAACCTACTCGCCTTCTCCCCATATTCGTACTGTACACCCTGTGCCTTCCTCCATTGTGCCTCTGCATTACCCGTAGTCAACAAGTCAAATTCTACATGTAGCCTTTGCCTTTCCCTGTACAGTCCCTCCTCCGGTGCCTCCACGTATTGTCTGTCCACCCTCAGAAGTTCTTTCAACAACCGCTCCCTGTCCCTACCCTCCTGCTTTCCTTTATGTGCCCTAATAGATATCAGCTCCCCTCTAACCACTGCCTTCAGCGCCTCCCAGACCACTCCCACCTGTACCTCCCCATTATCATTGAGTTCCAAGTACCTTTCAATACACCCCCTCACCCTTAAACACACACCCTCATCTGCCAATAATCCCATGTCCATTCTCCAGGGTGGAAGCTGTTGTTTTTCTTCCCCTATCTCCAGGTCCACCCAGTGTGGAGCATGATCCGAGATGGCTATAGCCATGTACTCCGTCCCCGTCACCTTCGGGATCAGTGCCCTTCCCAAAACAAAAAAATCTATTCGTGAAAATACTTTGTGTACATAGGAGAAAAACAAAAACTCCTTACTCCTAGGTCTACTAAATCTCCAGGGATCTACTCCTCCCCTCTGCTCCATAAAATCCTTAAGCACCCTAGCTGCAGCCGGCCTCCTTCCGGTCCTGGACCTCGATCTGTCCAGCCCTGGGTCCAGCACCGTATTAAAGTCTCCACCCATTACCAACTTCCCCACTTCTAGGTCCGGGATTCGTCCTAACATACGCCTCATAAAATTGGCATCATCCCAGTTCGGGGCATACACGTTCACTAATACCACCGCCTCCCCTTGCAGTTTGCCACTCACCATCACGTATCTGCCCCCACTATCCGCCACTATAGTCTTTGCCTCAAACATTACCCGCTTCCCCACTAGTATGGCCACCCCCCTGTTTTTAGCATCTAGCCCCGAATGAAACACCTGCCCCACCCATCCTTTGCGAAGTCTAACCTGGTCTATCAGCTTCAGATGCGTCTCCTGAAGCATAACCACATCTGCCTTAAGTTTCTTTAGGTGTGCGAGTACCCGTGCCCTCTTAATCGACCCGTTCAGCCCTCTCACATTCCACGTGATCAACCGGGTTGGGGGGCTCTTTACCCCCCCCCCCCCTTGACAACTAGCCATTTCCTTTTTCAATCCAGCTCCTCACCCGGTTCCCACATAGCTGTATCCCCCCCAGGCGGCGCCCCCATGCCCAGACCCCCCCCTCCCATGCCAGCTCCCCGTTCTCCCCAGCAGCAGCAACCCAGTTAACCACCGCCCCCCCCCCCCCCCCCCCCCCCCCCGCTAGATCCCAAACTAGTGTAATTGCACCCCCCATGTTGCTCCCAGAAGTCAGCAAACTCTGGCCGACCTCGGCTTCCCCCCGTGACCTCGGCTCACACTGTGCGAGGCCCCCTCCTTCCTGCTTCCCTGTTCCCGCCATGATTACCATAGCGCGGGAACAAAGCCCGCGCTTCCCTTTTGGCCCCGCCCCCAATGGCCGGCGCCCTCAGCTCCTCATCCTCCCTCACCCCCTCCCCCACGACATGGGGAAGAGAGAGAAGTTACAGGGTCGCAGGTTTAACAACTTGGGAAGTCCTCTCTTCCCCCTTTTCCCCCCTTCATCCCACAAATTCACCCCCCCACTTTTGTCCCAAACGTTCTTTTTCTGGCCCGCTCACTCCAGCTTCTCCTCGACAATAAATGTCCACGCCTCATCTGCCGTTTCGAAGTAGTGGTGTTTCCCTTGATGTGTGACCCACAGTCTTGCCGGTTGCAGAATTCCGAATTTGACCTTCCTTTTATGCAACACCGCCTTGGCCCGATTAAAGCTTGCCCTCCTTCTCGCCACCTCCGCACTCCAATCTTGATATACGCAGATCACCGCATTCTCCCACCTACTGCTCCGAGTTTTCTTGGCCCATCTGAGGACCATCTCTCTGTCCTTGTATCGGAGAAATCTCACCACTATTGCTCGAGGAATTTCTCCAGCCCTCGGTCTTCGCGCCATAACCCGATAGGCTCCCTCCACCTCCAGCGGACCCGTCGGGGCCTCCGATCCCATTAACGAGTGCAGCATCGTGCTCACATATGCCCCGACGTCTGCCCCTTCTGCACCTTCGGGAAGACCAAGAATCCTTAGGTTCTTCCTCCTCGCATTATTCTCCAGCACCTCCAGCCTTTCCACACATCTTTTGTGTTGTGCCTCGTGGATCTCCGTCTTCACCACCAGGCCCTGTATGTCGTCCTCATTCTCAGCAGCCTTTGCCTTCACGACCCGAAGCTCCTGTTCCTGGGTCTTTTGCTCCTCCTTTAGCCCCTCAATCGCTTGTAATATCGGGGCCAACAGCTCCTTCTTCATCTCCTTTTTGAGTTCATCTACGCAACGCCGCAGGAACTCTTGTTGGTCAGGGCCCCATATTAAACTGCCTCCTTCCGACGCCATCTTGCTTTGTGCCTGCCTTCCTGGCCGCTGCGCTTGAGGATCCACCGCAATCCGGCTACTTTCCTCTCTTTTTTCCATCCGTGTCCAGGGGGCATTCCCTTCTGGATTACCGCACAGCGTTATTTGCCGTTAAAATTGCCGATGGGGCTCCTATTAAGAGCCCAAAAGTCCGTTCCACCGGGAGCTGCCGAAACGTGCGACTCAGCTGGTCATTGCCGCACCCGGAAGTCCCTCAAATGGAAGTTAAGAGTCAACCTCATTGCTGTGGGTCTGGAATCACATATAGACCAGACCAGGTAAGGATGGCGACATTAGTGAACCTGATGGGTTTTTATGACAACCAACAATGGATTCATGGTCATAAATAGACTTTTAATTCTAGATTTTTATTAAATTTAAATGTTGTCATCTGCAGTGACGGGATTTGAACCTGGATCCCCAGAGCATTATTCTGGGTCTCTGGTTTAGTAGTCCAGTGACAATACCACTACACCACCACCTCCCCTAATTGAGGCCACACGGGAAGTATATAAAAACAAAAAGGGGACAATCACTGATAGTAATCAACTATTTTCTGATAGGTAAAAAGGCTATTTTAATGTAAATATTAAAGCCCAGTTTTAATACCCATTTTAAAATAAGGATTTCAGTACTCATAACCTTAGACCATGACAAAACACATGACTTCAACAGAAGCACAAAAGCCTGACACATGCATAAACTAATTGTAGATTAAAACAATATTTCTGCTGACAAAATGAACAAGCTATTGTTCTAATAGATAGATTTTCAAAGTCAGTTTGACATTAAGAAATAAGCTGTACCAGTAATCGAGATCAAGGTCAAGTAAGCACCATAGCAATATGAAGGCACCATTGTCCAGAATTTGGATTAAGCAAAGTCAGCAGAAAACCAGTAGAAACCAGTCTTGATAACAGCACAAAATTGCATTCCATAGCATACACAAATATTCAAACATGAAACATTCAGAACTTATGTTGCACATTGGGAGTTGACAGTTAACCATCGAATCAAATACATTTGATTCTCACCCAAACCAATTAGGGTGACATAGAGGTGTAGCCGGATGGCTTCAGACTGATAAAATTCTCTTTAAACATGATGGTCCGCACGGCCATCTTTATTCCGGGATCATTCTATACTTTGATCTAACTATTCGCTATCTCTATTTTCATATTTTCACTTTTCCACTCTAACTCTTGAAGTAAATGCAAGCTGTTTTGCCGTAAGCAAGAAACCATTTCTGTATTATTTTGAAAGTTAAATTGTTTATCAGTAACTTCTCTTTAAGTCCTTTTGCTAGCCGGACATTATTGAGAATAGGGTTAAGTTTCTCTCAATTGTAATCAAGTAGAGGCAATAAAAGATTCTTATTTGCATCCAAGACGTGTAACTCAAATTTCTACTGAGTTTTAGTGTTGCGAGACTTCACTAGATCCGCATGGTAGATCTCTACAATCACTTTTCTGGGAGAGTACTATAGCCCCCCAAACAGTCAAGGAGAGATAGAAGAGCAAATATATAGGCAAATCTCAGAGAAGTGTAAAAGCAATAGGGTAATAATAGTAGGGGATTTCAACTTCCCAATATTAATTGGAATAGTCAAAGTGTGAAAAGGGGCAAAATTCTTAAAGTAAATCCAGGAGAACTTTTTGAGCAAGCACATAGGATGTCCTACAAGAGAGGGAGTGTTACTAGACCTAATTTTAGGGAATTAAACTGGGCAGGTGGTAGAAGTGTCAGTGGGGGAGCATTTTGATGATAGTGACCATAACTCAGTAAGATTTAAGGTAGTTGTCGAAAAGTACAAAGATAGACCGGAAATGAAGGTTCTGAATTTGGGGACGGCCAATTTGAATATTATAAGACAGGATCTGCCCAAAGCGGACTGGGAGCAGCTACTTGTCGATAAGTCCACACCAGAACAGTGGCAGCCATTCAAAAAGAAAATAGAGAGAGTACAGGGCCAACATGTAAAGGTAAAGGGCCATAAAGGTAAAGGATGGGACCAAAAAGTCCAGAGAAACCTGTATGTCAAGGGATACACATGATTGGTAAGGCAAAAAGGAAGGGTTATGCCAGATATAGGAGCTCAAAACAGTGGGAGCCCTGGAGGAGTATGAAATTTATGAGTGTAAGGACCCTTTTTGTTGATTCCCATATTTCCCATCTCTTTATTTTTGCTGTTATCATTTTGATTAATGGGCATTTACCTTTAAGTCGAGCAGGAGAAGTGTGGAATTCAAAAGTTACAAAAAAGAACACTGTGCTAGCCTTCGGACCAGCAGAACTCAGACTTTTTGACAACCCAATGATCGGTGGGACTCAATTCGATTGGTTGGCTAGCGGCCAATGAATTGGCCAAAAGGCCATATTCTATGCCCTGTAACAGGCAATGATTGGATCCTGGAGGAGTGGGATGGTTTTTTCCCCAGAGAACCAAGAAAGCGCAGTTGGAGTCCTGGACGCTCAAAGGAACGAAGCTGCTCTCTCTTTCTCTCTCTCGTGTTTTCTGCAGAAAAGCTGCATAGCTGTACAAGGAATCTGAATGAATCTATAATGAAACCATTACAGACTGAAAGCAAAAAACCTTGAACTGTAAGTCTAAATTTTAGGAAGATGTGCAATAAGACAACATTCTGCAACAAAGACTTTTATCCCTTATACTTATTATTTTTCAACCCTCTTTTCTCATGTGTCTGTCTGTTTTGTGTGTGTGTAGAGGGTGGGGCAAGTTTAAGTGTGGAGGGGGAGTGAAGAATTATATAATAGTTAACCTGTTGTATCTGCTGCATATTCAATTATAGTTATTGTTATTAATAAAATTATTTTTGTTTAAATTTACAAATCTGGTGACTGTAGTTATTGGGCAGCTGAGGACCAAAGACTGTGGGTGTTTTCTAACAATTATTTATTAATTTCAATTGTGTTGTGACTCTGAGTCAACTGGGCTATAATTGACTGTGCACTAGTCCATGGGATCATAACAGGAGAGTGAAGAGGAGACATATAAAAAAACACTGGTGGGCAAAATAAAGAAAAATCCCAAGTATTTTATAAGTATATTAAGGGCAAGACGAACTATGGAAAGAGTAGGGCCCATGAGGGACCAAACTGGCACCCTGTGTTGGGAGCCAAAAGTTGTAGGTCAGATTTTAATTTAGTTTTTTGCATCTGTGTTTATTATGGAGAAGGATGGTGTAGGGATAGAAATCAAGGAAAGGGACTGGAATATAATTGAACAAATTAGGATTGGGAGGGAGGAGGTTAGTGGTTTTAGCATGCTTAAAAGTGGATAAATCCCAAGGACCAGAGGAGATCATAAAATCACATTTGCCTGCATTTGGCCCAGATCTCTCTAAACCTTTCCTATCCATGTATCTGTCCAAATGCCTTTTAAATGTTGTCAATGTCCCTGCCTCAACCACTTCCTCTGGCAGTTCATTCCACATCGTACCACCCTCTGTGTAAAAACATTGCTCCTCAACTTTCCATTAATTTTTTACTCCTCTTAATTTAAACACATGCCCTCTAGTTCTCGATTCCCCAACCCTGGGAAAAAAACTGAGTGCATTCACCCTATCCATGCTTCTCATGATCTTATCTACCCATAAGACCATAAGACATTGGAGCAGAATTAGGCCACTCGGCCCATCGAGTCTGATCCGCCATTTCATCATGGCTGATATTTTCTCATCCCCGTTCTCCTGCCTTCGCCCCATAACCCCTAATCCCCTTATTAATCAAGAACCTATCTATCTCGGTCTTAAAGACACTCAGTGAATTGGCCTCCACAGCCTTCTGCGGCAAAGTGTTCCACAGATTCACTACTCTCTGGCTGAAGAAATTCCTCCTCATCTCTGTTTTAAAGGATCATCCCTTTAGTCTGAGATGGTGTCCTCTGGTTCTAGTTTTTCCTACAAGTGGAAACATCCTCTCCACGTCCACTCTATCCAGGCCTCGCAGTATCCTGCAAGTTTCAATAAGATCCCCCCTCATCCTTCTAAATTCCAACAAGTACAGACCCGAGTCATCAACCATTCCTCATGTCGTGTTAATCACCCAGGTGTAACACGGACTGCAACTGGATGCAGTTGCACTGGAAAGTAGACTCCAAACGTTGATGTTCGTTCAATACGTTTTATTGAACCTGCTAAGCAGTGCACACAGTTCGCTGTGGGTTTGACACTCTACTAACCTAAGCGTGCTTGCTATATCTAACTAGACCAGACTAGCTCTGAGCCACGCGCAGAAGGTGTTGAATGATTTGTACACCCTGACTGTCACTACAGTTGTCACCAGTGGAAAGAGGCAGAGTGCTGATGCCTTGTGTGTTTTATAGTGGGAGACCACCTTCTAGTGTTCTGTCTGGTGATTGGTTGTGTACTCTCCTGTGTGTTAATTGGCTGTACTGAGTGTCTGTCACTGCCTGTCTGTATCTCTCATTATGTGCATGAGTGCATATTATGACACCTCATACGACAAGTTCTTCATTCCAGGGATCATTCTTGTGAACCTCCCTGGTGCTTTCCAAGGCCAGCACATCCTTCCTTAGATACGGTGCCCAAAACTACTCACAATACTCCAAATGGGGTCTGACCAGAGCCTTATACAGCCTCAGAACTACATCCCTGGTCGTGTATTCTAGCCCTCTTGACATGAATGCTAACATTGCATTTGCCTTCTTAACTGCCAACTGAACCTGCACGTTAACCTTCAGAGAATCGTGAACAAGGACTCCCTAGTCCCTTTATGCTTCTGATTTCCTAAGCATTTCCCCATTTAGCAAATAGTCTATGCTTAAATTCCTTCTTCCAAAGTGCATAACCTCACACTTTTCCACATTGTATTTCATTTGCCACTTCATTGCCAACTCTCCCAGTTTGTACAAGTCCTTCTGAAGCCCCCTTGCTTCCTCAATACTATTTGTTCCTCTGCAGATCTTTGTATCATCTGCAAACTTAGCAACAGTGCCTTCAGTTTCTTCTTCCAGATCATTAATGTATATTGTGAAAAGTTGTGGTCCCAGGACAGTCCCCTGAGGCACACCACTAGTCACTGGCTGCCATCCTGAAAAAGACCCCTTTATCCCCCCTCTCTGCCTTCTGCCAGTCAGCAATCCTCTATCCATGCTAGGATCTTACCCTTACCACCATGGGCTCTAAACTTATTTAACAGTCTCCTATGCGGCACCTTGTCAAAGGCCTTCTAGAAATCTAAATAAATCACGTCCACTGGTTCTCCTTTGTCTAACTTCCTTGTTACCGCCTCAAAGAACTCTAACAGATTTGTCAGCGCTTTGACAAAGCCGCGCTGACTCAGTCCTATTTTACCATGCACTTCCAAGTACTTTGCGATCTCATCTTTTTTTAAAAACGCATTTTATTGCAAACTTGTATCAAAGTAGGTAACAGCAAATAAACACCCTGGGAAACATACTTCCCAATAATCAGCTATATAGTTTGTACAGATTTTTCTACTTTTTCACCTCCCCACTCTCCCCAACACCCACCCCGCCTTTTCTCAAACTCCCCAGCTGAGCCCCTTAACTCATACTTTATCTTCTCTAGCCGCAGGAAGTCATACAGGTCACCCAACCATGCTGCTACCCCCGTTTACCCTTCGCAGTGCCTCACTCCATACTCCCCAGTTGATCTCCATTCCCAACTCTGCTCCCCCAGCCACTTATATATATCCCCAATTCTTCCCGCCCCTTCCACATCCGGAAGCAGCAATCGCTCCAGCAGGGTGTATCCCGGCAATCTAGGGAACCCCTTCCAGACCTTTCGTGCAAAGTCCCTAACCTGTAGATACCTGAACTCACTACCCCCCGGCAGCTCTACCCTCTCCCTTAGCTCCTCCAGACTGGCGAACCCTTCCTCCAAATACAAATCCTTCACCTTGACCAGCCCCACTTCCCTCCATCTCCGGTATACACTATCCAACCCCCCGGCTCAAACCCATGATTCTCGCACAGCGGCGTTAGCACCAACATCCCTTCCACCCTAAAATTCCTCCTCAGCTGATTCCATATCTTCACCGCGGACTGCACCACTGGGCTCCCTGAATACCTATTCGGAGCCATTGGCAATGCTGCCGTCACCATAGCCCTCAATCATGACCCCTTACAAGATTCCTCCTCCATCTTAACACACTCTGCCCCTTCTCCATTCCCACCACCACCGCACTTTATCCACATTTGGTGCCCAATAATAATGAAGCAAGTTCGGCAACACCAACCCCCTCTGCTGCCTCGGTAGCAGGGTCCTCCCCACCCTCGGCACCTTCCCTGCCCATACAATGTCCAAAATGATTGTGTCCATCTTCCGAAAAAAGGCTTTTGGTGTAAAGATCGGGAGAGCCTGAAAGATAAACAAGAACCTCGGCAGAATATTCATTTTCACCACTTGGACTCTCCCCGCCAACGTTAAGTGCAGTGTATCCCACGTCTTAAGATCCTCCCTGGTCTCCTCCACCAGCTTCGTTAAGTTCCACTTATGGAGCCCCATCTATTCCCTCACTACCTGAATCCCCAAATACCTAAACCTATCCCTCGCTACTGTAAATGGTATCCCCCCTAAATTAGCCCATTGTCCGTTCACCAGCTCACTTTTCCCTACATTCAGATTTTGCCTTCTTTGCATACCAATTGTCTGCTTCTTCTGTTCTACGGTTGGGACTAGTTTATATTTCCACTGCGTGGGAGATGTTGGGAGGCAGTGCCAAGATGCCCAGGTAGCAGCGGAAGCACCAAGGTACCATCCTGCCCGGGGTCCGACCACCTGGGGGTCTCAGATGGCCTGGGAGATCCCCCTAGGTGCTGCTATGCCTGGTCCACGTTTGTATGGACCAATGCTAAACGGCGCCATGGTAAGGTCTCTCAGGTGCGGGCGTTCGTTCCTCGGCCTCGGGAACATCGGGGGTCGACATATTTAAGTGAGCCTATTTGATCTCATTCGAGCTCGTAAGGCATTTCGAGCATCTAAAATCTCACAAGTGGCCTCTCGCAGGATTTAACGGCCTTGTCGCATCACCGAGTCGGGCACGAGGCCATTCGATCGCATCCTTTGTCTTCACAAGGACTGTGCAGTGGTCACTCCTACCAATATTATCATGGACAGATGCAACTGCAACAAATAGATTGGTGAGGACGCGGTCAAATGGGTTTACCACCTGCTGCAGTCCAGTTTATTATATGTCCTTCAGGACTCAGCCAGCTCAATCAGTAGTGGTGCTACTGAGCCATTCTTGGTCATGGGCATTCAAATCTCCCTCCCACAATACATTTTATACCCGAGCCACCCTCAGTGTTTCTTTCAAGTGATCTTCAAAATAAAGGAGTACTAATTCACCAGCTAAGGGAAGGTGGTATGTTTCTTTTTTTTAATAAATATATTTATTAAAGTTTTTTAACACAATTTTTCACCCTTACAAACAATAACCCACCCCCCCCCCCCCGTAACAAAATAACAAGAAATCGCGCAGAGCAAGATATATACATGGTAAAATGATATGTTACAGAGCTTTGTACACTGGCTCTCTCCTGCATGTGCCAGTTTCCCCAATCCTTCATGTTATCTCTTGCTCATCCACCCTCCCAGGAAAGCCCCCATTCCCCCCCCCCTTCCCGCCCCCCCCCCTCCCAGGAAGTGTCCCCCCCCCCCAGGTTGCTGCTGCTGCTGACCGACCTTCCTCTAACGCTCCGCAAGATAGTCCAGGAACGGTTGCCACCGCCTGTAGAACCCCTGCGCAGACCCTCTCAAGGCAAAATTTATCCTCTCCAACTTTATGAACCCAGCCATGTCGTTTATCCAGGCCTTCTCGCTGGGGGGCTTCGCCTCTTTCCACATTAGCAAGATCCATTCGCCGGGCTACTAGGGACGCAAAGGCCAGAATGCCGGCCTTTTTCGCCTCCTGCACTCCCGGGTCATCCACTACTCCAAATATTGCTAGCCCCCAGCTTGGCTTGACCCGGACTTTCACCACCTGAGATATTGCTCCCGCCACTCCTCTCCAGAACCCCTCCAGTGCCGGGCATGACCAAAACATATGGTTCGCCGGGCTCCCTGAGCACCTCCCACATCTGTCCTCTACCCCAAAGAACCTACTCAACCTCGTCCCCGTCAAGTGCGCTCTGTGAACCACCTTAAATTGTATCAGGCTGAGCCTGGCACACGAGGAAGGTGGTAAGTTTCTTAGCCTGTGTTTGATCTGATGCCATGAGACTTCAAGTAGCCTGGAGTCAATGTTGAGAATTCTCAGTCCAACTCCTTCCTGACTATATACCGTGGTGTCGCCACTTCTGCTGGGTCTGTTCTTCCAGTGGGATAGCACAAAGCGAGGGACGGTGATGGAAGAGTTTGGAATGTTCACTGTAAGATATGATTTGGTGAATGTGAGCATGTCAGGCTGTTGCTTGATTCGTCTGAGGGACTGTTCTCCCAATTTTGGGACAAGTTTCCTGGTGTTAGTAAGGAAGACTTTGCTGGACAATGCCCAGACAATGTACGATGGTCCATCCGGTTTTATTCTTATTACAGGTTTCAGTGGTGGTTTGATACAAGTGGGCGGTTTGTTGCGTCATTTCAGAGGGTTGCATGAGTCAACCAAATTATTGTCATAGCAATGGAGTCTAGTGTCACATAAAGGACAGACTGTGTAAGAAAGGCAGAATCCTTCTCAAAATTAGTTTAGTCAATCAGATGGGTTTTTGTAACAAGTCAATAGTTTTTATGGTCAGAATGACTAATTATAGATTTTATTAAGTTAATTTAAATTCCCAAGCTGTTTTGGTGATCTTTCGTTCAGGCCTCTGGATTACTAGTCCAGTACAAAACCATTATGCTACTGTACCCTTAAGCTGGCTAAGGGCATGCTTCACCAGAGGAAGGCAAGCCTTTTGTCAGAGGGCACAGATGAAAATATTATAGTTCCATTATATATAACAAGACTGATTGACACACACTCAAAGCCATTAATTATATGGGTCTACCTGCCAGTGAATTTGCACACAATATCCAAGAGCATGGAAGAATCCAGCAACAACTTGTCACAATATTAAAACCATGCAGTCATGCGTGGAGTGAGTGGTCAGTCCCATGAGCATGTAGGGGGTCATACATAATGGAGACAGACAGCTCCGATTGCTTTGATGAGGGGGGGCTGTCAGACTGCCAACTTTAAAAAAGTATATATTCTTTTTACAATTAAGGGGCATTATTTTTAGCGTGGCCAATCTACCTACCCTGCACACCTTCGGGTTGTGGGGGTGAGACCCACGCAGACTCGGGGAGAATGTGTTAACTCCACACGGAGAGTGACCTGGGGCCAGAATCGAACCCAGGTCTTCGTCGCCGTGAGGCAGCAGTGCTAACCACGGTGCCACTGTGCCGCCCCATCAGACTGCCAACTTGCCTCTAGGGTTCAGCATCTTCTCAAGCTTACAAAATTTAAAGGACAGAGTGAATTACTGTGCACATATGTTCTTGGTCAGAGCGGCAGGAATGCTAAGACTCAGGCTCTTGCAAGTGGCATTGGCTGTTGAGCTGGCACCTGCTGTCCTCTCTCAGCATGATGGCATAGCTGCTACCTCACCAGCCTTTCAATCAGTGGCCTTGTTGGTGTCAGTCAGCAACCATACCCGATTGTCCCAGCTGGTGCAGTCTCAGGTGAATCTTCAACTACCAGCGCTCTTTGGGGTTGTCCATCTCAAATGCCATCAAAATAAGTGGCGCAGCCTTCCACCTTCCAACTGTGGTGATTATGGAACCGCCTTGTAGGAGCACTACAGTAGGTAATCGAGCGCACATAAGAGTTTTCAGATGGATGATTAGTAGATAGATCTCAGTTGTAAAATCATCTGTCATATAAAAACTGGACTATGGGCACTTCCGGGTGCGGCGATGACCAGCTGAGTCGCACGTTTCGGCAGCTCCCGGTGGAACGGACTTTTGGGCTCTTAATAGGAGCCCCAACGGCAATTTTGACGGTTAAAAACACTGTGCGGTAAACCAGAAGGGAATCCCCCCTGGACACGGATGGAAAAAGGAGAAGAAAGTGGCCGGATTGCGGTGGATCCTTTAGAGCAGCGACCAGGAAGGCAAGCACAAAGCAAGATGGCGTCGGAAGGTGGCAGTTTAATATGGGGCCCTGAACAACACGAGTTTTTGAAACGCTGCGTGGAAGAGCTTAAAAAGGAGATGAAGAAGGAGCTGTTGGCCCCGATATTACAGGCGATTGAAGGGCTAAAAGATGAGCAAAAGACCCAGGAGCGGGAGCTTCGGGTCGTGAAGGCAAAGGCTGCCGAGAACGAGGACGACATACAGGGCCTGGTGGTGAAGACGGAGATGCACGAGGCACACCATAAACGATGTGTGGAAAGGCTGGAGGTGCTGGAGAATAATGCGAGGAGGAAGAATTTAAGGATTCTTGGTCTTCCTGAAGGTGCAGACGGGGCGGACGTCGGGGCATATGTGAGCACGATGCTGCACTCGTTGATGGGATCGGAGGCCCCGACGGGTCCGCTGGAGGTGGAGGGAGCCTATCGAGTTATGGCGCGAAGACCGAGGGCTGGAGAAATTTCTCGAGCCATAGTGGTGAGATTCCTCCGTTTTAAGGACAGAGAGATGGTCCTAAGATGGACAAAGAAAACTCGGAGCAGCAGATGGGAGAACGCGGTGATCCGCGTATATCAAGACTGGAGTGCGGAGGTGGCGAGAAGGAGGGCGATCTTTAATCGGGCCAAGGCGGTGCTTCATAAAAAGGAGATCAAATTTGGAATGCTGCAGCCGGCAAGACTGTGGGTCACATATCAAGGGAAGCACCACTACTTTGAAACGGCGGATGAGGCGTGGACATTTATTGTTGAAGAGAAATTGGAATGAGTGGGTTATTAAAAAAGAACATTTGAGACAAAGTGGTGGGGCGAATATGGGGGGCGAAGAGGGGGGAAAAAAGGGGGGAGAGATGATTTTTATGTTGTTAATCCTGCGACCCGGTAACTTTTCTCTCTTCCACAGGTTGTGGGGGAGGGAGGAAGGGAGGTGGAGGAGTTGGGGGCGTTGGCCATTGGGGGCAGGGCCAAAAGGGAAGCGCGGGCTTTGTTCCCGCGCTATGATAATTATGGCAGGAATAGGGAAGCAGGAAGGAGGGGGCGTCGCACGGTGCGAGCCGAGGTCACGGGGGGAAGCCGAGGTCGGCCAGAGTTTGCTGACTTCTGGGAGCAACATGGGGGTGTAACTACGCTAGTGGGGGATCTAGCGGGGGGGGGGGGAGGGGAGGGGGGATTTACTGGGTTGCTGCTGCTGGGGAGAAGGGGGAGCTGGTATGGGGTGGGGTGGGCGGGGCGGGGGGGCACCGCCTGGGGGAGACACAGCTGCGTGGGAACCGGGTGAGGAGCTGGGTAAAAGGGGATGGCTAATCGACAAGGGGGGGGGGGGGGGGGGTAAAGAGCCCCCCAACCCGGCTGATCACGTGGAATGTGAGAGGGCTGAACGGGCCGATAAAGAGGGCACGGGTACTCGCACACCTAAAGAAACTTAAGGCAGGTGTGGTTATGTTACAGGAGACGCATTTGAAACTGATAGACCAGGTTAGACTACGCAAAGGATGGGTGGGGCAGGTGTTTCATTCGGGGCTAGATGCGAAAAACAGGGGGGTGGCTATATTAGTGGGGAAGCGGGTTATGTTTGAGGCAAAGACCATAGTGGCGGATAGTGGGGGCAGATACGTGATGGTGAGTGGCAAATTACAGGGGGAGGCGGTGGTCTTAGTGAACGTATATGCCCCGAACTGGGATGATGCCAACTTTATGAGGCACATGTTAGGACGTATCCCGGACCTAAAGGTGGGGAAGTTGGTAATGGGTGGAGATTTTAACACGGTGCTGGAACCAGGACTGGACGGATCGAGGTCCAGGACTGGAAGGAGGCTGGCAGCAGCCAAGGTGCTGAAAGACTTTATGGAGCAGATGGGAGGAGTAGACCCATGGAGTTTTAGTAGACCTAGGAGTAAGGAGTTTTTGTTTTTCTCCTATGTCCACAAAGTTTATTCGCGAATAGACTTTTTTGTTTTGGGAAGGGCGTTGATCCCGAAGGTGAGGGGGATGGAGTATATGGCTATAGCTATCTCAGATCACGCTCCACATTGGGTGGACTTGGAGATAGGGGAGGAAAAAGAACGGCGTCCACCCTGGAGAATGGACATGGGACTAATGTCGGATGAGGGTGTGTGTCTAAGGGTGAGGGGGTGTATTGAAAAGTACTTGGAACTCAATGATAATGGGGAGGTCCAGGTGGGAGTGGTCTGGGAGGCGCTGAAGGCAGTGGTTAGAGGGGAGCTGATATCAATCAGGGCACATAAAGGAAAGCAGGAGAGTAGGGAACGGGAGCGGTTGCTGCAAGAACTTCTGAGGGTGGACAGGCAATATGCGGAGGCACCGGAGGAGGGACTGTACAGGGAAAGGCAAAGGCTACACGTAGAATTTGAGTTGCTGACTACGGGTACTGCAGAGGCACAGTGGAGGAAGGCACAGGGTGTACAATACGAATGTGGGGAGAAGGCGAGCAGGTTGCTGGCCCACCAATTGAGGAAAAGGGGAGCAGCGAGGGAAATAGGAGGAGTGAGGGATGAGGAGGGAGAGATGGAGCGGGGAGCGGAGAGAGTGAATGGAGTGTTCAAGGCATTCTATGAAAGATTATATGAAGCTCAGCCCCCGGATGGGAAGGAGAGAATGATGTGTTTTCTGGACCAGCTGGAATTTCCTAAGGTGGAGGAGCAGGAGAGGGTGGGACTGGGAGCACAGATCGAAATGGAGGAAGTAGTGAAAGGAATTAGGAGCATGCAGGCGGGGAAGGTTCCGGGACCGGATGGATTCCCAGTTGAATTTTACAGGAAATATGTGGACTTGCTCGCCCCGCTACTGATGAGAACCTTTAATGAGGCGAGGGAAAGGAGACAGCTGCCCCCGACTATGTCCGCTTCTCCTAAAGAAAGAAAAAGACCCGCTGCAATGCGGGTCCTATCGGCCTATTTCCCTCCTGAATGTAGACGCTAAGATTCTGGCCAAGGTAATGGCAATGAGGATAGAGGATTGTGTCCCGGGGGTGGTCCATGAGGACCAAACTAGGTTTGTGAAGGGGAGACAGCTGAATACGAATATACGGAGGCTGCTAGGGGTAATGATGATGCCCCCACCAGAGGGGGAAGCGGAGATAGTGGTGGCGATGGATGCCGAGAAAGCATTTGATAGAGTGGAGTGGGATTATTTGTGGGAGGTGTTGAGGAGATTTGGCTTTGGAGATGAGTATATTAGATGGGTACGGCTGCTGTATAGGGCCCCGATGGCGAGGGTGGTCACGAATGGACGGGGGTCTGCATATTGTCGGCTCCATAGAGGGATGAGGCAGGGATATCCTCTGTCCCCATTATTGTTTGCACTGGCGATTGAGCCCCTGGCAATAGCATTGAGGGGTTCCAGGACGTGGAGGGGAGTACTCAGGGGAGGAGAAGAACACCGGGTATCTCTGTATGCGGACGATTTGTTGTTGTATGTGGCGGACCCGGCGGAGGGGATGCCAGAGATAATGCGGATACTTGGGGAGTTTGGAGAATTTTCAGGATATAAACTGAACATGTGGAAAAGTGAATTGTTTGTGGTGCATCCAGGGGGGTAGAGCAGAGAAATAGAGGACTTACCGCTGAGGAAGGTAACAAGGGACTTTCGCTACTTGGGGATCCAGATAGCCAAGAATTGGGGTACATTGCATAGGTTAAATTTAACGCGGTTGGTGGAACAGATGGAGGAGGACTTCAAGAGATGGGACATGGTATCCCTGTCACTGGCAGGGAGGGTGCAGGCGGTTAAAATGGTGGTCCTCCCGAGATTCCTTTTTGTGTTTTAGTGCCTCCCGGTGGTGATCACGAAGGCTTTTTTCAAAAGGATTGAGAAGAATATCATGAGTTTTGTGTGGGCCGGGAAGACCCCGAGAGTGAGGAGGGGATTTTTGCAGCGTAGTAGGGATAGGGGGGGACTGGCACTACCGAGCCTAAGTGAGTACTACTGGGCCGCCAATATCTCAATGGTATGCAAGTGGATGGGAGAAGAGGAGGGAGCGGCATGGAAGAGATTGGAGAGGGCGTCCTGCAGGGGGACTAGCCTACAAGCTATGGTGACGGCGCCGTTGCCGTTCTCACCGAAGAAATACACCACAAGCCCGGTGGTGGTGGCTACTCTGAAAATCTGGGGGCAGTGGAGACGGCATAGGGGTAAGACGGGAACCTCGGGGTGGTCCCCGATAAGAAATAACCATAGGTTTGCTCTGGGGAGAATGGATGGGGGATTTGGAACATGGCAAAGAGCAGGAGTAACACAATTGAGAGATCTGTTTGTAGATGGGACGTTTGCAAGTCTGGGAGCGCTGACCGAAAAATATGGGTTGCCCCAAGGGAATGCATTCCGGTATATGCAACTCAGGGCTTTTGCGAGGCAACAGGTGAGGGAATTCCCGCAGCTCCCGACGCAGGAGGTGCAGGACAGAGTGATCTCAAAGACATGGGTGGGGGACGGTAAGGTATCAGATATATATAGGGAAATGAGGGACGAGGGGGAGATTATGGTAGATGAGCTGAAAGGGAAATGGGAAGAGGAGCTGGGGGAGGAGATTGAGGAGGGGCTGTGGGCTGATGCCCTAAGTAGGGTAAACTCATCGTCCTCGTGTGCCAGGCTAAGCCTGATACAATTTAAGGTGTTACACAGGGCGCATATGACTGGAGCACGGCTCAGTAAATTTTTTGGAGTAGAGAATAGGTGTGCGAGATGCTCGAGAAGCCCAGCGAATCACACCCACATGTTCTGGTCATGTCCGGCACTACAGGGGTTTTCGGTGGGGGTGACAAAGGTGCTTTCAAAGGTGGTGGGGGTCCAGGTCGAACCAAGCTGGGGGTTGGCTATATTCAGGGTTGCAGAGGAGCCGGGAGTGCAGGAGGCGAAAGAGGCTGATGTTTTGGCCTTTGCGTCCCTAGTAGCCCGGCGCAGGATACTGTTGATGTGGAAGGAAGCCAAGCCCCCGGGGGTGGAGACCTGGATAAATGACATGGCAGGGTTTATAAAGTTGGAACGAATTAAGTTCGTCCTAAGGGGATCGGCTCAAGGGTTCACCAGGCGGTGGCAACCGTTCGTCGAATACCTCGCAGAAAGATAGAGGGAATGGAAAAGAAGAAGACAGCAGCAGCAACCCGGGGGTTGGGGGGGTTAGGGTAGGGGAGGGGGGGAGGAACCAGAAGGACTCTCAGGGATGTTAGTGTACATGTATAATATGTATAGGTTGTTGTTATAGGTAATTGTATATTGGACTGTTGAATTGTATTTGTGGAGAGTATTTATTTGGGACAAGGCAGTCGCCATTTAGTTTTGATTTTTAATTTTGATGTTGTTTATATATTATTTATTTCTTGCTTAAAACTGGCCATTGTTATTTATATTGTTATATTACTGTGTAAAGGATACACAATGTACTGTCATGGTTGGCCAAAAATTTTGAATAAAATATATATATATAAAAAAAAACTGGACTATGTTGTAATTAAGTAAAATGTTTTGTTTTGGTATAGCTGTTGGTCATCAGAATTTTTAGTTATGTAATATTAACATGCATGACGTTAAAGGACATTGATGTGGTGAGTATAAGGACTGGGTCAGAAAGAAAGAAGGAAAACTAGTGCTCTAGGGAGGAGAGAGAGAGTTGAGGACAATCTCTCCTCAGTAATTTGCAGCTTTAATGCGGCTTTGTCAGTGCTGGGCCCTGTTCTTCCTTCAGTTCTTCCCTCCTCTTTATCCGTCCTCCAATTTATTTGCAGGAAGCGTCAAAGCTTCTCCCCTGTATTGCCAGATTGTGGAGCACACAGAAAACAATTGTGAATCTTGATAGCCATTCTGAGCTGTACTGAAAGATTCTTCTTGGGGCATCCAAAGGCCAGAACCTCTGCTTCAAGAGATTTGCTCAACCAGAATGATGAAGGACACGCATTGTAAGTGCTACAAACTATTTTGTTTTATGTGTGCAGCTGTTCTGTGACCGTCATTTTCTATTTTCATTTCAGATTTCCAAATTTGTGACTTTTCCTTGTTTATTTCCATCAAGTGGTGATGGCACTGAAGTAAACTAACAGCTGAGTAACAATACATGAAAATTCATGGGTGTTCCTCTTGTAATAATTTTGGCAGGAGATCACCAGAACCCATAAGAAATTTAAGTCCATATAGGAAGGAACATAGGAGCATGAGTAGACCATTTTGCCCTTTTAGCTGGCACTGCTCTTTAACTAGATCATGGCTGATCTTCTACCCCAATGCCATCTTTCCACACTATCCCTATATACTTTAATGTCATTGGTAATGAGAAATCTATCAATCGCTATCTTGAATACATTCAGTGTCTCAGCCTGCACAGCCCTCTGGGATAGAGAATTCCAATAACGTACCACCCTTTGACCAGAAAGAATCCTCCTCCTAAGTGGCCTACTCAAACAGGTTGAGTGTGTCAACATGCAAGTCCTTCCAACAAGCCAATGGCTTGCGGTAAGAGTGGGAGAGACCTCTGCTCAGCCACATTTGAGTGGAGTGGCACCCATTAAGCTATAAACCTTTGCCGACAGTCCGAACAGTCTGTTCCAGGAATAAGTAGCTATGGAAACAGACAAAAGTCTGCCTTAGTGCACCACTAGGTGCAGAAATTGAGCTGGAATTGGAAATGACCTACCTCTTTGTAAAGATGCACTTTTTTAGACTTCATTAATGAACATAAAGGTATTTATTAATAAGAATTGTACAGCAGAACTGGGATGATGCAAACTTCATGAAGCGTATGCTGGGGCGTATCCCAGACCTGGAGGCGGGAAAGTTGGTAATGGGGGGAAATTTCAACACGGTGCAGGATCCAGGGCTGGACCGGTCCAGGTCTAGGACCGGGAGGAGGCCAGCAGCAGCCAAGGTGCTTAAGGACTTCATGGAGCAGATGGGAGGAGTAGACCCCTGGAGATTCACTAGGCCCAGGAGTAGGGAGTTTTCCTTCTTCTCCCATGTCCACAAGGTGTATTCTCGGATAGACTTCTTTGTCCTGGGAAGGGCACTGATCCCGAAGGTGACAGGGACGGAGTATTCGGCCATAGCCATCTCGGACCATGCCCCACATTGGGTAGATCTGGTAGTAGGAGAGGAAAAGGAACGGCACCCACTCTGGAGATTAGATATGGGACTGTTGGCGGATGAGGGTGTGTGTGTAAGGGTGAGGGGATGTATCGAAAGGTACCTGGAGATTAACGATGATGGAGAGGTTCAGGTGGGAGTGGTCTGGGAGGCACTGAAGGCGGTGGTCAGAGGGGAACTGATTTCCATAAAGGCCCATAAGGGGAAACAAGAGAGTAAAGAGAGGGAGCGATTGTTGAGAGAAATTTTGAGGGTGGATAGGCAATATGCAGAGGCTCCGGATGAGGGACTGTACAGGGAAAGACGAAGGTTGCATATGGAATTTGACTTGCTGACCACGGGCAAGGCAGAGGCACAATGGAGGAAGGCACAGGGAGTACAGTATGAGTACGGAAAGAAGGCGAGCCGGTTACTGGCCCAACAATTGAGGAAGAGAGGGGCGGCGAGGGAGATAGGTGGGGTGAGGGACGAGGAGGGTGAGATGGAACGGGGAGCAGAGAGGGTGAACGGGGTGTTTAAGGCATTTTATGAGAGGCTGTATAAGGCTCAACCCCCGGAAGGGAAGGAGGGTATGATGCACTTCCTGGATCAGCAGGAATTCCCGAAGGTGGAGGAGCAGGAGAGGATAGGATTGGGAGCACAGATTGAGGTGGAGGAGGTGGTAAAAGGGATTGGGAGCATGCAGGCAGGGAAGGCCCCGGGACCAGATGGGTTCCCGGTGGAATTTTATAGGAAATACATGGACCTACTAGCCCCGCTTCTGACGAGAACCTTTAACGAGGCCAGGGAAGGGGGGATGTTGCCCCCGACGATGTCGGAGGCGACGATATCGTTGCTCCTGAAGAGGGACAAAGACCCGCTGCAGTGCGGGTCTTACAGGCCTATCTCCCTTCTGAATGTAGATGCCAAGCTCTTGGCCAAGGTGATGGCGACGAGGATCGAGGATTATGTTCCAGGGGTGGTTCACGAGGATCAAACTGGGTTTGTTAAGGGGAGACAGTTGAACACTAATATACGGAGGCTGCTAGGTGTGATGATGATGTCCCCGCCGGAGGGAGAGGCGGAGATAGTGGTGGCGATGGACGCTGAGAAAGCATTTGATAGAGTGGAGTGGGATTACCTGTGGGAAGTGTTGAGGAGATTTGGATTTGGAGAGGGGTTTATTGGGTGGGTTCAGCTTTTATATAGGGTCCCGGTGGCAAGTGTGATCACAAACAGGCAGAGATCTGACTACTTCCGTCTATATAGAGGGACAAGACGGGGTGTCCCCTGTCCCCGATACTGTTTGCGTTGGCAATTGAGCCACTGGCCACAGCACTGAGGGGCTCTAGGAAGTGGAGGGGAGTACTTAGGGGAGGAGAAGAGCACCGGGTGTCATTATACGCGGATGATTTGTTGCTGTATGTCGCGGACCCAGTGGAGGGGATGCCCGAGATAATGCAGACACTCAGGGAGCTTGGGGAATCTTCGGGATATAAACTGAATATGGGGAAGAGTGAGCTGTTTGTGATGCACCCTGGGGAACAGAGCAGGGGAATAGATGATTTGCCGCTGAGGAGAGTAACAAGGGATTTTCGGTACCTAGGGATCCAGATAGCCAGGAACTGGGGAACCTTGCATAAGCTTAATTTATGAAGATTGGTGGAGCAGATGGAAGAGGATTTTAGGAGATGGGACATGGTGCCCCTGTCACTGGCGGGCAGGGTGCAGGCGGTCAAAATGGTGGTCCTTCCGCGATTTATTTTTGTGTTCCAGTGCCTCCCTGTGATGATTACCAAGGCTTTTTTCAAAAAAGTGGATCAGAGCGTAATGAGCTTTGTGTGGGCTGGGAAGACCCCAAGAGTGAAGAGGGGGTTTCTGCAGCGTAGCAGGGATAGGGGGGAACTGGCACTGCCGAGCTTAAGTGACTATTATTGGGCCGCCAATATATCAATGGTATGCAAGTGGATGGGGGAAGGGGAGGGAGCGGCGTGGAAAAGACTAGAGATGGCGTCCTGTAGGGGAACCTGCCTGCAAGCATTAGCGACGGCGCCTTTACCGTTCTCCCCAAAAAAGTACACCACAAGTCCAGTGGTGGTGGCAACACTGAAAATTTGGGGGCAGTGGAGACGACATAAGGGAGTGACGGGTGCCTCAGTGTGGTCCCCGATAAGGAACAACCATAGGTTCGTCCCGGGAAGGATAGATGGGGGATTTAAATCTTGGCAGCGAGCAGGAATTGCGAAATTGAAGGACTTGTTTTTAGACGGGACGTTCGCGAGTCTGGGAGCACTGTCAGAAAAATATGGGTTGCCACCTGGGAATGCATTTCGCTATATGCAAGTGAGGGCATTTGTGAGGCAGCAGGTGAGGGAATTTCTGCAGCTCCCGGCGCAAGAGATCCAGGGCAGAGTAATTTCGGGGGCATGGGTGGGTGATGGTAGGGTGTCAGATATATATAGGGAAATGAGAGATGAGGGTGAGACGATGGTAGAGGAGCTGAAGGGAAAATGGGAGGAGGAGCTGGGGGAAGAGATTGAGGAGGGGCTGTGGGCAGATGCCCTAAGTAGGGTAAACTCTTCGTCCTCGTGTGCCAGGCTCAGCCTGATACAATTCAAGATTCTACACAGGGCGCATATGACGGGAGCAAGGCTGAGTAGATTTTTTGGAGTGGAGGATAGGTGCGGGAGATGCGCGGGAAGCCCGGCGAACCACACCCACATGTTTTGGTCATGTCCGGTATTGCATGGGTTCTGGGTGGGTGTGGCAAAAGTGATTTCAAAGGTGGTGGGGGTCCTGGTCGAACCAGGCTGGGGGTTGGCTATATTTGGGGTTGCAGATGAGCCGGGAGTGCAGGAGGCGAGAGAGGCCGATGTTTTGGCCTTTGCGTCCCTAGTAGCCCGGGAAGGATTCTACTTATGTGGAAAGAAGCTAAACCCCCGGGCGTGGAAGGCCTGGATAAACGACATGGCAGCGTTTATAAAATTGGAGCGGATAAAGTACGCACTAAGAGGTTCGGCTCAAGGGTTCACCAGGCGGTGGCAACCTTTCCTTGACTACCTCGCAGAACGATAAGGGAAATGGAGAAGGTAGCAGCAGCAACCCGGGGGGGAGGGGGGGATGGGGGGATGGGGGGATGGGGAGAGGGGGGGTTGGGGAGAGGGGGGGAGGGGAGGGCCCACGCGGGCCCTCAGGGGTTTCCTATAGTTGTTTGTACATTAGTTATTTATACTGGCATGCGGGACTTTATTGTCTTGGAGAGTTATTATTTTGTTGTTGGCAGTTGCCGTTTAGTTAATATATTATTTATTTGTTAAAAAAAAACGGTCATTATTATTTATTTTGTTTTAAAGTTGTAAAAAGGGAAAATCCTGTACTGTTCTTGTTTGACCGAAAAAAATTTGAATAAAATATATTTTTAAAAAAAAAGAATTGTACAGCAGCCTCATGGCTGTAGCTGCTCCCAAAATGTCTCTCTGCCTAAGAGCCTCTCTCACCACGGGTGATTCCACACTCTGAGTCCCGATTGGTCACCCAGGCCAGGTGACCCTTACCATCCCTCCCCCTTTAATTGCTTTATACAATCTTCAATCTTTAATTCACTCAGCCCTAAACATTAATTTTCACAGTAACTTGCAGTGTTAATGTAAGCCTACTTGTGACAATAATAAAGATTACTATATTAATTAAACATTATGTACAAGAGTTGGACAATTCTAAATCGAGTCTTTGAAGGGGTTGTCTGTTTCTTGTAGAGCGGTGTCATTCTGGAATCTGAGATGCTTCCACAGGATCGACAGTCACAGGAACTGCAATAATCAATATCTCTTCTGGCACAGGCGACTCATCACTTCTTGCTTTCCTCGAGACATCAGTTATGCCGAAAACAGGTCGATCATGTACTTTGGTGCTTATGGGTTCAAAGATATTTGTTGATGGCAACACTGACTTTTGGAGTGTCTCTCTACTCCTCAAGTGATCCACATGTTTACGAACGATCCATCCCTCCATGTCCACTTAGTACGAAAGGGGTCTGTCTGGTCTTAGAGATAATAATTCCAGGAATCCAACTTGATCAACACTGAAGTTTCTCACATACACTGTTTCATAACCATAAATGATCGTGCTGTACTATTTGAATCATGGCTTGCTTTCTGATTACTTTGGCTGGTTTCTACCCTCGCTGGCAAATTTGGAAACACAAGGCTCAGTCTCGTTCTGAGACGACATTTGAAGCCTACTTGCAACAATAAGTGATTTTCATTTCATTAGAAGCTCCCAGCAGCAGCCTTCTTCTGTTGGGTTTACAATGAAGTGCATTAAATTAAACACCAATGATATTATTAGGAAGTCCACACAATTTCCCAGAAGGAATGCATTTAGGGAGCCGTATTGTAAGATTTGTAGCAGCATTTTCAAAAAATTCTTGTTTTTTTTATCTTGTGTTGCTTCTTTGTTTCACTTAATTGGTGTCAATTGTTCTGACTTTGCTATTTAAAGATTTGTATGTCTACAATTACAAGGAGAATAGTGTCGTGTTGGGTGTCCTGATACACAAATGAGCCAACACGGCTGTAGATGGTACAACTTGATTTTATTATGTTAACTAACAGATGCAACTAACTATAGACTTGGGTACTTTTGCTACCGTCTAACCTATGGACCTAGCCCTATCACTAATGTTGGTGAGGCACTCAGCACATGGTCTATGTCTGAGTGTCACGGTGCAAGCTCTGTGTCCCGAGCTGTCTCCTACCAGAATGAGCGGGAACTCTCGTGTTCCCCCTTTTATAGTGCGTGTGCTCTTACTAGTGATTGGCTGCGATGTTGTGTGTGTGCTGGTTGGTCCAAATGCCTCTCCATCAGTGTGTGTGTGATTGCACCATGATATGCTGATCTGGATATCATGACAAATAGGTTTCTCAAAAATGGAAACCTCCTTTTCATTCGTTATTTGTACGTTAAAAAAGAGCAACAAAGGTATATGAAGCAGGTACAAGCAAACTGAATCACCTGCCAATACCCTCCCAGTCAACTTTATAGTCAGAGGTGCAAGCCTGCAAGTACCATGTGCCACTGACAATATGCAGAGGATTTAGGTTTGCCATTTGTGGCAAGGACACCTGAAACTAATGTGCACCACAGCAGCCCAGTCAGTTGTGCTCTCAAGCCCTCTTCTCCCTCATTTCAGGCATGCAATGCTGTCCTTGGAGTGGAAAGCACAATCATGCTCCTTGACAACAGGCACCAAATGGCAGTGGGTATGGCGAGGGATTTGAGTATTACAGCACGCCAACACGTAAGGGGCTTTTCACAGTAACTTCATTGCAGTGTTAATGTAAGCCTACTTGTGACAATAATAAAGATTATTATGATGATTAACAAATTGGATTTTTCCAGGTATTTTGTTACCTTACTAGTTATTGCAAAAGCTGAAAATATATATTATCAGCCTTTGTAAAGGCAACTAGCATTTATTTTAGAATCCATTGAATCCCTACAGTGCAGAGGAGGCCATTTGGCCCATCGAATCTGCACCAACCCTCTGAAAGAGCACCTTACCTAGGCCCAATGCCCTGCCCTATCCCCGTAACCGCACATCTTTGGACACTAAGGGGTAGTTTAGCATGGCAAATCCACCTAACCAGCATATCTTTGGACTGTGGGAGGAAACCAAAGCATCCAGAGGAAACCCATGCAGACACCGGGAGAACATGCAACTCCGCACAGTCACCCAAGAACAAAGAACAATACAGCACAAGAACAGGCCCTTCGGCCCTCCAAACCTTTACCGGTCATGACACCACCCTTGGCCAAAACCCTCAGCACTTCCTTGTGCCGTACCTCTCTATACCCATGCTATCCATGTATTTGTCGAGATGCCTTTTGAACACCGTTAATGTGTCTGCCTCCACAACCTCCCCTGGCAACGCGTTACAGGCACTCACATCCCTCTGTGTAAAAAACCTGCCTCGCACATCTCCTCTAAACTTTGCCCCAGGGACCTTAAACCTATGCCCCATGGTGACTGACTCCTCCATCCTGGGAAAGAGTGCCTGTCCATCCACTCTATCCATGTCCCTCATAATCTTGTAGACCTCTCTTAGGTCACCCCTCAACATCTGTCGTTCTAATGAAAACAGTCCAAGTCTATTCAGCCTCTCTGCATAGCTAACACCCTCCAGACCAGGAAACATCCTGGTAAACCTCCTCTGCACTCTCTCCAAAGCCTCAGCATCCTTCTGGTAGTGTGGCGACCAGAATTGTGCGCAATAATCCAAGTGCGGCCATACCAAGGTTCCAAGCATGGCTTTTCAGTTTTTATTTTTGATGTCACGTCCAATGAAGGCAGGCATCCCGTATGCTTTCTTGACCGCCTTGTCGACTTGTGTTGCCACTTTCAAAGATCTGTGGACCTGCATGGCCAGATCTCTCTGACTTTCTATCTTCCTCAGAGTTTTGTCATTTACAGTATATTTGGCCTCTATGTTAGACCAACCAAAATGTATTACCTCACATTTGTCTGAATTAAGCTCCATTTGCCATTTCTCTGACCAAGTCTCCAACCTATCTATGTCCTGCTGTGTCCTCTGACAATCCTCAACACTATCTGCCACTCCACCAACCTTTGTGTCATCCGCGAACTTACTGATCAGGCCAACTACATTTTCCTCCAAATCGCCTATGTATACTACAAACAACAGAGACCAAAGCACAGATCTCTGTGGAACACCACTAGTCACAACCTTCCATTCACAAAAACATCCTTCAACTTCTACCTTTTGCCTTCTGTGACCGAGCCAGCTCTGTATCCATCTTGCCACCTCACCTCTGATCCCATGTGACTTCACTTTTTGTATCAGTCTGCCATGAGACACCTTGTCAAAGGCTTTACTGAAATCCATTCAACAACATCCACCGCCCTCCTCTCATTAATCATCTTTGTCACCTCCTCAAAAAACCTGATTAAGTTAGTGAGGCACGACCTCCCCTTCACAAAACCATGCAGTCTATTGCTAATGAGTCCATTTGTTTCCAAATGGGTATAATCCTGTCTCTGAGAATTCTCTCCAATAATTTACCCACCGACATGAGGCTCACCGGCCTATAGTTTCCTGAATCATCCCTGCTACCTTTCTTAAACAGCGGTACCACATTAGCTAGTCTCCAGTCCTCTGGGACCTTACCTGTAGCCAATGAGGATACAAAGATGTAGTCAAGGCCCAGCAATTTCCTCCCTTGCTTCCCTCAGTATTCTGGTGTAAATCCCATCTGGCCCAGGAAACCTACCTACCTTAATGTCTTTTAAAAGACCCAATACTTCATCCTTTTCAATGTCAACATGACCCAGACTATCCACACACCCTACCCAAGAATCATCTTCCACAAAGTCCTTTTCTTTGGTGAACACTGATGCAAAGTACTGATTTAGTACCTCCCCCATTTCCTCTGGCTCAACACATAGATTCCCCCCACTGTCCTTAAGTGGTCCAATTCTTTCCCTGGCTACTCTCTTGCATTTTACATATGAATAAAAAGCTTAATCATCTTAATCCTACTTGTCAAAGACTTTTCATGACCCCTCCTAGCCCTCCTAATTACCCATGTAAGTGCCAAGGTTGGAATCGAACCCGGGCCCCTGGCGATGTGAGGCAGCAGAGCTAACCACTGTGCTGCTCCGCCACCATGCCTCCCTCTAGCCTTGTAATTTTAAGAGTTAACCAAACAAAGTTAGGCAGGATCAGCACACTAACAGTTGGGTGAGCAAGAATAACTCACTGCCTGACTTAAACAGGCCCGATCAGAAAGTGTACTTCACTGTGAGCACTGCAACTGGAATCTGTTACGTATATTTTAAAGCGTAGTTGAATTTAAGAATTCTGTATTTATCAAGGTATGCTACTTATTAATTTTTGGTATTAGCCTTCTGCGAGACTGCTGACATTGTATAACATTTTTATTTATATGAGCATATATCTAAAAATGACTTGATTAACTTATGTCTAAACCCATTTCACTGAGACCTTACAGGCATCAGACAGGAAAGACTCACCAGTTGGGCCTATTCACATTCTCAGCTATTGTCCATCAGAGGGCGCAAGACACCAATACAATGTTCATTACTCTTGGTTGATGTGTGATTCAGCATGGTGCTGTAACACAAGAAATTGCGCAGTTATCTTATAATGGTGTGTTTTACTTAGCTCCTTCAGAATAAAACCTATATTATGTTCATCGAATCTGTTGAAAATTTTTCTCTCATGATGACGAGCAGACAATCATTTCAGAGCTGTTTCCAAGAGTAGAAATTGTAACTGGAATAACGTCTTACTTGTAATCGTACACCTTATTGTGTTGTTATACTGATTACAAACACCAATTACCTATAAGGGATATGTAGACACATTCTGAATAAGTACATAGTGGAAAGCTTAAAGTCATCAGCAGCAGAGCTACGTGTGTGTGCTTTGTAAAACTAAAACTGCATCACATAACACATTTCCCTTCTGGTGATGTCATTCAGTTATCCTTTAACGACATATTATAGAGGTGGTGGAAATAAAGGATCTGTTCCTAGAAGGATGGTTTGCAGAGGAGTTGGGGATGAAGTTTGGGGTGCTGCGAGGGGAGGGTTTCAGCGAAAAACAGGTGCAGCATTTTGTGAAAAAGGTCCGTCCGACCTTTCCGGTGGCACCGCCCTCCTCATTGCTGGAGGGGGTGTTGTCAGTGATGGGGCTGGAGGAAGGGGTCACCTCGGCAATTTATGGGAGGATTTTAGAGGAGGATATGGCGCCTCTAGAGGGGGTTAAAGCCAAGTGGGAAGAGGAGCTGGGGATGGCCCTGGAGGAGTGATTGTGGTGTGAGGTGCTGCGGATGGTGAGTGCCTCAACCTCATGTGTGAGGCTGGGGTTGATACAGCTAAAGGTAATGCATAGAGCTCACCTGACGAAGTCGAGGATGAGCCGGTTGTTTAAGGGGGTGGAAGATATTTGTGAACGGTGTGGGAGGGGCCAGCCAACCACGTACACATGTTATGGTTCTGCCCGAAGTTGGAGAAGTTTTGGAGGTCGTTCTTCATCACCATGTCGGCGATCTTGCATGTTTGCTCAGCATCAGTCCCCTGGGGGCCATATTCAGGGTGCCGGACGTGCCGGAGTTGCAGACGGGTGCGGGGGCAGATGTTTTAGCCTTCGCCTTGTTGATCGCTCGCAGGCGGGTTCTGTTGGGGTGAAGGTCAGTTTCTCCACCCTGTGCCTCAGAGTGGCTGGGGATCTAATGGAATTCTTGTATTTGGAGAAGGTGAAATTTGCTCTGATGGGGGCGAGTGAGGAGTTCCATAAGAGATGGGGTATGTTTGTATTGCATTTTGGGGAGCTGGTTGCCACCAACTGCTGGGGGGAAGGGGAGGGCGAAGGTTGGGGGGGGGGGGGAAGGTTTGGGGGGGGGGGGGGGGCTTCGGTTTTGTTTTGTTTTGGGTTGGTTTTATTTTGTAAATGTTACGTGTTTTATATGTTTAATTGTTAAAATGTTAAAATTTGAATAAAAATATTTTTAAAAAGACATATTACAACACATCTAATTCAGAAGAACAGTATTAATTTCATTTGGCCGTTAGTGGTCCGTCTTTGCTGCTCCATGGACAGAGGTGATGGACTGTACCAGGAAGGCATAAGTTCACCCAAAACTTTTCCCAAACTTTGCCATGCGTTGAGAATCCGGATTCAGTACTAGCCAATATCGCTGAGTCTGCCCACTCCTTGCCTGTGCTCTCCTCTAGCTCCCACTCACGCGGTTTGCTGTAGGTTTGTGTTGGACTATTAGCTTCAGCTGCTTCAGGCTGTAGGTGCAGTGGAGGCTTCTGCCTGGTGCTGCCAGTTTGTGTGCAGTTGCATGATCCTCTGTGCCGACAGCCGGCCAATGGTGTTTCCCATTGTGGCCATCCCACACAGTCGGGAAACCTGCGGGCGTGGTGTGCTGCCAGCGAAGCGGAGAATCCTGCCGACAGAAAATCCCGCAGCAGGTGTTATGGCCCCTGCAGCTGAATCCTTGAAAATTCTGCCACTGCCTGAATTTAGGAATGAAATTTAACACCAGGGGCTAAATGCCCCCACCTCAGTGCACTTTGTCCCGAAGTTTCACTTTCTCTAGACTTGTATGAAAAGGATGAACATCTGTGGTAGCTAAATTAGTTCACTGTAACTCCTGCCACTGCTGAACAGGGAAAGGAAATCAGCTCCCACTCCATTCGTGATCCGTGCTCTGACACCCCAGTCACTTCAATCCATAGAATGCCTACAGTGCAGAAGGAAGCCATTTGGCCCATCAAGCCTGCACAGACCCTCTGAAAGAGCATCCTATCTAGGCCCGCTCCCCCGCCATATCCCTGTAACCCTACCTAACCTGCACATCTTTGGACTGTGGGAGGAAACCGAGGCACCCGGAAGAAACCCACGCAGACACGAGGAGTACGTGCAAACTGCACACAGTCACCCAAGGCCAGAATTGAACCTGAGTCCCTGGTGCTGTTAGACAACAGCGCTAACTACTGTGCCACCCTAATGCCACTTATGGCAGTAATGTGTGTCCGCCACACACCTCCCGCTCCTTCCCTTTGTCCACTCCCCCCACTCCCTGCCTTTCATTCTGCTGCTTCCCATTTCCTCGTGCTTCCCATCACTTCCTTCATTGCTCCCTTCCACACGAGGAGGAGGGAGCAGCAAAGGGAGGCAAACAGTCAAACAACTGAGGCGGAGGTAAATGATGGAGGGAGAGGGGGAAATGGGAGGGTGCAGCGAAAGGAGCGAGGGGATGCTGAGGAACCAGTGAAAAGAAGAAGGAGAGGAGAAGAAGCAGTGAAAAGAGGATGGAGCGGAGAGTAAGCAGTGAAAAGAGGAAGGAGCGGAGAGGAAGCAGTGAAAAGAGGAAGGAGCGGAGAAGAAGCAGTGAAAAGAGGATGGAGCGGAGAGGAAGCAGTGAAAAGAGGAAGGAGCGGAGAAGAAGCAGTGAAAAGAGGAAGGAGCGGAGAAGAAGCAGTGAAAAGAGGAAGGAGTGGAGAGGAAGCAGTGAAAAGAGGAAGGAGCGGAGAGGAAGCACTGAAAAGAGGAAGGAGTGGAGAGGAAGCAGTGAAAAGAGGAAGGAGCGGAGAGGAAGCAGTGAAAAGAGGAAGGAGTGGAGAAGAAGCAGTGAAAAGAGGAAGGAGTGGAGAGGAAGCAGTGAAAAGAGGAAGGAGCGGAGAAGAAGCAGTGAAAAGAGGAAGGAGCGGAGAAGAAGCAGTGAAAAGAGGAAGGAGCGGAGAGGAAGCAGTGAAAAGAGGAAGGAGCGGAGAAGAAGCAGTGAAAAGAGGAAGGAGTGGAGAGGAAGCAGTGAAAAGAGGAAGGAGCGGAGAGGAAGCAGTGAAAAGAGGAAGGAGCGGAGAGGAAGCAGTGAAAAGAGGAAGGAGCGGAGAGGAAGCAGTGAAAAGAGCAGGAGTTGTGATGAAGGTAGTGGGGGATGGGGTAAACAGCAAAGGGAATGGGGGAAGTGATGAAGGGAACAGGAGAAACTGAGTGGGGAGCAGGGAAATTGCGACAAAGTGGGGGTGTTGGGAAGGAGAGGGTAAAGTGGGAGAAAAAGTGAAGAGAGCAGAGGGAAACAATGAAGAGAACAGGCGAGTGGGAGGAAGAGGGAGGGTGCAGGTGGAGTGAGGGGGAACTGCGGAGGGAGCTGAGGGAAACAGTGAAGAAAGCAGGAAAGTTGGAGGGAGAGAACAAGGGGAGTGGTGGAAATGGCAAAGGGAGCTGAGGGAAGTGGCGAAAAGAGTGAGTGGAGGGGGAATGAGTGGGAGGTAGCAATATAGGGGATTGGAAGAAAGCGGGGAAAAGTGTGGGGGAAGTACCAAAGAGAGTTGAGGGAAACGGTGAAGGGAGTGGGGGAGCAGGAAGGAGCCAGGACCGTATTGTGCATTCTTTTGTTCGACCTGCCCCATTTTTGATGTAGGCAGCTGCTGGGATGTCGTCGTCAGGGATGTCACAGGCACTAACACTGCATGTGTGGGAGCGTGACCTCTGCAGTTGGGCATTAGCAAATGCAGCCAGCTAATGTCAAGGACAATGTCGATAATAGCCCTCCACATGGTGCACTTGCATGTTGACAGAACAGTTAGTGTGCAGAATGGTTTAAACATGCAGTTGAAGATGAGATCTATTTCAAACAAGTCTTCTTAGCTGCAATGTTGTTTTAGCAGGGATATGAAAGTCAAATAGGAGTCATAAGGGTGAGTGAGCAGGAAAGACCAAGGGCTAAAAAAATTAAATGTTGAAACATCTATAGTAACATTGACATTTTTTAAAGGAAGTGTAACGCACGGGGAGCAGGACACTGAACGGAAGTGATTTAAAATCATCATGGACTCTATTACAGAATTAGATGTATGAGTCAGGGCAACATAAACTTATTGATACACGTGACTGTAGACATGAAGAGCTGCACGGTGGCGCACTGGTTAGCATTGCTGCCTCACGGCGCCGTGGTCCCAGGTTCGATCCTGGCTCTGGGTCACTGTCCGTGTTTGTGTGGGTTTCGCCCCCACAACCCAAAGATGTGCAGGGAAGGTGGATTGGCCATGCTAAATTGCGTCTTAATTGGGGGAAAAATGAATTGGGCACTCTAAATTTAAAAAAAGAAAAAAAATGACTGTAGACATGAAAACTTTTTAAAAACATCTGTAGCCACACAACTGAGGGTAATGTATATATTTACACATATCAATGCATATTGATATAGATGTACACACATGCTTGTAAATTTATATATATATTCCAAATGAAAAGTAAAAATTCTTATTAGTACAATCACATGAGTGTGTGGGGACATTATTTACATTGATTTGGTGACAGGTAAGATGTGATACTGCCCCTCCCCAACTCCTTTACCTCACGCATTAACTGATGCTACAGGTACAATAATGGGTTTATACACTGGAGAAAACTTCCAGTGCACATGTTTGATGAAACGGTTCCCCGTGTAACAAATGTAATATCTAATAGATAAAGTAACCTAAATCTGCCTTGATTCATTGGTCAGAGACAGCAGCATTGAGACACAATGTCCCAGTTCAATTTTTAGTTACTTTCTGTTTTAAACAATCGTGGCTCAAGATTTTCACCGTTCAATGTTTGTATCAAATTTGCAAAGATCGGTTTAGATTTAACAAATTTGTCCCCTGGAACAGAACTTTCTGTACCTGAAGCACATCAACAACTTTGGGCATTGCGTTCAGTGGGTCTGCGCCTTTCGTTCACATGTATTTTCTGCAATTAAAATGTTGACTCACAAGGTTGAATAAAAACCAGCGAATTAAACGTGTAGGGCATTTCCTGAACCCCTACTCTTAAACGCTGTGCGCAACACGTTCGGAGTTTTCAAATTTGCTTCTGTTGAACTCTGCCCACAGTTCTAGGTGCAAACAACAAAACATCAGGACAACGGGAACAGTTGAGTGACACCTGGCAGAGGGAAGACACTTGGGCTGCAAATGGAAACAAGGTCATTGATGTCAAAGTGAAGATGAACCAAGCTCCATGCAAGGAGACCTTTGCCTCTTGCTTTGCAGCAATATTGCTCCATCCCCGGGAGGTGGAGGCCACCTCGCCCCGCCCCGCGCGAGCGCATCCCGACAGGTGTGACTCCGCGCCCTGCCCTCAGGCGCCTCTATTACCAGAGCGGCAAGCAGCAAAGCTCTCCTCCTCCAACACCTCACTCAATTCGCAAAATACACCCGCTCTTCTCTCACTGCGTGCTGCAGTGTGGAAAGATGCCCGCCTTACACAGGGACCTACTCTTGGAAGTTTCCTTGGGTAAGTTTATTGCCTTTTTTTCAACCTTTATTTCTTAAGTGATTACATGTAATTCACTGAAGATCAGTCAGCGATCCGAGAATTAAAACACGCCGGTCCGATGCTAAATATTTATGTTAGGTTATCAAAAACAATCATTTGAAAAAAGATAATTCAGCTGCATTTAATACTTTACGAAAACATAATCCGGGACAGAGTTTAAACAGTCTTGGAAATCATATGCATTATTAATTTTATGATTGGTTTGTTGGGAGTACTGAAGGTGGAGCAATTTAAAACATTTTCCTTTTGCAGTCATTATTACTGCCAATATTTATCTTAACTAATACTGAAAGAATCTGTTCAAATTAACAAAAGTCTTTAAAAAAACATGCGTTTTATATTGATCTTTCTTCAGAAGTGAAGTCAATTATTATTTAATAGTACAGGGTCATGAAAAAACACTTTTTTTCTTGATTCAGATATGACTGAGCAATATATTTGCAAAGATTTTTATTTTTGGTCATATTCAAAACTAAATGTATGTTATGGTGCTTTGTTAGGTATTTAATAATGTGGAGCTTGCTAAAATAAATTATGCATATGTAATGGTTATGCTGGGAGTCTGGTTAGCTCAGTTGGCTAGTAGTGTGTGTTGTGTTTGGTCCTTTGTACTTCACGAAGGAATCCACCAAACACTGCGACTTGTCCAAACCAGAATCCGCCTTCAACACGATTATCCCGACAAGACTAATAACCAAACTCTGCAATATTGGACTTGACCCCTCCCTGTGCAGCTTAATCCTTGACGTCCTCACCAACAGACTGCAATCCGTCAGGATAGGCAACAGCACCTCCTCCACAATAGTCCTCAACACCAGGGCCCTGCAAGGATGTGTGCTCAGTCCTCTACTGTACTCTATACAGACATGACTGTGGCAAGATTTAATTCCAACTCAATCTATAAGTTTGCGGATGATACGACTGTGGTGGGTCGTATCTCAAACAACGCCGAATCAGACTACAGGAGGGAGATAAATCATTTGGTTGCATGGTGTACCGAAAACAACCTCTCTAAATGTTGGAAAGACCAAGGAACTGATCATCGATTTCAGGAAGTGTAGCACGACACACACTCCTGTCTGCATCAATGGCTCCGAAGTGTAGATGGTCGATAGCTTTAAGTTCCTGGGGGTCACCATCACCAACAGTCTGTCCTGGTCCACTCACGTTGATGCAACAGTCAAGAAAGCCCAACAACGTCTCTACTTCCTACGAAGCTAAAGAAATTTGGCATGGCTGCATCGACTCTCACAAACTTCTACAGATGTGCAATAGAGAGCATCCCATTCGGCTGCATCACAGCCTGGTATGGCAGTAGCTCAGTCCAAAATTGCAAGAAACTGCAGAGTGTAGTGAACTCAGCCCAATGTATCACACAAGCTTGCCACCCCCACATTGATTCTGTATGCACCTCCCGCTGCCTCAGGAAGGCAGACAGCATTGTCAGAGACCCCTCCCACCCAGGCATTGCCTTCTTCCAGACCCTTCCATCAGGCAGAAGTTGCCGAAGCCTGAAGACCCGCACATCCAGACACAGGAACAGCTTCTTCCCCACAGCTACAAGACTCCTCAACGACTCCCCTCAGACTGATCTGTTCCCTGTAAGAACACTATTCAAGATGCCCTATGCTGCTCTTGCTCATGTATTTGCTTTGTTTGGCCCCTTGTTCTGCACTGTAACCAA
This sequence comes from Scyliorhinus torazame, assembly GCF_047496885.1. Taxonomy (NCBI): domain Eukaryota; kingdom Metazoa; phylum Chordata; class Chondrichthyes; order Carcharhiniformes; family Scyliorhinidae; genus Scyliorhinus; species Scyliorhinus torazame. Next base: position 201,143,300 of record NC_092709.1, read on the forward strand.
TCACTGTTTGTTGATGTACCATTTGTCAATGTTCTCTGTTGATTATTCTCTTTATCTACTATGTACGTACTGTGTACGTTCCCTCGGCTGCAGAAAAATACTTTTCACTGTACCTTGGTTCATGTGACAATAAATCAAATCAATAAATCAATCAAACCTGCTGGTTGGAGGTCGCACACCTTCCAACTATGATATAGCCCATGGGCATATCACCACAGTGTGTAGATCTGATTAACACTAACAGCATGGATATGACCCCCATTCAGGGAGAGGTAGACTCAGGACCTCCCTCCGCTTCCTACCTGTAGTATAAAAATTGATGGCGCTTGACTGTGGTGCAGTGAATAATCACCAAGGTACTGCCTTCAGGTAAATAACTCAAGAAGAATGGTTCTGTTACAAGACCAGTAATCCAGAGACCTCGATTATTAATCAAAACTCTGTGGGTTTAATTCCCAGCATGGCAGTTTGAGAATTTGAAGTTAGTTTTAAAAATCAGGCAGTTAAAAATCAGGCAATCTCAGTAGCCAGGAAGCAGTTGGATTGTTGTGAAATCCTTTAGAGAGGAAATCTGCCATCCTCACTTTGTCTGACCTAAACGTTACTACAATCGGACATCAGTTACCCTCTGAATTGGATGTTGCTGAAAAGGAAGTAACTGTGAAATAGGTTAAAATAGGCCTGCTATCATCTTCACAGCAGAGCTAGGTTCCACAAATGAATTAAAACTACTTTTAAATTTTTTTATCAATTCAAAAAATGTTGATATGAAGATATTGCGTTACCAAGAAAACATATAGCTAAGAATAATTTTAATATTTCAATGATTCTTGAAATTTGTATCGTCATTGAAATCACTCCTGCCTTCCAATCTATTGAAGGGCTTCCCACCCTCACAACCCACTACCATTGCCTTTTTTTGCCTAAGTTCCTGTTAAAAACCTGTTCCATCTGTAATATTTTTCAGTTCTGATGAAAGTTCACATACTTGAAACATTAATTGTGTCATGTGAGTGTCCCTCCAAGAAAGGTTTTGTCTTATCACATGGCTTCAGATATGTTATTGTGTGGGTGGAGCTGGGCTGTGGCTCTATGAGTTTTACTGCACAGGATGAAAGAAGTGTCTTTCTCTATCTTCCTTTTAAAAGCTGTTCCAGACTCCTTGGTAACTTAAAAGAGATAATTGCTTTCTGGAAGGAATCCAAATCTGCTGTTTGAAAAGGGGAACAGAGTATCAATAACAACAGTTTTATACCAGTGAGAATGCCGTGTGCTGGGCCACGCCTTTGAAAAGGGGTTTCTGGTTTTACTTAGATTTTGTTATTGAATTGGAACAGTTAAGGGGGAATTCATTAAGGGTTATACATAGATTACTGTAGCTGTGTCTTTATGTTTATAATTGATAACAATTCTTGCTGTGTGTGTTTATACAAATGTGAACTAAATTCTTAGAATAAAGCTTGTTTTTTTGATTAAAAATGCCTAAGAAGTCTGTTGAATAACACCTGAAAGGAAGGCTCTTGTGCTCATCCTAGCCACATTCAACAAACAGTTATAGGTCAGGTGAACTCCATAATATACTTTGGAGTTTTCTAAACTCTGGCCCATAACAATTGTTTCTTGTTCCTGTTATGAATCCTGGGCCAGTGCACGGTCAATTCTAGCCCCACTTGACTCGGAGTCACAACATGCCTGAAATAAACTGTTATTTAAAAAAAGCCAAGGTCTTTGGCTGCCCAATAACTACAGTCACCAGGTTTGTAAATTTAAACACAATTCACTTTTTATTATTAACAGTAACAATACTTCAATAGGCAAAAATGCAAGTGCTTAACTACTATCTAATCTCTAACTCCCCCCCCCCTTTTAAGTTGCCCCACCCTCTCTCTCTATATATATATACACACACACGGATAAATAAACACAGAGGGGAAAGAGGGGTGAAAAATAATGATGAAAGTAAAAGGATAAAAGTCTGTTTCAGACTGATGTACTGCAGTTATTTTCTTCTTCAGTCTAGGCTTTCAGATGGATGTTATCTTTTCTTTTTTTTAAATGTTTTTATTTGGGTTTTTCTTCTTTTACAAAACAAAGGTGAAAATGAACATACACAGAAACTATACATAGGTTAAAATTCACACTTTTTACAAGTGCCCAGTTTTGACTTGGCCTTTTAATCCCAACTTTCCTCCCCCCCCCCCCCAAGTCCCACTCCCCTTCTTGCTGTCTGTGTGACTTTCTTTGTTGGTCCATCAAACCTGAACCTATTGGTGTAGCGTAGTGCTATGTTTGTTGGTTCGTGTTAAGTTGCTTATACTTGATTGTTTCTGTTCATAAGCATTTGGTCCGGAGCGGATGTGACCCCCACCCACAGCCCTGTTTGGGGTATGGTTGGGTTCTGTGACTCTCTGTTCCCTTCCTCCCTCCTTCTACCCCCCCACCCCCATCCCCTACTCCCTTTCCTCTCTTACCTGTTTGTGTCGGTGGTTCTTCTGTGGATCCCCACCCCCTGGATTATTGGCTGCTGGCTGCTAACAGGTCTTGGAATAGGTTGGTGAATGGTCTCTACATCTTATGGAAGCCCTCTTCCGACCCCCAGATGGTGAATTTGATTTTCACCATTTGGAGAAATTCCGGCACGTCGGACAGTCAGCCTGCAGTTTTGGGTGATGTTGTCAATTGCCAGCTGAGCAGGATTCTCCGGCGGACGATTAGGGAAACAAAAGCAATGGTGTCAGCCCTACTCCCCATAAAGAGTTCTGGCTGTTCTGATACCCCGAAGACTGCCACTCTCGGCATCGCTCTACCCTCATCCCCAAACCTTGGATATCGTCTCAAAGAAGGCTGTCCAGAACCCAACAAGTCTGGGGCATGACCAGAACATGTGGGCATGGTTGGCCCGGCCTCCCTGGCACCATTCACATTTGTCCTCCACTTCTGGGAAGAACCTGCTCATTCGGGTTCTGGTTAAGTGAGCTCTGTGTACCATGGATGTGCCTTTCAGCTTGTTATTTTCATTGTAGACTCACAGAAATAGCCGGCAGTCAGCCAGAGAGAGAGAGAGCGCTTCTTTCACGGTCTAGAAACTTCTGCCTTCAGACAATAGGCAAAAGAGCAGAGAGAGAGAGAGCTGTTCTCTGTGTGGCTTTTCCTGGATTCTCTCTGAAAATCCTACCTGACAGGAACCAATCGTTGTTGGTTGCCGACAGAATTCTGTCCCTGGCCAATCCATCGGCTACCAGCCAACCAATCAAAACAAAACCGTCCAATCCCTTGAGTGCCATAAAGTCTGAGTTCTTCTGCCCAAAATACAAAATTTTATAACACAGTGTACTACTTTGACACTTTGAGTTCCTTACTTCCGCTACTCGACTTGAAGATACATCTTCATTAACGATCCATGGACTAAAATGATAAAGGCAAAATAGAAGAAATAGGAACTAAGGGAATCAACAGGAAATCCTTTTACATTCCAGAGATGCTGCCTGACCTGCTGAGAATTTGCAACCTTTTCTGTTTCTATTTCAGATTTTCAGTATTTATAGCTTTTTGTCTTTTATCCTTACAATTTTTTCTTTTTCTTTGTCAAATAGGTTTTAGTGTTTGAATAGTGAAACAATGGCGACCCGATGGAATGCTTTCAGCCACCTCTGGTGCAGCCGGCATGTCACAACCTGACCAACAGGTCGTGTACACAGGCATGCTGTGTGTGTGCTGGAAGTGTGCAGAGTGAGCAAATCGCAATTTCAAACAGCCTCTAATGTTGATTTGATGCAAGATCTGCCTGCCGCCTTGCACCACCTAGGGCCAGACATGATTTCATTCAAACATTTAAGATTCTGAAGGGGCTCGACAGAGTAGACACTGATGGGAACATTTCCAGTCTCACCCGTAGCAGAAATCGTCACGTGCAGAACAGAAAATTTGATGGGTTATGTAAAGGTCCATTGGCTTTGGGTGGGAATTTCCGATCTTGGGGCGGGTGCGACCTGAAAATCCCACGCCAAGAGGTTGTTTTCTCAGGCTGGGTGACTGGACCACCCTCCGGAGCGCCGCTGCGATATCCAGGTGTCTCTGGCACGTGGCTGCCTGTGTGATGGCAACCCTGCCCTGGCTTCGGCCAGCGCCTGCACAGAATGCCCCAGGACCGGGATGTGCTGATCCATAGCCAAAACCGTCACCCCAATGCATTCACCGTGGTTGCCACCCGTGCGGTGTTGGTGTGGGTGGCACACATTGTTGGCACCACCTCTTGCTCCTGCACGCGGTTGGACTCTTCCAGCTGCACCTGCAGGGGCTGGATGCTCGCCGACAACCCCTCATGTAGATTGATGGGACTGTCCGTTCCAGAAGCCTGAAACCCGTCTGTGCGGCAGCTAGTCCCTGGGGCCGGCCTGCCCTCCGACCGTCCGCCCCCTCGGGTGTTCCTACCTCCACCTGCCTTACCGGAGGAGCTATGTGGTGCGCACCAGAGACTGTCCCAGGATTCTCTTCACTAACGTGCCCAATCGAGGTGAGTGTCTCTGGGATGGTGGAGGTTGTTGGCCAGCACATCCTTCCTTAGATACGGGGCCCAAAACTGCTCACAATACTCCAAATGGGGTCTGACCAGAGCCTTATACAGCCTCAGAAGTACATCCCCGGTCTTGTATTCTAGCCCTCTCAACATGAATGCCAACATTGCATTTGCCTTCCTAACTGCCGACTGAACCTGCACGTTAACCTTAAGAGTATCGTGAACAAGGACTCCCAAGTCCCTTTGTGCTTCTGATTTCCTCAGCATTTCCCCATTTAGAAAATAGTCTATGCCTAAATTCCTCCTTCCAAAGTGCATAACGTCACACTTTTCCACATTGTATTTCATTTGCCACTTCACTGCCCACTCTCCCAGCTTGTCCAAATCCTTCTGCAGCCCCCTTGCTTCCTCAATACTACCTGTACCTCTACTGATCTTTGTATCATCTGCAAACTGAGCAACAGTGCCTTCTTCCAGATCATTAATGTATATTGTGAAAAGTTGTGGTCCCAGCACCGACCCCTGAGGCACACCACTGGTCAGCAGCTGCCATCCTGAAAAAGACCCCTTTATCCCCACTCTCTGCCTTCGGCCAGCCAGCCAATCCTCTATCCATGCCAGGATCTTACCCTTAACACCATGGGCTCTTAACTTTCATTCATAGAATTTACAGTGCAGAAGGAGGCTATTCGGCCCATCAAGTCTGCACCGGCTCTTTGAAAGAGCACCCTAGCCAAGCCCACACCTCCACCCTATCCCCATAACCCAGTAAACCCACCCAACACTAAGGGCAATTTTGGACACTTGAGGGCAATTTAGCATGGCCAATCCATCTAACCTGCACGTCTTTGGACTGTGGGAGGAAACCGGAGCACCTGGAGGAAACGCACGCACACACGGGGAGAACGTGCAGACTCCGCACAGACAGTGACCCAAGCCGGGAATCGAACCTGGGACCCTGGAGCTGTGAAGCAATTGTGCTAACCACTATGCTACCATGCTGCCCACAAATTTTACAGTCTCCTATGCGGCACCTTGTCAAGTGCCTTCTGGAAATCTAAATAAATGACGTCCACTGGTTCTCCTTTGTCTAACTTCCTTGTTACCTTCTCAAAGAACGCTAACAGAGTTGTCAGACATGACCTCCCTTTGACAAAGCCTTGCTGACTCAGTCCTATTTTACCATGCACTTCCAAGTACTTCGCGATCTCATCTTTAATAAGAGACTCAAAAATCTTGCCAATGACCGAAGTCAGGCTAACCGGCCTACAATTTCCCATCTTTTGCCTCCCTCCCTTCTTAAACAGTGATGTTACATTAGCCACTTTCCAGTCCTCGAGGATCCTTCCTGCCTCCAGTGATTCCTGAAAGTTCACCACCAATGCCTCCACAATTTCGTCAGCTATCTCTTTTAGGACCCCGTGGTGCAGTCCATCTGGTCCAGATGACTTATCCACCTTCAGACCTTTCAGTTTCCCCAGAACCTTCTCCTTAGTGATGGCCACTGCACTCACCTTTGCCCCCCGATTCTCCTGGAGCTCTGCCATCCCACTGGTGTCTTCCACCGTGAAGACTGATGCAAAGTAACTATTCAGTTTGTATGCCGTTTCTTTGTTTCCTATTATTACTTCTCCAGCCACGTTTTCCAGTGGTCCAATGTCTATTTTTGCCTCTCTTATCTTTTATATATTGAAAGAAACTCTTCCTATCTTCTTTTATATTACTAGCTAACTTGCACTCACATTTCATCTTCTCTCCCCTTATTGCTTTTTTAGTTGTCCTCTGCCTGCTTTTAAATGATTCCCAATCCTCTGGCTTCCCACTAATCCTTGCCACTTTGAATGCTTTTTCTTTTTCTTTTATGCTGTCCTTGACTTCCCTCCTCAACCATGGATGCCTTGCCCTGCCCTTAACATGTTTCCTCCTCCTTGGGATGAATTTCTGCTGTGCCTCCCGAATAACCCCCGAAAACCCCTGCCATTGCTGTCCCACTGTCTTCCCTGCTAGTCTCCTTTTCCAATCAACTCTGGCCAGCTCCTCTCTCATGCCTTTGTAGTTACCCTTATTTAATTGTAATACCGTTACATCTGACTCCAGCTTCTCCCTCCCAAACTGCAGGGTAAATTCTCTCATATTGTGGTCACTGCTCCCGAAGGGTTCCTTCACCTTAAGATCCCTAATCAAGTCTGCCTCATTACACATCACCAAATCCAGAATTGCCTGTTCCCTAGTGGGCTCTACCACAAGCTGCTCCAAAAAGCCATCTCTTAAACATTCCACAAATTCCTTTTCTTGGGATCCACTACCAACCTGATTTTCCCAGTCCATGTGCATATTGAAGTCGCCCATGATTATTGTGACATTGCCTTTTTTACATGCCTTTTCTATCTCTTGATTTATTTTCTGTCCCAGATCCTGACTACTGCTAGGGGGCCTGTACATAACTCCCATCAGGGTCGTTTTACCTTTGCGATTCCTCAACTATACCCATAGAGATTCTATGCCTTCTGATTCTATATTGCTCCTTGCTATCGATTTAACTTCATTCTTTAATAACATCTGCCTGTCCTTTCGATAAGACACATATCCGTGGATATTTAGATCCCAGCCCTGATCCCCTTGCAGCCACGTCTCTGTGATGCCCACAACATCGTACCGGCCAATTTCAATGTGCGCAACAAGCTGATTTACCTTGTTCCGTATACTGTGCGCATTAAGGTGCAATACCCTCAGTCCTGCATTGACCACCTCCCTTCTCACACTGGTCGCCTTTTTTGCTCTGCCTGAGAGTGATGTTCTGTTATTTTTGTTCTCTATTTCCCCTTCAGTTATGACACCTTTTCAGCTAACGCTTTGGTTCCCACCCCCCTGCTATATTAGTTTAAATCCTCCCGAGTGACACTAGCAAACCTCCCAGCCAGGATATTGGTTCGCCTCGAGTTTAGATGCAACCTGTCCTTGTACAGGTCACACCTGCCTCGGAAGAGCTCCCAATGGTCCAGAAATCTGAAATCCTCCCTCCTACACCACCGGTTTAGCCACGTGTTTAGCTGCATTATCCTCCTATTTCTAGCCTCACTGGCACGTGGCACAGGGAGTAATCCTGAGATTACAACCCTAGAGTTCCTGTTTCTTAGCTTACTGCCTAACTGCCTGAAATCCTTCTGCAGGACCTCATCACTCCTTCTGCCTAAGTCATTAGTGCCTATGTGCACTACGACCTCTGGCTGTTCACCCTCCCCCTTCAGGGTGTCCTGTGTTCGTTCAGAGACATCAGAGATAGCTATGACGGAAAATCACTGTCATCCTCCCACCTGAGCTCCAGGGTCTCCTGAGTCTCGGGTGGAGGGCTGGTGTCCAAGCTGCTCCTATCGTTGCTCGGCTCACTGGGGGGTCCGGCTGGGGCACTGGCTAGGGTTGGGGAACCCAGATAGACCAGCCCCATCTCCAGCAGATCCTGTAAGACACAAGAGAAGACACATGATTAGGTCATGTGTCCCCCCGGAGGGGGGGGGGGGGGGGGGGGGGGGTGGGGTGGTGGTGGGATGGGGTGGGTGTGCGGTGAGGGGAGGTGGGGGGGAGAAGGGCATGTGGGTAGGGGTGGTGGTGTGAGGGTGGTGTAAGGGTGAGGGTGGGGAGGTGAGAGGGTGAGGTTGCGGGTGGTGTAGGGTGAGGGGGTGGTGTGGGGGTGAGCGTGGTGTGGGGATGGTGTTTGGGGGGTTGGCACATGTGTCATGGGGAACCACAACTAAGCGGGGTCTCACTTCCTGACCCGTGACCGAGCTCCACCTCGACGACCTCCCGTTCCTCTGGACCGCTGACCACATCCAAGGCTCTCTGCTCTGCCATGGTTAGCGGCCGCAGGTCCAGTGGTCCCCCTCCTGTCTTCTCCCGCTCCCAACAGTTGTGCGCGGCCTTCTCCTGGGGGGGGGGGGGGGGAGAGAGAAATAGAAGATGACAGTGTTAGACAGTCCAACGCATGCAGCCCAGGAGGCATGTGGCTGGTGGCCTCAGTGGCCTGGGCATCCGGCCATGGCTGTCGGTATGGTTACCGGAATGTGGTGCAGGGTGGGGTTCGCCCGCCCTATGGGTTGCGGGGGGTGGGGGGGGGTTGGTATCCGGGTGTGTGGGACGGGGGTTGGTGCCAGGGGCACAGTGCTGCCTACTCACCCTGGTCGCCCTGAGGAGGTCATGCAGTTTTTTCTGCACTGCTGGCCAGTCTGGAGTATGCTGCCCACTTGCGCCCAGGCATGACGATCGGCGGAGGCTAGGAGCCTCCTTCCTGGGCCGGGGTACAGGGTGGCCCGCCGCTCCTCCACGGTGACTGGGATATCTCAAGCTCTGTGTCCACGAAACGTGGGGCTGCGTGTCTTACTTTCATCTCGTTGGCTGGGATGGTGTGTGTGGGGAGTGAAGTGTGTATATGGGGCGGCAGCTTGTCAGCCTGCTGAGTGTCAATCGTGAATCCGGCGAATCTGGCACCATTTCTCATTGGAATCGATTGTAGCAGTATCGGTCCAGTTGTGATGCCAGTTTTACTGCCGTGAAAGTCCATGGATTCTGCATTGGCGTCAACACTTAGTCTCAGAAACGGAGAGTCCCACCGCAACTTCTGGCCCCGTTCCAAGCCGCCTCGTGAGGATGGTCCCAAGTGGAACATTCACTCATCCTGGTAGCCCTGCCCCGTGCCATCCTCCAACACATACACCCCTACACCGCCAACACCCCACATCTCCCCATCCTCCCCGGCAAATACCCGGCTAGTCACATGGTGTGGGACTCTGTCACCATTTGGGTAGATCGATTGATTGATTGATTGATGGATATTTATTATCACATGTACCGAAGTACAGTGAAAAGTATTTTTCTGCGGCCAAGGGAACGTACACAGTACTTACATAGTAGATAAAAGATCGCACCCTTAGTCTCTGAAACGCATAATTTCTCCCAATATAAGGGTAGCATGGTAGCACAATGGGTAGTACAATTGCTTCACAGCTCTAGGGCCCCAGGTTCAATTCCCACCTTGGGTCACTGTCTGTGTGGAGTCCGCACGTTCTCCCCGTGTCTGCGTGGGTTTCCTTCGGTTTCCTCCCACAAGTCCCGAAAGACGTGCTGTTAGGTAATTTGGACATTCTGAATTCTCCCTCTGTCTACCCGAGCAGGCGCCTGAATGTGGCAACTAGGGGCTTTTCTCAGGAACTTCCTTGTTAATGTAAGCCTACTTGTGACAATAAAGATTGTTATTATTATGTTAAGGGACCCTATAGAAATGCAAATTGTTAAAGTTATTCAGAGATTCCTCACAAAACTGGTTACATTTTCACAAATTTCACACTTGCTCCTTTCACCGTCACCTTGCTGTTTACACTTTTGTCGAGTTCCTGTTGGTTGCTTGGAAATCTGATATTTGACGTGAGCAATTGTCCCTACACCTGAGTAAAATGGTGCCAATTCTGTTATTGTTGGGTAACGTGTTAAATAATTCACTGAATTGAATACAGATGTTTATTGAAGGTATATTGATACTGTTGAGTGGCAAGACATCCAATGAGGTTTTGTTTTGTGGCCGACTACATTAACTTGTAAGATTTGGAGAGCATGCCCTATGGCTGCTCAATGTTGAGACTGATGGTTCTGTGGGGGCTGGGATTGCACTCTTTCGGAGTCCTTTAACTTCCTCTGGTAGGATCATTAGCTTCCCCTGGGCTGCCTGGGTATTGAGAGGGGGAACGATGTGAACACTGATCTATTGTCCCTCCTTCCTGGAGCAACCTCCCTGAGTAAGATCTGCCAAAAAACATCCTTTGGATCAAGGAATGTGAAACACAGCAAGTCATTAAAAAGCTTATTGTGATAAATCCCATCTGTGGTCCGGGTAGGTTTTGAATTACCATGCTGAGAGTGGCCCTTATTAAACAGGTTTAGGACAGTCCAGGGTCCCTGTGCAGCCAACCTACACTAATGGGGCCTCAGTGCCCTTTTGCACTTGTGGAGAGAGACACAAACAATGCTGAACATTACCGAGCAGTGTCCCTGCTGGAGACTAACCACCATACACTCAGGAAAGCACGGTAGCATTGTGAATAGCACAATTGCTTCACAGCTCCAGGGTCCCAGGTTCGATTCCCGGCTTGGTTCATTGTCTGCGCGGAGTCTGCACATCCTCCCCGTGTGTGCGTGGGTTTCCTCCGGGTGCTCCGGTTTCCTCCCACAGTCCAAAGATGTGCAGGTTAGGTGGATTGGCCATGCTAAATTGCCCTTCGTGTCCAAAATTGCCCTTAGTGTTGGGTGGGGTTACTGGGTTATGGGGATGGGGTGGAGATGTTGACCTTGGGTAAAGTGCTCTTTCCAAGAGCCGGTGCAGACTCAATGGGCCAATTGGCCTCCTTCTGCACTGTAAATTCTATGATAATCTATGATGAAATGTGAAAGTTATTGCTTGGCTTCAGGAATTTGCAATCGCTAAAATAAATAATTGATGCTGTCTTCCTTACCATGTTATTGATGGAGTTGGCTTTTGTGTTTCTGCTAAGCTGTCTGGTCAAGAGGCCACAACAAGATCATTCGTATTCATTAAAATTCTTGGTGCTCAACACCATGGTCCATGAGAAAAAGAAAGGCTGAGATAAATTCATGGGGAGACAGACTGTTGTGGGCTATGAGTAGGATGACAATAAACTCATTGTTGACTGCCATAGTCCTTTGCAACCAAGCAGTACTGACTTTATTTAAAATCAAAGAGTGGTTTAATTTAGGGAAATATATTTTGCAAATTAAACATTTGCATTTACACAACGCTTTTTATGGCCAAAGAGCTTTACAACCAATGAAGTACTATTTTTTATAATGTAGTCACTATTGTAATGTAGGAAATGTGACAAAGCGCACAGCAAGCTCGAATAAGCAATGTGATAAGGATCAGATCAGTTGCTTTTATGTGTTGATTGAGGGATAAATATTGGCCAGGACACCAGTCTTCTTGATCAGGACACCAGCCTTCTTCAGCTCGTACCGTAGGATCTTTTACATCCTCCCAAGGAGGCAGATGGGACCTCGGTTTAACATCTCATCAGTGTTAAGCGTGTCACACTGTGTAACATGCAAGAACTGCAGTTAGAAGTTCAGTGCGATGAGAATGCATAATCAGGTCATTTGGTCACCCTCAGTTGCTCAAAATGCTTTCTGACATATCTTTTCATACACTGTTTATGCAAAGTAACAGAGACTTCAATATCCAAAATCAGCACTGGAATAAAATGAAAGTGTCCTTGAATTAATACATATTCCCAAAATGAGTATGAAGTCCAAATAGCAGCCGTGTTGCCCACCCTAAGTCACCTGTGAGCTGCGACTGCTATATCTACACTCCACTGCAGCTCACCTCTTGAGGGAAGCAGCCAGGCCGAGCTTGGAGGCAGAGTTAGAAGAATGAGAGGTGATCTTATTGAAACTGATTCTGAGGGGGCTTTTTTTTTTAATAAACAATTTTATTGAGGTATTATAGGCATGTAGAAAAAATGACATTGTACAACACAAACAAAAAAAGAAGTCAAGATACAAATTACACATGAAACATAATGCAAACCACGGCTCTGTTCACGCACGGACCTGCCTCAATATCCCCCTACTCTACTCTACCCTAGCCCCCCTCCTCCCCCTGCAGACGCTTGCTCCTCTGCGAAGAAGTCAATAAATGGCTGCCACCTTCGGGCGAACCCGAGTAGCGAACCTTTCAAGGCGAACTTGACTTTCTCTAGGCCAAGAAAGCTCACCATTTCCGATAGCCATACCTCAGCTCTCGGGGGCTTTGAGTCCCTCCATGCTAACCGTATTCGTCGCCGGGCTACCAGGGAAGCAAAGGCCAGAACATCGGCCTCCCTATCTTCCTGGACTCCCGGGTCCTCCGAAACTCCAAAGATTGCCACCTCCGGGCTCATTACCACCCCAGTTTTCAACACCCGGGACATGAAATCTACGAATCCCTGCCAATACCCCCCGAGTTTAGACCAGAACATGTGTACATGGTTAGCCGGCCCTCCGGAGCATCTAGCACACTTGTCCTCCAGCCCGAAGAATCTGCTCATCCGGGCCAAAGTTAGGTGGGCCAACGGTGCACGACCCTAAACTATCAGACTGAGCCGGGCGCATGTTGCGGTCGCGTTTACTCTGCTCAGGGCTTCTGCCCAAATACCGTCCTCCAGCTCCCCCCTGAGCTCCTCCTCCCACTTAATCTTCAGGTCCTCGGTCTGCGTATCCTCAGCTCTCATTAGCTCCTTGTAGACGTCTGAAACTCTACCCTCTCCCACCTCTCCCCTAGAAACTACCCTGTCCTACCTCCCCTTCGGCGGGAGACGTAGGAAGGACGGCACCAGTCTGTGTACAAAATCTCTCACCAGCAAGTATCTAAAGTCATTCCCTCGCGTCAGCCAAACTTCTCCTCCAGCGCCCTCATGCTCGGAAAGCTCCCTTCCAAGAACAGATCCCCCATCCTCACAATCCCCGCCCTCCTCCACAGTCGATACCCCCCGTCCATGTTCCCCGAGGCAAATCGGTGGTTGCCGCAGATTGGGGTCCACACCGATGCTCTTACCTCCCCTACATGCCCCCTCCACTGGCCCCAGATCCGAAAAGCCGCCACCACTATCGGGCTGGTGGAGTACCGTGCCAGCGAAAGCGGCAGAGGCGCCGTGACCTGGGCTGCTAAGCTAGTGCCCCTGCACAAAGCAGCCTCCATCCCCTCCCAAACCGACCCCGCACCCACCATCCATTTCCCTATCATCGCTATGTTTGCCGCCCAGTAATAGTTGCCGAAGTTCGGCAACGCCAGCCCCCCTTCTCCTCTGTTCCTTTCAAGCATCACCCTCTTCACCCGCGGGGACTTCCCCACCCATACAAATCCCAGAATAATTTTATTCAGTCTCTGAAAGAAGGACCGCGGGATAAAGATGGAGAGACACTGAAAAACAAACAAGAACCGCGGGAGAATCGTCATCTTAACAGTCTGCACCCTCCCCGCCAATGACAGCGGGAGCGTATCCCACCTCCGGACCTCCTCCCTCACTCGTTCCACCAGTCGGGACAGGTTGAGCTTATGCAACTTGCCCCCGTCCCGTGCCACCTGAATCCCCAAATATCGGAAACTCTCCCCCACCAGCCTGAACGCCAACCCCTTCAGCCTACTCTCCTGCCCCCTCGCCTGAATTACAAACAACTCGTTCTTAGCCATGTTCAGTTTGTATCCGGAGAACCGGCCACATTCCCTCAGGGTTGCCATGATACCGTCCATCCCCACCATTGGGTCCGATACATATGACAGCAGATCATCTGCGTATAACGAGACTCTATGTTCCACTCCCCCCCGGACCAGCCCTTTCCAGCCCCTAGAAGCTCTCAGTACAATTGCCAGCGGCTCTATGGCCAGCGCAAACAGCAGTGGGGAGAAAGTAGTCCTGTTCGTCCTTACACTCGCCTCCGGGGCCTGATACAATAGCCTAACCCAGTCGATGAAGCCTGCCCCGAACCCAAACCGTCCTAGTCCCTCCCACAGATAATCCCACTCGACCCAGTCAAAAGCCTTTTCAGCTTCCATGGCTACCACTATCTCTACCTCTCTACTCTCCGGGGGCATTATAATCACATTGAGCAGCCTTCTTATGTTGGCCACCAGCTTCCTCCCCTTTACAAACCCGGTTTGTCCTCCACAATTACATCCGGTACCCAGTCCTCAATTCTGATCGCCAAAATCTTGGCCAGTAAATTGGTGTCTATGTTGACCAACGAGATCGGCCTGTATGACCCACAGGCCCCCGGGTCCTTTCCCGTTTCAGAATGAGCGAGATGGTGGCCTGCGACATCGTCTGGGGTAAACTCCCTCTCTTGCCTCGTTAAAGGCCCTGACCAGCACCGGTCCCACTATCCCGGCAAATTTTTGTAAAACTCCTCCGGATACCCGTCCAGCCCCGGGGCTTTACCCGACTGCATGTCCTTCAGGCCCCCCAACACCGCTTCGATCCTGACCAGGGCCCCCAGTCTGTCCACCAACCCCCTCCCCACTCTTGGGAAGGTCAGTCCGTCCAAGAATTGCCTCATCCCCCCCGGTCCCCCGGGTGGTTCCGAAGTGTACAGCTTCCTATAAAAGTCCCGAAAGACTTTGTTCAGCCCTGCCGGGTCACCCACTAGATTACCTTCCCCATCCAGTACCCTCCCTATCTCCCTAGCCGCTTCCCTCTTCCTCAGTTGCTGTGCAAGCATTATACTGGCCTTCTCCCCATGCTCATAAATCGCGCCTTTTACCTTTCTAAGCAGCTCTACAGCCTTGCCTGTAGTCAGCACCCCAAATTCGGCCTGCAGCCTCTGTCGTTTCCTGAGTAACTCTGGCCTTGGGGTTCCGCGAAACTCCTGTCCATCCGTAGAATTTCCTTAATCAGTCAGTCCGTCTCTGCCCTATCCTGTCCCTGTCCGTCCGGATTGAAATCAGCTCCCCTCTCACCACTGCCTTCAGTGCCTCCCAGAGCACCGCTGCCGAGACTTCTCCAGTATCCTTCACCTGCAGGTAATTCTGCATGCATTTACTCAGCCTCTCAAACACCGCCTCGTCCATGAGTAGTCCAACCTCCAGCCTCCATGGTGGGCACTGAAAGCTGTCCTTACAAAACTGCAGGTCTTCCCAGTGCGGAGCATGGTCCGATATGGCAATTGCCGAATATTCTGCCCCTACCATTCCGGCCAGCAGGTCCCTACTCACAACAAAGTAGTCAATTCGGGAATACACCTTGTGGACGTGGGAGAAGTACGAGAACTCCCTCCCCGTCGGCCGGCTAAATCTCCACGGATCTGCTCCCCACATTTGCTCCATGAACCCTCTCAGTTCCTTTGCCATCGCTGGCAACCTGCCCGTTTTTGAACATGACCGGTCCAGGCTCGGGTCCTGGACTGTGTTAAAGTCCCCGCCCATGATCAACCTACACAAATCCAAGTCGGGGATCTTCCCCAGCATCCTCCTAATAAAATCCACATCGTCCCAATTTGGGGCATACACACTGACCAGGACTACTCTCACCCCTTCGAGCTTACCCCTACCATAACAAATCTGCCGCCCCCATCCACAACTGTGCCCTCCGCCTCAAATTGTACCCTTTTATTAATCAGGATCGCAACCCCTCTTGTCTTAGAATCAAGCCTCGAATGAAAGACCTGACTGACTCAGCCCTTCCTTAACCTAACCTGGTCTGCCACTTTCAGGTGTGTCTCCTGCAGCAAGACTATGTCCGCCTTCAGAACCCGCAGATGCACAAACACACGCGCCCTCTTCACTGGCCCGTTTAACCCTCGAACATTCCAGTTGATCAGCCTGGTTGGGGGGCACTTTGCCCCCCCTCCCCCCCCTCCCGTTTGCTGATCAGCCATCCCCTTTCCTTGGCCAGCCCGCCAGCCATGTGTCGCACTTCCTCTGGCCCGCCTCCTGACCGGCTCCATCCATGACCTCCTCACTGTTACCATGCCCAGTTTCCATCCCCATCAGCAGAACGACTCACCCCCTACCCCCCTAGCAACACCCTCCTATCACCTAACCCCTGCCCTAATCTAACTATATGGACACCCCCCACCTCGGCTCCCGTTGACTAGCTGCACTCAGCTAGCCTGGGCTCCCAGCATCGGCGCCAGCACGTCTCCCACCCATTGTTCCCAGTCACCCCTCCCCCGACCCATCCATATCACTTCCCCAGATCAGCCCTACTTAAGCAAACACTCCATACAAGTCATAAACAACCCCCACAACAGCACAATTCAAGTTAAACAAGAAAAAAAGAGATAAGAAATGACAGGCACTCTCAGTCCTTCTATACAGACACAGAAAAATATTGCACAAAGCTCCGCTGAAGCATCCATTTTAACCCAACTGCTTTAACTGTTTTCTTTATTAATTCCCTCCCAGCCAAACTCCAACTAAGCAAAGAGCCCAAACAGGAAACGTTCAGGTACACCACGCAAAAAGCACGCAAAAAAAAAAGAAGATACATCCCAAAACGGGAGGGGCACCACATATACTTAAAAGCTCTAACATGAGTCCAAACGTCCTCAGCTCAGGGCCAGCCCTTGCTTCTTAACCAAGTCCATCGCCTCTTCGAGTTCCTCGAGATAGTGGGCTGACCGTTATACGTAACCCACAGTCGCGCCAGAAAAAGCAGCCCGAATATCACCTTGTTTTTATACAGTATCTCCTTCACCTGCCTGTAGCCTCCTCCACGCTCAAATCTTGGTAAACACGCAGGGTGGTATTGTCCCAAATACAGCTTTGTGTGCTCTTTGCCCATTGCAGCACCCGCTCCTTGTCCAGGTACCTGTGAAAGCGGACTACCATCGCTTGTGGGGGATCCGCTTGTCGCAGCTGCCTCACCTGCACTCTGTGTGCCCTGTCCACCACCGGCGGGCGCGGGAACACCTCGTTTCCCAGCAATTTCTGAAACATACCCTCTACATATGCGGCAGCGTCTAGCCGCCACTGGAAGTTCTGAGGGGCTTTGACAGGGTAAATGCTGGGGGGGGGGTTACTGTTGTCCTATGGTCAGGTAGCCTGTCAATTGTGTCTAGAAGCCTGACACCCTCTTATGATCCTGTAATGCCAGGAGAATGAGGACCACCCCTTCCTCACCCCCGACTGTGCACCTAACACTCTTGTGCACCCCCAATACCACCTGTGTGCCAGTGACTGAATGTCACTCTGAGCCATGCTCCCTTCTGCTGCGCCAGAAACCTCAGGGATGGCCTTGACTGGCTATCCCGTGTTGCCTCCTTCATGCACCTGGTCTGCCCCTAGCCCAGCATTACACCCCACCAAAATCTCAACATGTGCTTCTATAAGCTCTTTAACTATCTTAATTGGATTCATTTTCACATCAGATCGGTTCCCCGTCCTGATTACGTTCGCTGACTAAGGGAACACAGACGGGAAACCAGCATGAACTCTGCCCCCACTCCGTTCCTGCCTGAAAATCCAGCCCAAAGGGTTAATTTTTAAAATAAATTTAGAGTACTCAATTATTTTCTTTCCAATTAAGATGCAATTTAGCGTGGCCAATCTACCTACCCTGCACATCCTTGGGTTGTGGGGGTGAGACCCACGCAGACATGGGGAGAAAGCCACATATTTGTCTAGAATCATAGAATTTACTGTGCAGAAGGAGGCCGTTCGGCCCATCGTGTCTGCACCGGCCCTTGGAAAGAGAACCCCACTTAAGCCCACACCTCCACCCTATTCCCATAACCCCATTCCATCTTTTGAACTTGAAGGGCAATTTAGCATGGCCAATCCACCTAAACTGCACATCTTTGGACTGTGGGAGGAAACCGGAGCACCCGGAGGAAACCCACGCAGACACGGGGAGGAAGTGCAGACTCCGCTCAGACAGTGACCCAAGCCGGGAATCGAACATGGGACCCTGGAGCTGTGAAGCAACTGCTAACTACTGTGCTACCGGGCTGCCCACATAGTTTTATCGCTAATGATAAGTAGTTCCATTTAAAAATGTTTAATTGCTTCCTTCGGTTGCACAGCACAGGAAAAGGCATTAACATTTATAACTCCAGACAAACTTGAACTTTCAGCCAAACCTTAAGTCTGTCAATCATTTATTTTTCACAAGTAAAGTGTTCTTTAGAGAACATTAATCAGTAACTCAGTTTGCAGTTACATTTACACTAAACTCTTGCAGATAAGTCCATATGGCAGAGAGTATTTTTTATATATTGTAAAGTACAGTAATTAACATGACTGTCTAATTGAATAACCTCGAGGAAGGGATTTTAAACTAAAAATAATGAGGAATGTTTTATAGACTCAAACATGTTTTCCTTAGAAATAGGTTAGGAGTAGATATTAGGAAATCACACCCTGGTGCACAATTCCAATGGGTAATACATCCTGTGAAGCGCATGCAAATTACGAACATTTACCTCAGCAAGTGATGCATCATGCCCACATCTGATGCTGGAAAATTGGTCCTTCAAAATTAATATGAATTAATATTAAGTTGAGTTTGCCGTCTGTGTCAGAAAGCAATGGGTTCAATCAGCAGTTAAGTGGCTTCCTCATATTTTAGCGCCATATGGAGAGTTTGCTGTATTACAGGATGTGCTGCTCTCCAGAAGGATTGTTAAGCAAAAGTCATTTCTATTTGTACCTGAGTTTCAGGTGTTTTTTTTTAATGTTCATGTTGCTGTTTGAAGAGCAGTAAACTCATACTGTCTTGACCATTACCTATTTATTCATCTCACTTCTGTATACAAAATGGCTACCATGTTTATCCACACGTAAATTATTATTTTTGAGGTGCTTTTGGATATTTCTAAGAGGAGTGATAGCTCTGTATAAATGAAAATCTTCATATAAATTGAAGGATGTTATTTAAATGAAATAATGATCAGGGACCTAACGGGAAACAAGTAAAACATTGGCATGTGTAACTAGGATTAAAATTTACTGGATTTTTTTTATGACCACAGATATGTAGAAGGCGCTTATCAGAAGCAGTTAATGATTTATGAAAATAAAATTTAACAGGATGACAGTAAACTTGTGACTTTTAATGTCAAGATATTGTAGAGAAGCCATAAAATATATATAAAAAGCTAATGTTGGCACAAATAACAAAACAGTAGATTACAAGCCTACAGAAGTAATGGGGAGGCCTTAAATGAAATCATAGGACAGAATTGTGCATTTTTGAGACAACGTGCATTAGTGGGGGCTGCGGTAACACCTTTCCTGGTGGCCAGAATGGTGGGATTCCGTGTCAGATTCCACACTTGGAACCGCATTAATTATGCACAGAAGAGATCCCCTCCGACTCTCTTGGTGGACCAGCAGCTGATTCGCCCAGCTGTCCTTAGTTGACGTGTTCGAAGGTTCAGGCACCATGTTTAAATGCCAGTCCAGTACACTTATCAAACTCTGTAGCCCACCTGCCTTCACCAGGGGCTGATTAAGGGGCTGGTTTAGCACAGGGCTAAAGAGCTGGCTTTTAAAGCAGACCAAGGCAGGCCAGCAGCACGGTTCAATTCCCGTACCAGCCTCCCCGAACAAGCGCCGGAATGTGGCGACTAGGGGCTTTTCACAGTAACTTCATTTGAAGCCTACTTGTGACAATAAGTGATTTTCATTTCATTTCAGACTATGCAGGATGTCAGCAACCCAGAGGAAAAAGGCTAGCAGCCTCAGGAAGAAATCTGTTCCTTGATTCAACCACCCTCCCCCCAACCCACCAACTGTGAGGTGACCTTTTCCCACTTAGACCTCTACCCACCACATCTGCAGTTTGCATGCATCCACTTTTAGTAAACGATGAGCTATGCCTTTAGCCCCCTGTTTGTAGGCTTTTCACGCAGCTTTGTTGGGGTCCAGTTTCCCTCCCCTTGGCCTTCCATTGATTAAAAAAAAAAATTAGAATGCCCAATTCATTTTTTCCAATTAAGGGGCAATTTAATGTGGCCAATCTACCTCACCTGCACATCTTTAGGTTGTGGGGGCAAAACCCACAAAAACACGGGGAGAATATGCAAACTCCACATGGACAGTAACCCAGAGCTGGGATCAAACGTGGGACCTTGGCGCCATAAGGCCGCAGTGCTAACCCACTGCGCCACCGTGCTACCCCAGCCTTCCATTGATCTTCTTCATCCACCTCGTTACCTATCTGCCTGCCATCATGAGCCCTTGCCCGCCCCCTGCTTGCACGGCCCATCTTCCACTTTGCCCCCTTTGTCTATACCAGGCCACCCTATCTGGCCTCACCTCACACCCCACAACCTGGTCAAACTTCAGACCTTTCTTGCGATGGTTGCATGAGTCCTGCAGCAGAGTGCTGTCCAGAAAGGCATTGGTGTGGTGGTACCAGGGGTAAGGAGACCCCTGTACTCCCCAACCCCAGGTGTAGTACGGATCTATCTCAGCCACTGTCTAAGAAGACCATTGCGGCATGGAGATGGAGGGCAGGAACTGGTCTTCCGTGGCAGAGTGCTATTCAGCACATCAGGAGCAGTGCAGCACCATGGCAGAAACGCTTTGTTGCACTCACCTCAAAATTTCTCACCTTATGCATGCCACGTTTTGGCGTTTGGGTTTTCTAATTTCACACTGGTGTGATGTAAGATTGGAAGCATGACGGGCCACCGGTGGCCCGAGCGGGATGTGATGGAAATGAAGGACTTATTTCAAGAAGGGCGATTCGTGAGTTTGGAGGAGTTGACAGAGTAGTTTGGGATTCCGCGGGGTGGCCTTAAGATAAATGCAGGTGCGGGATTTTGCGAAGAAGATTTCCCCGACTTTTCTAGTGGTACCTCCCTCCTCATTGTTGGAGAGGGTGTTGTCGGTGATGGCGCTGGGGGGTGGGGGGCGTCATCTCGGCGATCTATGGGAGGATTTTGGAGGAGGACATGGTGTCTCTGGAGGGGGTTAAGGCTAAGTGGGAGGAGGAGCTGGGGATTGCACTGGAGGAGGATCTGTGGTGTGAGGTGCTCCGGAGGGTGAACGCCTCAACCTCGTCTGCAAGGCTGGGGTCGATACAGCTAAAGGTGGTGCACAGGCGCAGCTGGCGAAGTTGTGGATGAGCCGGTTGTATGTAGGGGTGGAGGACACTTGTGAATGGTGTGGGAGGGGTTCGGCTAATCTTGTACATATGTTTTGGTCCTGCCCGAAGCTGTTGAAATTCTGTAGGTCGTTTTCCAGCACCATGTTGGCAATCCTGCATGTGGATTTGTAGCCCAGTCCCCTGGAGGGCATATTTGGGGCGATGGACTTGCTGGAGCTGCAGACGGGAGCGGGGGCAGATGTTTTCGCCTTCACCTCGCTGGTTGCTTGCGGCTTGTCCCGTTGGGGTGGAGGTCAGCTTTTCTGCCCTGTGCCTCAGTATAGGTGGGGGACTTAATGGAGTCCCTGTACTTGGAGAAGGTGAAGTTCAATTTGAGGGGGGGGGGTGAGTGAGGGGTTCCACAAGAGATGGAATCTCTTTATATTACACTTTAATGAGTTGGCTACTGTCAGCTGCTAAGGGGGGGTGGGGGGTGGGGTGGGGATGGGAGGGCGTTTGTTTTGAGTTACAGGAGGATGGAGGTGGGGGGGTTGTTGTTTTACTTTGATGTGTTGTATATTTAAAACGTTAAAATGTTAAAAATGGAATTTAAATATTTTCAAAAAATGAAGGACACCAGTGGCCAGCTGTTGCCATGAGTATTCATCAGATGCAAATGAATGCAAATGCCATTCACATCTCCAGCTAGCAGGAGACCAACCCACCGATGGGGAAATGCAACGTGATTTTATGCCGACGGGTTTCTGTCTTTTTGTCTGCTCTTGCTCGAAAGTCTGAAATCACTTTTAGAACTGTGGAATTTTACTCAACACACATCAAAAGGGGCAGTTGGGGAGGGTGCAGGAAATTGTAAGAAAACAAACCGTTCGCAAAAAAGGAATAGGTCATAAAGAAAACTTAGGGAAGGAATCTATGAGAGCGTGTTATGAGCTGATGTTGAGCATTGATTGCTTCATGATGAGTCATACCAGGGGCAGCACGGTGTCACAGTGGTTAGCACTGCTGCCTCATGGCATCGAGGACCCGGTTTGATCCCGGCCCCCGGGTCACTCTCCGCGTGGAGTTTGCACATTCTCCCCGCATCTGCGTGGGTCTCACCCCCAAAACCCAAAGATGTGCAAGGTAGGTGGATTGGCCACGCTAAATTGCCCCTTAATTGGTGATGAGTCATACCAATCAACAAGAATAAATCCATAGGCTGTATGCCTGGAATGAAGTGGAATTAGGCCGAGAGTCAGACATGCTGATGGTATTTGAGTAGCTGGGAGAGGGCCTGTTTAAAGTGGAACTTTTTTCCTCACCAAACTTGGATGCCACTGGCATTTGAGAGCTATTCTGGTTGGTTGGAATTCCCAGGTTACTTACTGTCTCTTTATTTTTTAATTTAGAGTACCCAATTCATTTTTTCCAATTAAGGGGCAATTTAGTGTGGCCAATCCACCTAGCCTGCACATTTTGTGGGGGCGAAACCCATGCAAACACGGGGAGAATGTGCAAACTCCACATGGACAGTGACCCAGAGCCGGGATCGAACCTGGGACCTTGACATCGTAAGGCAGCAGTGCTAACCCACTGCGCCACCGTGCTGCCCAGTTACTGTCTCTAATTCTGCTCCAGTGGGACCTGCCTGAGTGTTCAGGATAAGGATTCAACTTGTGCTCCACCAATAAATTATAGTCATCTTCTGTATTTTTGATATCAACCATTTCTGCCCACTGGTGTTGGCAGCACTTTGAGCAGCTGTCAGGGCTCCATTTCCTCCGCCCTCTCTATTCCTACACCTGCTCCATGCACCCACCTCCTGCCAAAGGCATGGTAGATGCTCAAGGTGTGTTTGTAGTAACAAGGGTATTCAGTGGCCATGTGTTAATGAGGGACCTCCCTTTGACCTTGGATAGTCTTCTGGGGTCAGGTGTGGAGGTCCCTAGCATGTGCTTATTAACACTTATCACGTGGAGTTGTTCCCAAGAAGGGTGAAAGCTTAAAATATACTAAAAGGAACAATCGATGGGCGGAATCTTACCAGAAAATGGCAAAGTGTCAGTTTGGGTGAGAAGAATGGTGCAAACCCCTCACGCCCCCATGAATAAAGAGCCCTAGAGTTGGCCGGGGAAGAGCAGGCGCTGATGGCTAAGTGGGGGCAGTGAGCAAAAGTGAGAATCCTAAGGACAAACAGTCATTCCTCAAACCTCACGTGAGTAAACATTTCACATCATTTACCCCCGTGATGCACTAATGCAATCTCCCTTCCCGTGCAGGGTAATCAGAAGAGCAGCCCGGACCATCTATGCGCCCCCTGGAAACCACACAACCGAGCAGCTCAGAGGAGGAACTCTCAGACATCCCGACTTCACCCCTTTTATGCTATCCATCACCTCTCTCAGCCCTAAGGATTCCTCCAGCACCTGCCCCCTCTCCTCATCCAGCCATGGGAATTCCAGCCTGCCCAAAACACCGTCCCATATCCCCTTCTTCACCACCCGGATCGGCCCTGTACAACTTCTCATAGTAGTCCCTGAATGCCTCATTTATCCTCCTCAGCTCCGTCATTACCTCCCCTTCCCTGTCCGTACTCTCAGGATCTCCCTAGACGTTGTCATGATATACATCAGCATATCATGGTGCAATCACACACACACTGACACACTGATGGACATACAGTAGGACCAACCAGCATAAACAACATCGCAGCCAATCACCAGTGAGAGCACACAAAGAACAAAGAACAAAGAAAAGTACAGCACAGGAACAGGCCCTTCGGCCCTCCAAGCCCGTGCCGACCATGCTGCCCGACTAAACTACAATCTTCTACACTTCCTGGGTCCATATCCCTCTATTCCCATCCTATTCATGTATTTGTCAAGATGCCCCTTAAACATCACTATCGTCCCTGCTTCCACCACCTCCTCCGGCAGCGAGTTCCAGGCACCCACTACCCTCTGAGTAAAAAACTTGTGTCGTACATCTCCTCTAAAACTTGCCCCTCGCAACTTAAACCTATGCCCCCTAGTAATTGACCCCTCTACCCTGGGGAAAAGCCTCTGACTATCCACTCTGTCTATGTCCCTCATAATTTTGTAGACATCTATCAGGTCGCCCCTCAACCTCCGTCCTTCCATTGAGAACAAACCGAGTTTATTCAACTGCTCCTCGTAGCTAATGCCCTCCTCCGTACCAGGCAACATCCTGGTAAATCTCTTCTGCACCCTCTCTAAAGCCTCCACATCCTTCTGGTAGTGTGACGACCAGAATTGAACACTATACTCCCAAGTGTGACCTAAGGTTCTATATACAGCTGCAACATGACTTGCCAATTCTTATACTCAATGCCCCGGCCAATGAAGGCAAGCATGCCGTATGCCTTCTTGACTACCTTCTCCACCTGTGTTGCCTCTTTCAGTGACCAATACTCTTGAGGGTTCTACCATTCACTGTATATTCTCTACGCTATCTACACACCCTTCTCCAGATTCTACAACCACCAATTCCTTCTCTTTGGTGAATACTGATGCAAAGTATTCATTTAGTACCTCGCCCATTTCCTCTGGCTCCACACATAGATTCCCTTACCTATCCTTCAGTGGGCCAACCCTTTCCCTGGCTACCCTCTTGCTTTTTATGTACGTGTAAAAAGCCTTGGGATTTTCCTTAACCCTAAATGGTTGTGAAACAGAACAATACTGCACATTCACCCCATCGCACCTGTGTCAGAACTATGCCACTTCATCCCACTCCTGTTATTTTCCCCCAGAGCCTAGCAATTAACCCTTTCGTATTTTTATTTAATTACATTTTGAAAGATATTATTGAATAAACTACAATCACTGTTTCAGACAGCAGATAATTACAACTTGCTGCTTAACTTATTTTTCATGTTACCTCTGGAATTGCTGTCCTTTGGTTACTTATTCCCCTGCCATTGGAAACCGATTCTATTTTTTGATAAAGTACCATGTGGCACTGTAGCCCAGCCCGCACTATAAAGACAGGGGACACCAGAGATCACCCCCTTTCTCGCAGCAGCCAGTTCAGAGCACAGAGCTCACAGCCTGCCTCTCAGACATTCACCATGTGCTGAGTGCCTCACCTAGATAGTGATAGGACAGAGTCCACAGATAAGCTGGTAATGCACGTACCCAAAGTTACAATATGTTATTACAGTTGAGTTGTTAATAAAATAGAGTTACACCATCTCCAGCCGTGTTGACCTGTTTGTAGACCAGAACACCCAACACGACAGACGTGACCTGCCTCTATAGCTGATAGGCTAGCATGCGGCTTGCCTTCTCTCCATATTCATATTGCACCCCCCTCGTCTTCCCTAGCTGCCCCACTGCCTTCCCCGTCATCAGCCTGTCGAACTGTCCCTGCAACTTCTTTCTCTTCGCCAGTCCCTTCTTGGTGGGGGCCCTTGAATATTTCCTGTCCACCTCGACTATCTCGTCGAATGACTGTTCATACTCCTCCCTCCTTCTATCTGTGTGTGCCTTGAACGAGTTAATCTACCCCCGAACCACCGCCTTCAGCCTCCCAAATTAAAAAAAAAATTTAGAGTACGCAATTCATTTTTCCAATTAAGGGGCAATTTAGCGTGGCCAATCCACCTAACCTGCACATCTTTGGGATGTGGGGGCGAAACCCACGCAAACACGGGGAGAATGTACAAACTCCACATGGACAGTGGACTCAGAGCCGGGATCGAACCTGGGACCTCGGTGCCGTGAGGCAGCAGTGCTACCACTGTGCCACTGTGCTGCCCAGCCTCCCAAAATGTGGCCGCCAATACCTCCCCTTTCTGGGTTCAGCTCCACATTGTCCCTAATCACCGACCGCACCTTATCAGAGAACCCCTTGTCCGCTAAAAGCCCTGAGTCTAGCCTCCACTCCGGTCCCTGTTCCTGCCTCGAGCCAAGTTCAATCACCAGCCAATGCGGTGCATGGTCAGAAATTATAATTCCTGAATACTCCGCCCCCACCAACACCTCTCGGCTCACCACAAAAAAAATCAATTCTGGAGTATACCTTATACACGTTGTGACATCATAAATGTAAGAACTGCAAGGGTTAATGTAATGTCTAAATCAACCAGGGAGCTAGATGTACAACTGTATAAGGCATTGATGCTAAGCCTTGTGGGTGAGAGATTGAGGAGAAAGCTAGAGAACAGACTGAAGGAAAGATAGTGTGAGTGAGAGCAGATCGTAGGTAAGGTAATAGTGTAGATGAGTGCAGATTATATGTTTATTGTTAACTATTATATAGGAGTAAGTGTTGAATCCAATTAAGAAGTGTTAATAAATTTATAGCTTTGTTCAATTTAAAGCTATTTGTGGTCTTTGTGAACATTACGCTAACCATCCTCAAATTAGCAACACAAAGAACACCACACACATGCAAGAAGAAGAAGTACTCCCTCTCCCCGGGTTCCTAAACCTCCACTGAACAACCTTTCCCATCCATTCCATAAACTGTCCCAGCTCCTTCCCCTTCCTCAACCTTCCCATTTACTTGGGGTCGACCTATCCACGCTCGGTTCCAGTATGCAATTAAAACCACTCCCTATGATCTACTAATGCATGCCCAGGTATGGAATCGCTCCCAGCAACCCCACGTTGTCCCAATTTGTTACATAAACATTCACTAGCACCACCGGCGTCTCCTCCAGCACCCCACTCAATATCACGCATCTTTCCCTGGATCCCGCACTTCCTTGGCCCCTACAAACCCCACCTTTTTGCTCAGTAGGATGGCTACCCCCTGCGACTTTGAATAGAACCCCGATGAAATACTTGACCCACCCATCCCTTTCTCAAACTAACCTGATCCTTAACCCGGAGATGCGTCTCCTGCAGAAAGACTACCCCCGCCTTCAAGCTCCTCAAGTTCACAAAGACCCGAGACCTCTTCACCGGCCCGTTCAGCCCCTGTACATTCCCTGTCAAGTACCTTACTGGAGGCTTGCATCTCCATTCCCCTCTACTGTCTGCCATCCTCCCCCTCCGGTTCTGTCCCCCTTAATTTTGCTCTAACCCAGGCCCGTTCAAGATGGCCCCATTTTCGATCCATGTCCTACTCCAACACCGCTACATTGTGTCCCCCTCCGCTTTTTCCCAAACCCTCCCCCCCCTCACCTGCCCAACCCTCGCGGTCACCGCCCCCCCACCCCCCACCTCACTTCTGTTCACCAGCATTACTTGCCAGCGTAGCAGCTCCTGTCCGAAGGGTTCTCCTATCTACACCTCCACCACTCCCCATACCCTTCCTCCTTGGTTTTTGCAAACGGCTCCCTGTGGACCTCCCCACACTAACAAAGACACATCCAAACCCACAGGTCACCTCTGGTAAAAAAGAACCACCACATGTGGTGGGGGGAGAGAGCGCAATTGTCCCCTTACAAACGTATTGCCCCTTAACAAACAATCACAACAACACGATTACTCCATCCGAGAAGAAAAAAACACACCCTCCAGCCCCCACATTGTCCGCATCTTCTGAACTCCATTGTCCCAACTCCTCCTTCTCCCATCAATGTTCAGTTCTCCCCCAGTTTATGGTCTGTAATAAAGTCATTGGCCTTCTCTGGGGTTTCAAAATAATACACCCGGTCTTCGAAAGTCACCCACAGTTTCACCAAGTACAGCAAACCTAATTTGCCTTCAGTAAGGAACTGCTTTGGCCCTGTTGAACCCGGCACGCTTTTTTGCTAGCTCGGCTCCAATATGCTGATAGATTAGGACCCTGTTCCCCTCCCATTCGCAGTTCTGCTTCTCCCTGGCCCTTATCCACAAACTTATGGAGTTTCACAATCACCGCTCGTGGCGGCTCACCTGCTCTCGGCTTCTGCCTTAGGGACCTGTGTGCCCTGTCCACCTCCGGGGTCTTGATCAGCCTTCCGCCATCAGCCCCGCCTGCATCCTTGAGATGTATCTCGTGGAATTCATGCCTTCCACACCTTCAGACAAGCCAACGATACCGCCCCCCCTGGTTGCGCAGTCTTTTGGTAACTCATCTAGCCAGGGCCCGGAGGGTCGTTCCTTTACAGGATGTCTCCTCCATTTGTACCCAATCTGTGTCAGGTTCTTGTACCCATCACCTCACTTTTTCTGCCGTTGCTGCCCAGTGGTAGTATTGTATGCTTGGTAAGGCCAAGCCCCCTTTGATTTTCCTTCTTTGCAGTGTCTGTTTTGGGATTCTCGGGTTCTTACCCCCCCCCACACAAACGCCATGATTAGACTGTCTAAGTTTTGGAAAAAGGCCTTGTGGATGAAGATCGGGATGGATCTAAACAGGAAGAGGAACCTTGGCAGTACGTTCATTTTGATCGTCTGCACTCTCCCCGCCAGGGAGAGTGGGAGTGAGCCCCACCATTGAAGGTCTCTTCTTACTTCCTCCACCAGGCTGGTCAGGTTCCACTTGTGGATCTGTGTCCAGTCTCTGGTTCTTTGGATCCCCAGGTAGCGGAGTCTGTTCTGGGCTGTTTTGAACGGGAGCCGCTCCAGCTCTCTCCCTCCCCCGTTTGGGTTCACTGGGAATGCCTCGCTTTTGCCCCAGTTAAGTTTGTTGCCCGAGAAGGTTCCAAACTCTTTCAGTATTTGCAGTATTGCCTTCAGTCCCTCCTGTGGCTTCGAGACATAGAGGAGCAGGTCATCTGCATAGAGTGAGACTCTGTGCTCTCTGTCTCCTCTCCGGATTCCCTTCCAGCTTTCCG
Organism: Scyliorhinus torazame; assembly: GCF_047496885.1. NCBI lineage: Eukaryota > Metazoa > Chordata > Chondrichthyes > Carcharhiniformes > Scyliorhinidae > Scyliorhinus > Scyliorhinus torazame. Next base: position 201,172,113 of record NC_092709.1, read on the forward strand.
CGTCCCGCAGGGCTATCGCCAGAGGTTCGATCACTAGCGCGAACAAGAGTGGGGACAGGGGGCAGCCCTGCCTTGTTCCTCTCTGCAGCTGGAAGTATTTAGAGCTGGTGGTGTTAGTTCAGACACTCGCTTTGGGAGCGTTGTACAGGAGCCTCACCCAGGCGATGAATCCTGCTCCTAGCCCAAACCGTTCCAGTACCTCGAGGAGGTATTTCCATTCGACTCTGTCGAAGGCCTTTTCTGCGTCCAGGGAGACGATCACCTCTGGTGTTCTCTCCCCAGAGGGGGACATTATCACATTCAGCAGCCGCCTGATGTTCGCTGTGAGCTGCCTACCCTTGACAAAGCCCGTTTGGTCCTCTGCGACCACCTCTGGTACACAGCCCTCCACCTTTTGGCCAGGACCTTTGCGAGTATTTTCGCATCCACGTTCAGGAGTGAAATGGGCCTGTATGATCCACATTCCGTCAGGTCTTTATCTTTTTTGGGTATCAGTGAAATTGTGGCCTGTGCTAGCGTTGGGGGCATGGTGCCCCTTGCCAGTGAGTCTGTGAACATGTCCCTTAAGTGTGGGGCCAGGACTGGTGCACATTTTTTGTAGAGGTCCGCCGGGAACCCATCGGGTCCCGGTGCCTTCCTCGCCTGCATGGAGCTGATGCTCTCCATGATTTCTCCCAGGTCTATTGGTGCTTGCAGCTCCGCCCGTCTGTCTTCCCCCACAACTGGTAGTTCCAGTCCATCTAGGAACAGTTTCATCCCCGTTGGGGGGCTCGGAGGTGTACAGTCCCCGGTAGAAGGTCTCAAATGCCCGATTGACCTCCTTTGGTACTGTTACCAGTCTCCCTCTGCTATCCTTTACCTGCGCTATTTCCCTTGTGGCTGCCTGCTTTCTTAGCTGGTGAGCCAATAGGCGGCCAGCCTTGTCCCCGTGTTCGTAGAAGGTCCCCCGTGTTCTGGCGGAGTTGGTACACTGCTTTCCTAGTGGATAGCAAGTTAAAGTCCATTTGCAGCTTTTTCCTCTCCTCCAGCAGCCCTATGGTCGGGGCCTCGGAGTATTTTCTGTCGACTTCCAGGATGGAGTCCACCAGTTGTTGCCTGGCCACCCTCTCTTCCCTATCTCTGCTTGCCTTATAGGCTATGATCTCTCCTCTAATCATGGCCTTCAGTGCCTCCCAGAACGTGGAGGCTGAGACCTCCCCGTTTTGGTTGTTACTGACGTAGTCGCCTATGGCCCGCGATATTTTTTGGCAGAAGGCCTTGTCGGCCAGGAGGTCCGTGTCCAACCTCCATGTGGAGCGCTGGGCACGGCCTGTCTCCAACCTCACATCCATATAGTGTGGAGCGTGGTCAGAGATAACAATCGCGGAGTACTCCGTTACCGTGATCCCTGGAAGCACCGATTTCCCCACTGCAAAGAAGTCTATACGAGTGTATACCTTGTGTCCTTGTGAGAAGTATGAAAATTCCTTCTCTCCCGGGTGCAGGAACCTCCATGGGTCCACCGCCCCCATCTGCTCCATAAATGTCCCTAGTGCCCTAGCCATGCCAGTCTTTTCCCTGCTCTGGGGTTTGATCGGTCGGCGAGTGGGTCCTGTACACAGTTGAAGTCGCCCCCCCATGATCAGTCGGTGTGTGTCAAGGTTGGGGATTTCTGCCATGGTCTACTTTATGAATTTTGTGTCGTCCCAGTTGGGTGCGTACACATTTACCAGTACGACCGGTGCCCCTTCCAGGACACCGCTGACCATGATGTACCGTCCCCCTGGGTCCGTAACTGTCTTGGTTTCCGTAAACCTCGTCCTCTTACTAATTGATATTGCTACTCCCCTAGCCCTCATCCCGTAGCATGAGTGGTATGTCTGTCCCACCCAGCCCTTCCTTACCAGCCGTCGGTCCTTCTCCCTCAGGTGCGTCTCTTGTAGGTAGATTATGTCTGCTTTCAGGCTTCTTAGGTGGGTGAAGACTCTGGATCTTTTGACCGGGCCGTTGAGTCCCCTTACGTTCCAGGTAACAATCCTGGTGGGGGGTTTCTGAGTCCCCGGTCCTGCGGGATCACCCACACTTACCTGGTGGATGCGCCCCTGCCCTCCGGGGTTTCCCTTCGTTAGGGGGCCGTCCAAAATGGCTGCGGTCACCGCTCTCACCATGAGGTCGGGTCCCAGGGCTCCGGGGTTTCCTTTTGTCCAGGGGGCACCCACCATGGCCGCCAGCTGTGTGTACGCCACGTGGCTGCGCCCCTGCACTCCATGGTCCCCCTTCGTCCTGAAGCCCTCCCGAGTGGCTGTTTGTGGCACCGTCTTGGTTCCTCGCCCTGCTCCATGCCTGCCGAGGCCTGTGTTCGTGCTGCTTATCTACCTCACCCTTCCCTTTGCTTCTCTTTTGTTCTGCGCTCTCCCCCCGACTCCCCCCCCCCCTTAGTCCCTGTTCCTCTGTCACCCCCCTGTGTTCTTACCCCCTTCTGCCCTGCCCCCCCTTCTCTTTGTGCCAGGCGCTCCCTCTCCCCTGAGAAGCGCGCCGCGGCCCTCCTTTCTTCCTGCCCTCCCGTGTTGGCCCTCCTCGCTAGCACGGTGGCGCCCCTCCCAGCACTTGCCCTGTTCTGGTCCTGTTTTACCTTCCTTTTGCTAGCCCTAGTCTCGCCCTCCTGTCCACCTTTTTCACCCTCATTCACCTTGCTTCGCTCCCCCCATTGCATTGAGAGGTGGAACGAGCCCGGGAACGAGTCAGCACAGTCCCGCACAGTGCACCAAACACGTGTGTACAGTCCGTGATCTTATTGTCTCTGTTTGCGGTCTGCCCTCTGCGATTCTTCCTTTCTTTTACAACCCCGTCGCTTTCATGATGGCCGTTGTGGCTGTCCCTCCCCCAGTTTGTTCGCTCTAACGAACTCCTCCGCTGCCGCTGGGGTGTTAAAAAATAGCTCCTTCTCCTCAAATGTTACCCAGGGTTTGGCTGGGAATAGCATCCCAAATTTCACATTACTTTTGTAGAGTGCTGATTTGGCCCTGTTGAATTCAGCCCTTCTTTTGGCCAGGTCCTCCCCAATGTCCTGGTACACCCTTATGGTCTTCCCTTCCCACATGCTCGCTTTCGTCTGCTGGGCCCACTTTAGGATTTTTTCCCTGTCTTGGAACCTGTGCAGCTTCACGATAATCGCTCTGGGCTGCTCCCCGGCTTTGGGCCTGGGTCGGAGCGACCTGTCGATTTCTGGGGGGTTTGGAAACTTCTCCCTTCCCACTAGCTTGCCCAGCATTTGGGTGATGTAGCCTGTTGGATCTCTGCCCTCCATCCCCTCTGGCATACCCACTATTTTAACATTCTGCCGTCTGGACCTATTTTCCTGGTCCTCCACTTTCCCTCTTAGGCTCCCCTGGGTCGTTATCAGCCTTTTCACCTCGGTTTCCTGAGTTACCATCCTGTCGCTCTGGTCTGAGGCGGCCCTCTCCAACTCCTGAATAGTTTTCTCCTGCACCTCCACCTTCCTTTCCGGGCCGTTGATGGTTCGCTGCATTTTTTCTGTTGTCTCCGCCAGCATCTCCTTCATCATTGTGTGGAGCTCCGTCCTGAGTGCCTCCCTCATGGCGTTTATCTCCGTTTTTATCTCCTCCTTTATGGCGTTTATTTCCGTTTTCAGCACACTTCTCCATTCCTCCCCCTGTGCGGGGTGGGGGAGATGGTCGCAGCGTCCTGTTCCTGCTCAGCTGCTCGGTGTGGTGGTATGCATTAGGGGTATTAAGGTACCCTGTGATGCCGAGAGGATATTGGTGGATAGACACTGGATCCCGATTGGACCAGCCGCCTGCTGGCTCCACCCAGTAAGTCGGAGTATAAGAGCCCGGGTTCTCCCACCAGCCGCATTCTGTAACTGTGCTGCTGGGGAACAAGACTGCATAATAAAGCCATCGTTCGACTCCTTCTCATCTCGTCTTGTGAGTGATTGATTGTGCTACAATTTATTACCCAAACTTTTAAGGACATGGAGCTCCGAATCATTCTAGAGTGCCTGCGAATCAGCCCCCACGCGGCAAACTCAGCGGTCACTTCTAAACATTGGTTAGCGTGTTTTCAGGGATACCTCCGAACGGCCCCCGGCATACCTACAGAAGAACAGAAAATCCAGGTCCTGCATGCCAGGGTGAGCCCTGAAATCTACACGCTCACAGAGGATGCAGACGATTTTCCGACTGCGATCGCCATGCTGATAGGAATCTACGTTCGGCCCGTCAACCAGGTCTACGCACGTCACCAGCTCGCGACGAGATGGCAAATCCCCGGGGAATCGCTGGACGAATTCTACAATGCGCTGCTGATACTGGGGAGAAAGTGCAAACTGCAACTACCCATCGGTGGCGGCTAATGAACACACAGAGCTGCTGGTCCAAGATGCGTTCGTGGCAGGTATGCTTTCATCCCAAATTCGCCAGCGATTGCTGGAAAGAGACACACTAGGCCTCAAAGAGGCACGGGCCCTCGCGGCCTCGTTTGATGTGGTGTCACAGAACGTCCGCGCCTACGCCCCCGACCGCGCGGCAGCCCCTTGGGCACCGTGGACCCCTGCCGCGACCGAACCCCCGGGACCCCCCGCCCCCCCCCCCCCCCCCCCCCCCCCCGCAGGCCTGCGCTGCCAGAGCGGCAGATGACCCGGGGGTCCCCGCTGCTAATTTTGCGGGCAGGGGAAACACCCCTGAATGCGCTGCCCGGCCCGCTCGGCCCTCTGTAAAGGGTGCGGCAAAAAGGGGCATTTTGTAGCAGTGTGCCAGGCCCGTGGGGGTAGCCGCAACCTCCGGGGGAGAACCCCAAACTCAACCCCCCCCAGCGATCCATGTGCGGCCAACGGGCGCCGCCATCTTGGGTCCCGGACTCCCAGCGGGATGGATGGGCGCCGCCATTTTGTGCTCCCCGGCAACGTGCGATCCATGGGCAGTACCATCTTGTCCACCCCAGACCATGTGCGACCCGTGGATGCCGCCATCTTGGCTGACGACTAAGGACCCCGGGATGGACGGCCACACGGGGCCTGAAGAAAACGCCCCGATGCAGCAACTACGACTGGCTTCCGTGACCCTGGACCAGTCGCGGTCCCGAACGCTCCAAACAGCATCAACGACTATATTCATAAACGGGTACGAGATGCCCTGCCTGATCGACTTTGGGAGCACGGAGAGCTTTATACATCCCGATACGGTAAGACACTGCTCCCTTCCGATCCACCCGAGTAATCAAAAACATTTAATGGCGGCAGGGTCCCATTCGGTAGAGATAAAAGGGTTCTACATCGCGAACCTCATGTTGCAGGGGAGGGAGTTCAAGAACTACCGGCTTTACGTCCTTCCCCACCTCTGCGCTGCCACACTCCTGGGATTGGATTTTCAGTGTAATCTCCAGAGTTTAACTTTTACATTCGGCGGCCCTATACCCCCACTCATTATCTGCAGCCTCGCGACCCACAAGGTCGATCCGCCTTCCCTGTTCGCGAACCTCACCCCGGATTGCAAACCAGTCACCACTAGGAGCAGACGTTACAGCGCCCAGGACCGATCTTTTATCCGGTCAGAAGTCCAGCGGCTGCTGAAGGAAGGCATAATTCAGGCCAGCAATAGTCCCTGGAGAGCCCAGGTGGTAGTTGTAAAGACTGGGGAGAAGCAGAGGATGGTCGGAGACTATAGTCAAACCATCAATAGGTACGCGCAGCTGGATGGGTACTATCTCCCCCACATATCCGAAATGGTCAACCGGATTGGACAGTACAAGGTCTTTTCCACGGTGGACCTCAAGTCCGCCTACCACCGCCCATCCGCCCGAGCGACCAAAATACACTGCTTTCGAAGCAGATGGGCAGCTCTTATCATTTTTTAAGGGTTTCATTCGGCGTCACTAACGGGGTCTCGGTCTTCCAATGGGAGATGGACCGAATGGTTGATCGGTATGGTTTGCGGGCCACGTTCCCGTACCTCGACAATGTCACCATCTGCGGCCACGACCAGCAGGACCACGACGCCAACCTCCGCAAATTCCTCCAGACAGCGAACGCCCTGAATCTCACATACAACAGGGAGAAATGAGTGTTTAGCACCGACCGTCTAGCCATTCTTGGCTACGTAGTGCAAAATGGAGTGATAGGCCCAGACCCCGAACGCATGCGCCCCCTCATGGAGTTCCCCCTCTCCCACTGCTCCAAGGCCCTGAAACGCTGCCTGGGCTTCTTCTCTTATTACACCCAGTGGGTCCCCAACTACGCGGACAAGGCCCGTCCACTAATCCAGTCCACGGTTTTTCCCCTGTCGTCAGAGGCCCGCCAGGCCTTCAGCCGCATCAAAGCGGATATCGCAAAGGCCACGATGCACGCAATCGACGAGTCCCTCCCCTTCCAAGTCGAGAGCGACGTGTCTGACGTAGCTTAATCGACTAGACTTAAGCTGGAAGAATGGATCTCCGAATCAAGCCGGAGTGTCTACAACTCAGTCCCCACGCGGAGAACTCGGCTGCGATTTTTAAACACTGGCTGGCTTTAAAGGCTACCTCGAGACGGCCGGAGGCACCCCCTCAGGAGAACAGAAAATGCATCTCCTGCACTCAAGGGTCAGCCCTGGGATCTTACACTCTTATCGAGGAGGCGGAGGACTTCGATGCCGCGATCGAACTGTTAAAAGGACATTATATCCGCCCTGTAAATCAGGTCTACGCACGTCACCTGCTTGCAACTAGACGGCAAAGCCCCGGGGAATCGTTGGAGGATTTCTACCGGGCGCTACTGGTGCTGGGCCGAAACTGTGGCTGCCCGCAAGTTTCGGAGAGCGAGCACACGGAACTTTTAATCAGGGATGCCTTCGTAGCAGGTATGAGCTCCTCAGAGATCCGCCAAAGACTCCTAGAACAGGACACCCTGGGACCTAGAGAGGCACGGACCCTGCCAGCGCGTAGCCTCCCAAAACGCGCAGTCCTATGCGCCCGACCTCACGGCGGCCCCCTGGACTGCGTGGCACTCCGCAGCGGCAGCCCCACAGACCTTCCCCCTGACTCTGCAGGCCTGCGCTGCGAGACGGCCCGCTAACTCCGCCGGGCCCCGCTGTTTCTTCTGCGGGCAGGCGAATCATCCCTGCCAGCGCTGCCCGGCCCGCACCGCCACCTGCAAAGGGTGCGGCAAGAAGGGCCACTTTGTGGGGGTCAGCCAGCCCCGCACCGTGGCCGCGGTCTCCAGCGACTCCGGACCGCCGCGGCAACCCCCCCTTCAGGCCCCGACCGGCCAGCGCTCACCGCCACCCCCTATCCTAGGGCCGCGTGCGACCCACGGGCGTGGCCATCTTGTCCCCCGGACACCACGCTGGATGGGTGGGCGCCGCCATTTTGTCCATCCCCGCCGCCATCTTGTCCATCCCCGGCCATCATGAGCGACCCATGGGCGACGCCATCTTGGCTGGGGCCCCAGGCCCCCAGCACGGCCGACTACACGCTGCCCAATTAAAACTCGCAACTGCTTCATCTGGCCTCGGTGACACTGGACCAAAGTCGACCTCGGACACTCGCAACAGCAACAACGACGGTCTTCATCAACGGCCACGAGACGTCTTGCCTGATTGACTCTGGGAGCACGGAAAGCTTTGTTCACCCCGACACGGTAAGGCGCTGTTCACTTGTTACCCACCCTGTAAACCAAAGGATCTCCCTGGCCTCCGGGTCACACTCGGTGGAGATAAAGGGGTTCTGCCTAGCGAACCTCACTGTCCAAGGCAGGAGATTCAACAATTTCCGCCTTTATGTCCTGCTGCACCTCTGCGCGGCTACCCTCCTGGGGCTGGACTTCCAATGCCATTTGCAAAGCCTGACCTTTAAATTTGGCGGCCCTATACCCCCCTTATAGTGGCCTTCTTCTCCCGGACCCTCCATGCTTCCGAAATTCGCCACTCCTCGGTCGAAAAAGAGGCACAAGCCATAGTTGATGCTGTAAGACATTGGAGGCATTACCTGGCTGGCAGGAGATTCACTCTCCTCACGGACCAACGGTCGGTTGCTTTCATGTTCGATAATGCACAGCGGGGCAAGATTAAAAATGACAAGATCTTGCGGTGGATGATCGAACTCTCCACCTTCAACTACGACATCTTGTACCGTCCGGGGAAGCTAAACGAGCCTCCTGATGCCCTGTCCCGCGGCACTTGTGCCACTGCACAAGTGGACCGCCTCCGAGCCCTCCACGAGGACCTCTGCCACCTGGGGGTCACTCGTTTTTTCCACTTCATCAAGACCCGCAACCTGCCCTACTCCATCGAGGAGGTCAGGTCAGTCACCAGGGACTGCCAAATCTGCGCGGAGTGCAAACCTCACTTCTACCGGCCAGAGAGGGTGCACCTGATAAAGGCTTCCCGTCCCTTTGAACGCCTCAGCATGGATTTCAAAGGCCCCCTCCCCTCCACCGACCGCAACACGTATTTCCTGAACGTGATTGACGAGTACTCCCGGTTCCCATTCGCCATCCCCTGCCCAGACATGACCGCAACCACCATCATCAAGGCCCTCCAGGGTACCTTTACACTGTTCGGTTTCCCCGCGTACATACACAGTGATACCTTTATGAGCGACGAACTGTGTCAATTCCTGCTCAGCAGGGGCATTGCCTCAAGCAGGACGACCAGTTAAAACCCCCGGGGAAACGGACAGGTGGAGAGGGAGAACGGAACGGTCCTGAAGACTGTCTACTGGCCCTACGGTCCAGGAATCTCCCAGTTCCCGCTGGCAAGAAGTCCTCCTGGTTGCCCTCCACGCCATCCGGTCGCTGCTCTGTACAACTACCAATCATATGAACGTCTCCTTGTTTTCCCCAGGAAGTCCTCCGGGACCTCGCTCCCAACCTGGCTAGCGACACCCAGACCCATCCTGCTTCGGAAGCACGTGCGGGCGCACAAGTCGGACCCGTTGGTCGAGAGGGTCCACCTGCTGCACGCTAACCCCCAGTACGCCTACATGGCGTTCCCTGACGGCCGGCAAGATACAGTCTCCCTCCGGGACCTGGCGCCTGCCGGAACCCCACGCGCACCCGAACCATTACCCCCACCCCCACCCCCCACCCCCACAGCACCTCACTTGAGGGTCAGTACTCCCGCCGCTCCTGCCTAGGCCCGCCCACCCACCGACATCCCCTACAGGGCCCCCCCCCGTGTCAACCGTTTGCCCCAACAGCGCCGCCTCGGGGTGACGAAACTCCCAGGGAGGCCGAAACCACTCTCCTGGAGTCGCAACCACCTGGACCCCCACCAGAATCACCACCGAAGCCCAGACGATCCAGAAGGACGACCAGGCCACCCGATCGACTGATTGCTTCGTTGTGACTTTAACCGTGAACGAACACTTTGTAAATATTCTCGACAGCTCTGTAAGGAGGTATCACGGTACCTCCATATCTGATCATACCATGTTAAAGGCGACTGTTACCACTGGCCACCACACCCGCCGGACTCTTTTTTAACAGGGGGTGAATGTGGTATTATCAGGTATTGCTGTACCTAAGAGGCTGATGACCATTGGTTAAACCTAGGAGTTTACCATTGGCTGTTGATATGTAGCTCCGCCCTGACAGGTGGAGTATAAGAACTGGTGCCGTCCCAGCAGCCTTCACTTTCTGTACCGAAGCTGCTGGGGAACAGTTCTAGTCGATTAAAGCCTTCAGTTATGAAATCACTTCATCTTGAGTGTAATTGATCGTGCATCACCTTCCTTTTAAAAACGATTTTTAAAAATAAATAGGGATTTTTTTTTTGAAAGTTTTTTTTTCCCCTTTAAAAAGTTTTTCTTTTTAAAAAAAAATTTGCAGGAGAGGAACAAGGAAGTTTGAATTAAAAAATTCTTATTTTGTTCTTGTGATCCTCTCCGTGCTCCGACTTTCAGGCGGTTTCTGAGCGATCCCCACTCCTCCTCCACATGCAGCTCACCGGGCCCAGTCTCTCTTTTTTTTTCTCTCCCTCTCCAGCTCCGTGGATCGGAGCTTTGGTGCCTGGACAGGGCTGAATTCGCGGGGCCTAAGGAATTTTTTTTTTGTGTGAAAATTCCCCGGGAAACCGCCCCCAAAAAAGCCGTGATTTTGTGGCTGTGCGGGAGCGTCTTTGCTGCGGCCGCTCCGTTCGCGATCGCCACCGGAAGTCTACCATTTCTTCAATGGCCTTCGATCGATCTTCCTGTACCTCCTTTCGTTGCTGACGGAACTTCACTCTGATGAATGCCATCAACTGCTCCATATGGGGCTTTCCAGCATGCGCCAACCCTTCCCCCTCCGCCAGTTTAGCACAGTGGGCTAAACAGCTGGCTTGTAATGCAGAACAATTCCCGTACCGGGCTCCCTGAACAGGCGCCGGAATGTGGCGACTAGGGGCTTTTCACATTAACTTATTTTTAAAAAAAATATATTTTTATTAGGGTATTTGCAAGTTTTTATAATAATAACAATAACAATGACATAATCATGATATAATAAAGATTTCCACCCCATCCCAATCTTCACACACCCCAACCATAAAACAACAATCCGCCACCCCGTCCCCCACTAACCAGGCCTCTACACTCGGGGCTTTGAGTCCCTCCACATTAACAAGATCTGTCTCCGGGCTACCAGGGAGGCAAAGGCCAAGATGTCCGCCTCTTTTGCCCCCTGGACTCCCGGCTCTTCCGACACTCCAAAGATCGCGACCTCCGGTCTCGGCACCACCCGTGTTTTTAGTACCGTGGACATTGCCTTAGCAAAATCCTGCCAAAACCCTTTAAGCTTCGGGCATGACCACAACATGTGGACATGATTTGCTGGGCTTCCCATGCACTTCACACACCTATCCTCCACCCCGAAAAACTTACTCATCCGGGCCGCTGTCATGTGTGCCCGGTGGACTACCTTAAATTGTATCAAGCTAAGCCTGGCACATGATGAGGTATTAACCCTGCTTAGGCATCCGCCCATAGACCCGCCTCTATCTCGCCCCCTAGCTTGTCCTCCCACTTACCCTCAAGCTCCTCCACTGGAGCTCCTCCGCCTCCGAAAGCTCCTGGTAAATATCTGAAACCTTCCCCTCCCCCACCCAGGTACTGGAGACTACTCTATCCTGTATCCCCCTTGGCGGCAGCAGCGGAAAGGCTGGCACCTGTTTTCTCAGGAAGTCTCACACCTGCAAATACCTAAACCCGTTCCCTGCTGGCAATTCAAATTTATCCTCCAAGGCTTTCAAGCTGGGGAAGCTCCCGTCTATTAATAAATCCCCCATCCTTCTAATTCCTGCCCTTTGCCATCTCCGGAACCCACCGTCCAGCCTACCCGGTACAAACCGATGATTATTGTAAATCGGGGCCCAAACCGATGCTCCCTCCACTTTTCACAGCAACTTCATTGAAGCCTACTTGTGACAATAAGCGATTCTTCTTATTATTATTATCTTTCCAATTGTTTCTGCGCCACAGGTCTCTTCCAATTCCTTGGCCAGGTCTTTAACCTTCTTCTGCCGGGTCTGATAACCAGCAGACATGCCACTCCCGAGAGGAACTTCTCCTCCACACCTACAGCTTCACTTTCCTGTCAAAATTCCCCTGCTTTCGGGTAAAAAGAGCTCAGATCAACGCCTTTGAGCTGGAGCTGCCCTGTGTGCGACGACTCACTCCATGGCCACCACCGGTGTTGGGGGAGACATTACATTCCACTCATTGTGAGTGCTGGTAATAGGTAACAGAAATGTACTTGTGATAAGGTAAACATTAAACCACATCCAATGTACTTTACAATCCTGATGTTTCCCAGCAAATTTTAAGCTTTGACTGAAGGGTTAAATCAAACTAATTACCTTTCTCTTTCAACTTGATTTGCAATCCCAATTTTTATGTTTCTAATATTTTTCTAATTAATTTCAGGTTACATTTCCTGCTCCCTATACCAAAGCTTGGCACCAATGCTTTGGTACTTTCCACTTCAGACTTTGGGACTCACCGGCTATGAAATCTTTGCTGCTGCTTATATCTCTCCCTTAATATTGAACATCACCCCAATCTGGAATTTGGTTAACAACAAATATGTCCTTGCTCTTCTCAGGCTAATTAGTCTAGGTAAGTGAGTTCTTTGTTTTTCGATAACTTGTAAACATGTAACCTCTCATTTATACTGGTAGCTGCACCTGCTCTTCTGCGAGTAATACCTGAGGCAGACGTGAATCCACCCATATATATTTAATCGCAGAGCAGGCTGGTAATGTAACAAATCCCAGTAGTACTATATGTGCACAAACACAAAAACATCAGTGATGATGCACTGTCTGATGGGCCATGCAACAATCAACACTGATCTGCGTCGTGTCATAGCTTGTATGAAGGGTATCATGAGGTTCAAAATCAGTACAAAATCAAGGCCTGGTTTATCCCCAATTCTTTCTACACCTCTTAAGCCTTTGGACGCCTCACTTCAATATCCATTCTCCATGTGTGAGCCGAGGCTGCAAGCATTGGCAGGTTATTTGATTGTGGATGCATTGGGGTATTGAAGCTGAGCCCAATCTTTTATAGCTTGATAGCCATATGCAAAGTACAAAGTAAATCCCAGCAGTGAAATAACTATTGAATCTTTCAAAAATAATTGGACAAGGGCGTAAATATGTTCCCTTTTGGTTAATAAAAAAATTCATGTAAAACCGTTCAATTTTAAAGGTGTAATGGATCAGGATTTAGGGCAGCACGGTAGCATTGTGGATAGCACAAATGCTTCACAGCTCCAGGGTCCCAGGTTCGATTCCCGGCTTGGGTCGCTGTCTGCGGAGTCTGCACGTTCTCCCCGTGTGTGTGGGCTTCCTCCGGGTGCTCCGGTTTCCTCCCACAGTCCAAAGATGTGCAGGTTAGGTGGATTGGCCATGCTAAATTGCCCTTAGTGTCCAAATTGCCCTTAGTGTTAGGTGGGGCTACTGGGTTATGGGGATAGGGTGGCGGTGTGGGCTTGGGTAGGGTGCTCTTTCCAAGAGCCGGTGCAAACTCGATGGGCCGAATGGCCTCCTTCTGCACTGTAAATTCTATGAAGGTCAAATGCTCACAATAATGCCATGCTTTAGACTTTCATTAAGAAAACAAAATAGGATGCTTATCTCTATACTGTACCCCAGCCAAGATGAATCATAGTATTTGTGCATGCTCATTAGGTGGGTACATTCAGAGGGACAGGTAGTATTGAGGAAGCAGGGGGGCTGCAGAAGGATTTGGACAGGCTAGGAGAGTGGGCAAAGAAGTGGCAGCTGAAATACATTGTGGAAAAGTGTGAGGTTATGCACTTTGGTAGGAAGAATGGAGATTTAGACTATTTTATAAATGGGAAAAGGCTTAGAAAATCAGAAGCACAAAGGGACTTGGGAGACCTTGTTCAAGATTCTCTTTAGGTTAACGTGCAGGATTAGTATTGCAAATGAAGCAATACTAGCATTCATGGCGAGAGGGCTAGAATACAAGAGCAGGGATGTACTTCTGAGGCTGTACAAGGCTCTGGTCAGACCCCATTTGGAGTATTGTGAGCAGTTTTGGATCCCCTTTCTAAGGAAGGATATGCTGGCTTTGGAAAGAGTCCAGAGGCGGTTCACAAGAATGATTCCTGGAATGAAGAACTTGTCATATGAGGAGTAGTTGAGGACTCTGGGTCTGTACTAGGAGTTTAGAGGAATGAGGGGGGGATCTTACTGAAACTTACAAGATACTGAGAGGCCTGGATAGAGTGGATGTGGAGAGTATATTTCCACTAGTAGGAAACACTAGAACCCGAGGGCACAACCTCAGACTGAAGGGACGATCCTTTAAAAATGAGATAAGGAGGAATTTCTTTAGTCAGAGAATGGTGAATCTGTGGAACTCTTTGCTGCAGAAGACAATGAGACCAAGTCACTGAGTGTCTTTAAGAAGGGATAGATAGGTTCTACTGGTCGCTGCGACCTCAAACTCTTGGGGGTTCATAAGGCGTTCCATTGCCTTCATTGTCATTTTCTCTATCTGGGTTCTCTACTGAATTTGGAACAGGGGGTGATAAAGTGGTGATGTAAACACGGGTACGGCTTACGCTAATTTCCAGCCTACAAAACTCCCGACAGTTTTATGCAACAAAATCTCTCAGGTTTACCTTATATCCCTGTTAGTACGCATGCATTAACACACTTCCGAATCTCAGAGGCTTGATCAGTACTGTCCTCACACTTGTGGTTTTTCTGTTTCCAATTGGATTCCAATTCAAATTTGGGTTCTCTCGGAGTGACTAGGCCACTTCTAGGTCGAGTCCCGTCAGAGGTCGCCAGTAAATGTTGCTGAATGTTTCTCTCTTTATTTGGCTCTGAATACGGCGGTCAATATGGTCGCCTTCCTTAATTCTAATTACGTTTTGCTCTAGAGTCACCAGGTATCTCTCGATACTGCCACAAGGTTCAAGCCGAATACTGATCAAAGACTCGATACACCAGTTAGTTAGTTCAAAGTCAAATGCTTATTTATTTACACACACAGTTAAATCTACTCATGCACAAACACTACAGACTAAACTATCACTACTGCTGAAGCCTATACTTAGCTTCGGGCGCCCACTCAGTCAGAGGAACAATGGCCGTTGTTCGGTTCTGAGGCTGCTGGGGTCGAAGTGGTGAAGGGGAACAGCTAAGGTTGTCTGTCTGGTAGCGTGCGTTGACCTTGGACTTACTTGTTCTGGTGTAGCTGGTGGACAGGTCTCTCCGCTGAGAGAGCCGGGTCCAAGAGAGCGATTCTCTCTTGGGGGCTCCTTATACCCAAAGGGGCTTCGCGCTCTTTTGGGCGGGCCTTGAACTTGGCCCCAATCAATTGGGCCGTTTCTTGATCGTTCCTTTCGATTTCCTCCAATAGAGGGGTGGGTGCCCTGATGCCTGGGCCTTTCCTAGGTGGCCGTTGGCCTGTTTTGTTCTGGTCTCCTCTGGCACCGGGGTGTCTGCCTTAGTATCGGTTACTCAAAGGTTACTCTTTTGTTCCCGGAGATGGGCCATTAGTATGCTAATGGACCTACAGTTTTGGTCTTGTCTGGGAGCTGCGGCTCCAATATGCAGACAAGCTCTGAACCCGCTTGTTTTCTCAGTATTGTCCATTTTCCCTGCAATCTTTGCAAAGTATCCATTTTGTAATCGGGAAGTGGCTATCCCAGATGGCTACAATATTAATAATCTTTATTAGTGTCACAAGTAGGCTTACATTAACACTGCAATGAAGTTACTGTGACAATCCCCTAGTCGCCACACTTCGGCGCCTGTTCAGGTACACAGAGGGAGAATCCAGAATGTCACATTCACCTAACAAGCATATGACTTGTGGGAGGAAACCGGAGCACCTGGGGAAACCCGCGCAGACACAGGGAGGACGTGCAGACTCCGCACAGACAGTGACCCAAGCCAGGAATCGGTCCCGGGTCTCTGGCGCTGTGAAGCAACAGTGCTAACCACTGTGCGACCGTGCCGCCCTCAGGTGTACTCACTCGGGATCTCCCGGCCTCCCAGCATCTAACGGCCTCCCCAGGGAGTCCACAGTCAGGCGCCATTCATTACTGGCCACACAAATGTGGTTCAGGCGGAACGGGACATGAGGTGTCTTCCAGGCCATTGGAGGCCCCAGTGTGGTCAGGGACAGAATAGTGCAGCCCCCGGCACGTGGGCAGCTTGGCACTGCCACCGTGGCACTGAAAAGATGCCCAGGTGGCACTGTAAAGCTGGCAGGAGCACTGCCAGGGTAACGATACCTGGGTGCCAGGCTGGCCCTGCCAAGGGTCAGGGCAGGAGAGGATCATTCCAATGAAAGGAGGGTGGAGGAAGGGGGTATGAAGGTTAGGGGGGTGCAGGGCAGGAATGAAGAGGCCTCTTGATGGTTGGGGGGGTGAGGGGTGGGATACCCGAAAGGGGGCGTGAGAAGGCCTGAAAAGCCTCTCAGCAACCCATTGTGAGGTGTCATCACTTGGGGCATGTGGGGTAATGCCCATGTGTGTGGAGGTGACATTACCCATGGGTGGGAGGGTCCCACACGCTTACTTAGAGATCGGGGCATTCTTTCAAAATGGTGGCCCAATCTCTGAGGAGCCAGTCTGGCCAGAGAGTTCAGCTCCCCAGTGATGAAAATCATCCTGGGCGGCAGTGTGGCACAGTGGTTAGCACTGCTGCCTATGGTGCTGAGGACCCGAGTTCGATCCCGGCCCTGGCTCACTGTCCGTGTGGAGTTTGCACATTCTCCCCTGTCTGCATGGGTTTCACCCCCACAACCTAAAGATGTTCAGGTTAGGTGGATTGGCCACCCTAAATTGCCTCTCAATTGGAAAAAAAACAATCAGGTACTCTAAATTTAAAAAAAAAAGAAAATCATTCCAAGTGTGGGCTTGATCAGGGAGAAACTCCCCAGGGTCAAAAAAAGTAACTGAATGTGTTTAGGTAGTGGTGAGGAACTCGCTGACAGAGGCAATGGGAAACTCCCAGCAAAGCCTGCCACATTTAGAAACCTTTCCATTAGATCGCGCCCACTATTTCCAGTCTAGCAGTCAATTTCTTATCCAAGTGCCTACTTTCTTTTTTATTTCTCAAACTAAACGTTTTCATCTCAAGTACCCTGCTTTGTACCTAACCTCAATATTTATAAACATCTAGGAGTTAAATTCTTTCACTTCCTCTTTCTCAGCAGAAAGTACTTAACTACTTTTGATGTGGCCAGGAGCTGTCAATTTTTGTTGTGGGTGGTGGGGGCCCTCTGATAGACTTTGGGGGACCTACCTTAAATATTTAGCCCTTGGCCCACCGTGCCAGGGCCATGCTGGCAAATATTTGCACAAATCCATGCCCAGGTGAATCCCAGCCCAGAGGGCCGCAGCATCACGGAGGTGTGGAGAATCCGGTGTCCAGCATGTTCATTGGACGCAGATGGGGGACAAACCACCCATTTGCATTCTCCCACTGGCATGGGGCGAGAACCTCAATGCCGCCGCCAGCATGGGACCGGAGCATCGGCACTGATCCCGTTTTTTTCCGACATGAGATTCTCCGCCGCATCGGGAACTCCGCTGTTGGTGGCGGGTGTTGGAGAATCCAGCCTAGTATTCAGCCCCAGCACGTCTTACTGGCATCAGGTCTAATCTGATTGCATAACCAGTTCAACTATGACATCAAATTTCTCAATTGATTGGGCGCTGGTTCCTTTATTTGTGCAGATCTGACCGATTTATTGGGATGTGACCAACATTTTCTAGATAGGATTGTTAGTTCAATGTCACTCCTGACTGTTTTTTCTTAATGTTTAAATCAATGTACTTAAAAGCCCCTGAAGCCTGACTTCCAACCTTGAACTCTCAGTTTTATTGATCACCCATTGTTCTAGTTCTACAGAACGGCCCCACAGAAAACCATCCACATGCAAGATAAAGATTCCTGCCAGTTCCCCCTTGCCATACCAATAGAACATTGCAGGGTCTGCTTTTAACTGGAAGCAGCCCATTTTCAACAAGATCAACCCTGTTTCAAAAATACTACACACCTAACAAAAATGTTGCCTTTACATCTATCGATCTTATGATCTACACTCCTGGGAGTATGTTGCCAAAAATAGTCAAAAGAATCTTCAAGCTTACTTTCCCTGCAGTAGAGGAGTTCACCCTGACATCTTGATCCCCAAATCTTTCCTCAAAACCCTGAGCTACCAGCCTAGTTTTAACATTGTATTTGCCGTCAGGGGGCACCTTTGATATATATCCAGCTGAATGACAAGGCTGTCTATCCCCTATCTGCAATTTCAGTATATGCCCCAAACTCTTTCCAACTTACCAGTTCTTTTTGCTTGGCCTCTTATCAGCTTATCTTCCAATTTATTGACAGCTACTAAAATTTCCTGATCATTGGGGCTTCTACTTCTAGTGACATTCCTTGTTTGTTCTCTCGTTCTCTTTCTGATCAAGCTACGTCCTCTACATTCTCTTCCTGGGCTGCTGCTACATGATCTTTTCCGCATCCAATCAGAGTCCTGTCTGCAAGTCGGGAGATCTTTTCCTGGTATCACAACATCTTTCTATTCATGACTAGGTTCCCACCCAGAAAGGAGAGGCAGTGCTACTCCCACATGCTCAGTTTCCATTTGGATTTGGCTATCTGCTTTATCCAGTTTTTGGCACATGCCCCAATATCTTCATGTGGTCTAACCTGACAGTGAAGGGTACAAAGGATTAGTTATCCAGGTTCACAGAATCACAGAATACTACAGTGCAGAAGAGGCCCTTAGACGCATCGAGTCTGCACCGACACATGAAAGGCCCTGACCTGCCCATCTAATCCCACTTGCCAGCACTTGGCCCATAGCCTTGAATGTTATGACGTGCCAAGTACTCATCCAGGTATTTTTTAATGGATGCTAGGAATCCCACTCTCCCAGGCAGTGCATTCCAGACCGTCACCACCCTCTGGGTAAAAAGGTTTTTCCTCAAATACGCCATGAACCTCCAACCCCTCACTTTGAACTTGTGCCCCTTGTAACTGACCCTTCAACTAAGGTGAACAGCTGCCCCCTAGCCACCCTGCCCATGTCTCTCATAATCTTGTAACACCTCAATCAGGTCACCCCTCAGTCTTCTCTACTCCAGAGAAAACAACCCAAGCCTATTCAACCCCTCTTTATAACTTAAATATTTCATCCCAGGCAACATTCTGGTGAATCTTCTCTGCATCCCCTCCACTGCAATCACATTCTTCCTCTCATGTAGCGACCAGAATTGCACACAGTACTCCAGCTGTGGCCTCACCAAAGTTCTATACAGTTCCTGAAGAATATGACATCACTCTTGACACAATTTATATTGGCTCCTGAGGCCAGTTTGAGCAGATCACAGATGTAACCGACAGCAGATCAGGCCAGAGGATTGTAATGTCATCCACGTAGTGGGAGCTTTGAGCTGAGTGTTTCCACCGCTTGGCACTGGCACCCCTCTTATGCCCACATTCTTTTGATGAACGGCAAAAGATTTGATGCAACACCAGAACCAGAAATACCAGACAGAAAGTCCTTACCTGACTTCCCCGAGTGAAGTATTCTATAGAAATATTGGGCGGAATTTGAGACTAAGTGCGGTGGTGGACTGCTCCGGTGATGCCTTTCCCATTGGCCATAATGGTGAGATCCTGTGCCAGATTCTGTGCCTGGAACCTCATTAATTATGCACAGGTGAGCTCCCCACCAAACCAGCTGGTGGTCCGGCAGCTGCCTGCCGTCAGCTAGTGGTTTCGAAAGTCCCGGCGCCATATTTAAATACCAGTCCAGCACACTCATATCACTCTGTCCACCCCACTTTGCCAGACCGTGCAGGATGGCAGCAGCCCAGAGGAAAAAGCCTCAAGAAGAAGTCTGTTCTTCGATTCAACCACGGTCCCAAGCCCATCACCGGCGAGGTGCCGATGCCCCACTTGGATCTCAACCCACTGCATCTGGAGTATTTATGTATTGCCTTACAGTAAACGGAGTGATATCCCTTTGACTCTCTTGATTGTGAGATTTTCATGCAGTCTTGTCGGGGTCCAGTTTCTCTCCCCTCTTTCTTCCCTCTGCAGTGTGGGCTAAAAATGAAATAAGTGCAATAGTGAGGGAGGATGTTGGCTCATAAAATCTAGATGTAGGGTCAGTCTGGGTGGAGCTAAGAAGCAACAAGAGGCGGAAAAAATTACCAGGAGTTTCTACAGGCCTCCAAATCAGTGGTGGTAAGTTAGAGAATGGTTAACAAGGGTGTTACAGTAATCATGGCTGACTTACATATAGATTGGGCAAACCAAATTAGCAACAATACTCTGGCCGGTGAACTCCTGGAGCGTGGAACGGATTGTTTTTAGACCAATATGTCGAGGAACCAACTAGGGAACTGTGATAGTCACTAGCAGTATTATATGTATTACGGTAAGACACATATAATAGAGGTACATAGGTAATTCCCTGCCTGCTGGCTCCGCCCAGTAGGTGGCGTATAAATGTGTGTGCTCGCCGGTGCTGCAGCCATTCTGGTGGCAGCTACAGGAGGCACAACATCTTTGCTCAATAAAGCCTCGATTATTCCACTACTCTCGTCTTGTGGTAATTGATAGTGCATCAATTTATTGAGCAAAGATTTTTAAAACAATGAATCTTCGCGTCAAACCTGATCGCCTGCAGCTAAGCCCTCAAGCAGCCAATGCTACGTCCGCTTTTGACCACTGGCTAGCCTGCTTCGAAAGCTACCTCTGAACATCCGCTGAGGAACCCTTGGATGCGCAGAAGCTCCAAGTTCTTTATTCACGGGTGAGCCCTGACATTTTCCGCTCATCCGGGATGCGCCCACTTACTCCGAAGCAATGGAGCTCCTGAAGGGACATTATGTTCGGCCAGTCAACCAACTAAACGCCAGGCACCTCCTGTCCACGAGACAGCAACTCCCCGGTGAGTCTCTGGATGATTTCTGGTGTGCCCTGCATATCCTGGGGAGAAACTGTGACTGCCAGGCAGTTTCGGCAGTCCAGCACACAGAACCTTTAATCCGAGACGCCTTTGTTACGGGCATGAGGTCTGCGTACGTCCGCCAGCGCCTACTGGAAGGGGGTACGCTTGATCATGCGGGAACTAGGCAGCTCGCAAACTCTTTAGAAGTGGTCTCCCGTAACATCCAGTCGTACGTCCCCGGCCACGCGGCACCCTCGTGGGCATCGTGGGCCCCACCAGCTGCCGACTCCAGCTCACCGCAAGCCAGTGCCGCACGGCAGCCAGCCAACCCTGGGGGGCCAAGTGCTATTTTTGCGGGCAGAACAAACACCCCCGGCAGCGCTGCCCGGCGCGGAGCACGACCTGCAACGGATGTGGAAAGAAGGGACACTTTGTCTCTTTTCGTCAGGCCCGGTCGGTCGCCGCTGTTTCCAGGCCTGGCGTTCCTGCACCCCCCCACGTTATACCCAGGGACGCCGCCATTTTCTCCTCGCAAGCCACGTGCGGCCCGTGGGCGCCGCCATCTTCTTCACCGCAGGCCACGTGCGGCCCTTGGGTGCCGCCATCCTTGATGCCGCCCGCCATGGGCGCCGCCATCTTAACCGCCATTTTGGAGGGTGCCTCAGGACCCCTGCTCGTCTGGCCGTTCATCGCCTGTCGCTACCTCCACCACCGCTTACCAACCCGGGATCTCCCAGCATCTGCCGCAGCTCGCCTCGATTACCTTGGATCAGTAATGGCCCCGCAACCTCGTGACTGCAACAACGACGGTGAAAATCAATGGGCACAAAACGACCTGCCTTTTTGACTCCGGGAGCACAGAGAGCTTCATCCACCCCATGACGGTAAGGCGCTGCTCTCTCGCGGTACATCCCGTTACCCAGAAAATCTCACTGGCCTCCAGATCCCATTCCGTGGAAATCCGGGGATACTGCATCGCGACCCTCACCGTCCAAGGCATAGAGTTTAGCAACTTCCAGCTCTACGTCCTCCCCCACCTCTGCGCTGCCCTGTTACTCGGCCTGGACTTCAAGTGCCACCTCCAAAGCTTGACCTTAAAATTTGGCAGAACCCTAACCCCCCCTCACCGTATGCAGCCTCACGACATTTGAGGTCGATCCACCTTCCTTGTTTGTGAACCTCACCCCGGATTGCAAACCCGTCGCCACCAGGAGCAGACGGTACAGTGCCCAGGACAGGACCTTCATCAGGTCGGAGGCCCAACGGCTTCTGCGGGAAGGGGTCATTGAGGCCAGCAACAGCCCCTGGAGAGCTCAAGTGGTAGTGGTAAAGACTGGGGAGAAGCACAGGATGGTCATTGACTACAGTCAGACCATCAATCGGTACACGCAGCTCGACGCGTACCCTCTCCCACGCTTTTCTGACTTGGTCAATCAGATTGCGCAGAATCGGGTCTTTTCAACAGTGGACCTGAAGTCCACCTACCACCAGCTCCCCATCCGCCCAGAGGACCGCCAATACACTGCGTTCGAAGCAGATGGCCACCTCTATCACTTTCTTAGGGTTCCCCTTGGTTTCACTAATGGGGTCTCGGTCTTCCAACGTGAGATGGACCGAATGGTTGACCGGTACGGACTGCGGGCCACCTTCCCGTACCTAGATAACGTCAGCATCTGCGGCTACGATCAGCAGGACCACGACGCTAACCTCCAAAAATTCCTCCAGACCGCCAAACTCCTTAACCTTATGTACAATAAGGAGTGCGGTATTATAGGTATTACGGTACCTGATAGGCTAAAGCACCATTGGTGGAAACTGTATGCTTTCTATTGGTCAGAGTGTATGATAGCCCCGCCCTGATAGGCGGGGTATAAGAACCCGTGCCGCCCCAACAGCCCTCATTCTGTACCTGAGCTGCTGGGGGAAACATCCAGCTTATTAAAGCCTTCATAGAACATAGAAAATAGAGCACAGAACAGGTCCTTCGGCCCACGATGTTGTGCCGAACCTTTGTCCTAGATTAGTCATAGATTATCATTGAATTTACAGTGCAGAAGGAGGCCATTCGGCCCTTTGAGTCTGCACCGGCTCCTGGAAAGAGCACCCTACCCAAACTCAACACCTCCACCCAACACCAAGGGCAATTTTGGACATTAAGGGCAATTTATCATTGGCCAATTCACCTAACCTGCACATCTTTGGACTGTGGGAGGAAACCGGAGCACCCGGAGGAAACCCACGCAGTCACGGGGAGGACGTGCAGACTCCGCACAGACAGTGACCCAAGCCGGAATCGAACCTGGGACCCTGGAGCTGTGAAGCATTGTGCTATCCTCAATGCTACCGTGCTGCCCTTAAGAACAAATAAATCTACACTATATCATTTTACCGTAATCCATGTACCTACCCAATAGCTGCTTGAAGGTCCCTAATGTTTCCGACTCAACTACTTCCACAGGCAGGGCATTCTATGCCCCCACTACTCTCTGGGTAAAGAACCTACCTCTGATATCCCTCCTATATCTTCCACCTTTCACCTTAAATTTATGTCCCATTGTAATGGTTTGTTCCACCCGGGGAAAAAGTCTCTGACTGTCGACTCTATCTATTCCCCTGATCATCTTATAAACCTCTATCAAGTCGCCCCTCATCCTTCTCCGTTCTAATGAGAAAAGGCCTAGCACCCTCAACCTTTCCTCGTAAGACCTACTCTCCATTCCAGGCAACATCCTGGTAAATCTTCTTTGCACCTTTTCCAAAGCTTCCACATCCTTCCTAAAATGAGGCGACCAGAACTGTACACAGTACTCCAAATGTGGCCTTACCAAAGTTTTGTACAGCTGCATCATCACCTCACGGCTCTTAAATTCAATCCCTCTGTAAATTCAAACCCCTCTATCCACTTGAGTGGCAACTTTCAAAGATGTATGAACATAGACCCCAAGATCTCTCTGCTCCTCCACATTGCCAAGAACTCTACCGTTAACCCTGTATTCCGCATTCATATTTGTCCTTCCAAAATGGACAACCTCACACTTTTCAGGGTTAAACTCCATCTGCCACTTCTCAGCCCAGCTCTGCATCCTATCTATGTCTCTTTGCAGCCGACAACAGCCCTCCTCACTATCCACAACTCCACCAATCTTCGTATCGTCTGCAAATTTACTGACCCACCCTTCAACTCCCTCATCCAAGTCATTAATGAAAATCACAAACAGCAGAGGACCCAGAACTGATCCCTGCGGTACGCCACTGGTAACTGGGATCCAGGCTGAATATTTACCATCCACCACCACTCTCTGACTTCTATCGGTTAGCCAGTTCGTTATCCAACTGGCCAAATTTCCCACTATCCCATGCCTCCTTACTTTCTGCATACGCCTACCATGGGGAACTTTATCAAATGCCTTACTAAAATCCATGTACACTACATCCACTGCTTTACCTTTATCCACATGCTTGGTCACCTCCTCAAAGAATTCAATAAGACTTGTAAGGCAAGACCTACCCCTCACAAATCCGTGCTGACTATCCCTAATCAAGCAGTGTCTTTCCAGATGCTCAGAAATCCTATCCTTCAGTACCCTTTCCATTACTTTGCCTACCACCGAAGTAAGACTAACTGGCCTGTAATTCCCAGGGTTATCCCTAGTTCCTTTTTTGAACAGGGGCACGACATTCGCCACTCTCCAATCCCCTGGTACCACCCCTGTTGACAGTGAGGACGAAAAGATCATTGCCAACGGCTCTGCAATTTCATCTCTTGCTTCCCATAGAATCCTTGGATATATCCCGTCAGGCCCGGGGGACTTGTCTATCCTCAAGTTTTTCAAAATGCCCAACACATCTTCCTTCCGAACAAGTATTTCCTCGAGCTTACCAATCTGTTTCACACTGTCCTCTCCAACAATATCGCCCCTCTCATTTGTAAATACAGAAGAAAAGTACTCGTTCAAGACCTCTCCTATCTCTTCAGACTCAATACACAATCTCCCGCTACTGTCCTTGATCGGACCTACCCTCGCTCTAGTCATTCTCATATTTCTCACATATGTGTAAAAGGCCTTGGGGTTTTCCTTGATCCTACCCGCCAAAGATTGTTCATGCCCTCTCTTAGCTCTCCTAATCCCTTTCTTCAGTTCCCTCCTGGCTATCTTGTATCCCTCCAATGCCCTGTCTGAACCTTGTTTCCTCAGCCTTACATAAGTCTCCTTTTTCCTCTTAACAAGACATTCAACCTCTCTTGTCAACCATGGTTCCCTCACTCGACGATCTCTTCCCTGCCTGACAGGGACATACATATCAAGGACACGTAGCACCTGCTCCTTGAACAAGTTCCACATTTCACTTGTGTCCTTCCCTGCCAGCCTATGTTCCCAACTTATGCACTTCAATTCTTGTCTGACAACATCGTATTTACCCTTCCCTCAATTGTAAACCTTGCCCTGTTGCACGTACCTATCCCTCTCCATTACTAAAGTGAAAGTCACAGAATTGTGGTCACTATCTCCAAAATGCTCCCCCACTAACAAATCTATCACTTGCCCTGGTTCATTACCCAGTACTAAATCCAATATTGCCCCTCCTCTGGTCGGACAATCTACATACTGTGTTAGAAAAGCTTCCTGGACACACTGCACAAACACCACCCCATCCAAACTATTTGATCTAAAGAGTTTCCACTCAATATTTGGGAAGTTAAAGTCGCCCATGACTACTACCCTATGACTTCTGCACCTTACCAAAATCTGTTTCCCAATCTGTTCCTCCACATCTCTGCTACTATTGGGGGGCCTATTGAAAACTCCTAACAAGGTGACTGCTCCTTTCCTATTTCTGACTTCAACCCATACTACCTCAATAGGGTGATACTCCTCGAACTGCCTTTCTGCAGTTGTTATACTATCTCTAATTAATAATGCCACCCCCCCACCTCTTTTACCACCCTCCCTCATCTTATTGAAACATCTATAACCAGGGACCTCCAACAACCATTTCTGCCCCTCTTCTATCCAAGTTTCCGTGATGGCCACCACATCGTAGTCCCAAGTACCGATCCATGCCTTAAGTTCACCCACCTTATTCCTGATGCTTCTTGCGTTGAAGTATACACACTTCAACCCATCTCCGTGCCTGCAAGTACTCTCCCTTGTCAGTGTTCCCTTCCCCACTGCCTCACTACATGCTTTGGCGTCCTGAATATCGGCTACCTTAGTTGCTGGACTACAAATCCGGTTCCCATTCCCCTGCCAAATTAGTTTAAACCCTCCCGAAGAGTACTAGAAAACCTCCCTCCCAGGATATTGGTGCCCCTCTGGTTCAGATGCAACCCGTCCTGCTTGTACAGGTCCCACCTTCCCTAGAATGCGCTCCAATTATCCAAATACCTGAAGCCCTCCCTCCTACACCATTCCTGCAGCCACGTGTTCAACTGCACTCTCTCCCTATTCCTAGCCTCGCTATCACGTGGCACCGGCAACAAACCAGAGATGACAACTCTGTCTGTCCTGGCTTTTAACTTCCAGCCTAACTCCCTAAACTTGTTTATTACCTCCACACCCCTTTTCCTACCTATGTCGTTGGTACCAATGTGCACCACGACTTCTGGCTGCTCCCCCTCCCCCTTAAGGATCCTGAAGACACGATCCGAGACATCCCTGGCCCTGGCACCCGGGAGGCAACATACCTTCCGGGAGTCTCGCTCGCGACCACAGAATCTCCTATCTATTCCCCTAACCATTGAATCTCCTACAACTATTGCTTTTCTATTCTCCCCCCTTCCCTTCTGAGCCCCAGAGCCAGACTCAGTGCCAGAGACCTGACCGCTAGGGCCTTCCCCCGGTAGGTCATCCCCCCCAACAGCATCCAAAACGGTATACTTGTTTTGAAGGGGAACGGCCACGAGGGATCCCTGCACTGTCTGCCTGTTTGTTTTATTCCCCCTGACTGTAACCCAGCTATTCATGTCCTGTACCTTGGGTGTGGTTACCTCCTTGTAACTCTTCTCAATCACCCCCTCTGCCTACCGGATGATCCGAAGTTCATCCAGCTTCAGCTCCAGTTCCCTAACACGGTCTTTGAGGAGCTGAAGTTGGGTGCACTTCCCGCAGGTATAGTCAGCGGGGACACCGGTGGTATCCCTCACCACCCACATCCTACAGGAGGAGCATGCAACTGGCCTAGCCTCCATCCCCTCTTACCTTAAAGAATATAGCTGACCTGTGAACTAACTAGATCTCCGCCCTCCGACTCTGCTCCCAGTCAGCTACACTTTTTGTAAACTCCTGGCTCTCTTCGCACTCTTTGCGGAAATGTCGGAAACAAAATGAAAGGAGCACCTTATTCCCTCCTCACCTAACTCCCTCGGTCACCAAACTCTTACTATAGCACTCAAAAAGCACCAAATTCAGCACTTCAGTTGAACTACAACCTCGCTTTAGTGGTCATTGATCGTGCATCAATTTAATAAGCTAGTTTTTTTAAGAAGAAAGGATGGAGCTCCGAATCAAGCCGGAGTGTCTGCAACTTAGCCCCCATGCGGCGAACTTAGCAGAAATCTTTAAGCACTGGCTGGCGTGCTTTAAAGGGTATTTCGAGATGGACGAAAACGCACCCACGGGTGAGCAGAAACTGCACGTCCTGCACTCAAGGGTGAGCCCGGAGATTTACACCCTCATCGAGGAAGCGGAAGACTTTGATGCAGCAATAGAGCTGCTAAAAGGACACTATATTCGCCCGGTAAACCAGGTCTAAGCCCGGCACCTGCTCGCAACAAGGCGACAAACCCCTGGGGAATCGCTGGAGGAATTCTACCGTGCACTCCTGGTGTTGGGCAGAAGCTGCGGCTGCGAGCAAGTTTCTGCGAGCGAACACACGGAACTCTTAGTCCGGAATGCTTTTGTGGCAGGTATGCTATCGTCACAAATCCGCCAGCGCCTGTTAGAAAAGGACACCCTGGGTCTCAGGGAGGCACGGGCCCTTGCAGGCCCCCTGGATGTAGCCTCCAGGAACACCCGCGCCTACGTTCCCGACCGCGCGGCAGCCCACTGAGCAGCGTGGAAGCCCCCCGTGCGGCCGACCCCGAGACTTCCCCCATTCCCCCACAGGCCTGCATTGCAAGGCGGTCTGGCAACCCCGAGGGGCCCCGCTGCTACTTTTGCAGGCAGGCCAAGCACCCCCGCCAGCGCTGACCGGCCCACGCATCCACCTGCAAGGGATGTGGCAAAAAGGGCCATTTTGTGGGGGTATGCCAGGCCCGAGCGGTGGCCGCGGTCTCCAGCGGCGAATGCGGATCGGAACCACAAACTTCTCCACGGGCCCCGTGCGGCCAGCGGTCGCCGCCACCTCCATATCCCAGGGCCACGTGCGGACCCCGGGCGCCGCCATCTTGTTCCGCGGACGCCAGGTTGGAGGGATGGGCGCTGCCATTTTGTGCACCCCCAGCCATGTGCGACCAATGGGAGACCCCATCTTGGATGAACCCCCAGGACCCCAGCTCGGCTGACCACACACTGCCAGAAGAGAACTCTCAACTGTTGCGATTGGCCTCGGTGACTCTGGATCAGTCACGGCCTTGAACACTCTCAACCGCTACGACGACAGTTTTCATCAACGGGCACGAGACGTCCTGCCTAGTTGACTCTGGGAGCACGGAGAGCTTCATACACCCCGACACGGTAAAATCTCACTGGCCTCCGGGTCACACTCAGTGGAGATAAAGGGGTTTTGTGTAGCAAACCTCACAGTCCAGGGAAGGGAATTCAAAAATTTCCATCTCTACGTTCTTCCCCACCTCTGCGCGGCTACACTCCTGGGTTTAGACTTCCAGTGTAACCTTCAAAGCCTGACCTTCCAATTCGGCGGCCCTAGACCCCCCCTTACTGTCTGCGGCCTCGCGACCCTTAAGGTCAACCCGCCTTCCCAGTTTGCGAACCTCACCCCGGATTGCAAACCCGTTGCCACCAGGAACAGGCCCTACAGTGCCCAGGACCTGATCTTTATTAGGTCAGAGGTCCAAAGGCTACTGAAGGAAGGGGTCATTGAAGCCAGTAACAGCCCCTGGAGAGCTCAAGTAGTGGTGGTAAAGACTGGGAATAAGCATAGGATGGTCATTGACTGCAGTCAGACCATCAACAGGTTTACGCAGCTGGACGCATACCCTCTCCCCCGCATATCCGACCTGGTAAACAGGATCGCGCATTATAAGGTCTTCTCCACGGTGGATCTCAAGTCCGCCTACCACCAGCTCCCCATCCACACCAGTGACCGCAAATACACTGCCTTCGAGGCAGACGGGCGGCTCTATCACTTCTTAAAGGTTCCCTTCGGTGTCACCAATGGGGTCTTGGTCTTCCAGCGTGAGATGGACCGAATGGTTGACCGATACGGTTTACGGGCAACATTCCCATATCTCGATAATCTCACCATCTGTGGCCACGACCAGCAGGACCACGACACCAACCTCCGAAAAGTTCTCCAGACCGCTAAAATCCTTAACCTAACATACAGAAGGATAAATGCGTGTTTTGCACCGACCGTCTAGCCAGTCTCGGCTACGTAGTGTGAAATGGAGTTATAGGCCCAGACCCTGAGCGCATGCGCCCCCTTATGGAGTTCCCCCTTCCTCACTGCTCCAAGGCCCTGAAACGCTGCCTAGGGTTTTTCAGCTACTACGCCCACTGGGTCCCCAACTATGCGGACAAAGCCCGTCCCCTGATCCAATCCACAGTTTTTCCCCTGTTGATGGAGGCCCACCAGGCCTTCAGCCGCATCAAAGCAGACATTGCAAAGGCCACGATGCCCGCCATCGACGAGTCCCTCCCCTTCCAGGTCGAGAGCGATGCGTCCGACGTAGCTCTGGCGGCCACCCTCAACCAAGCGGCAGACCCGTGGCCTTCTGCTCCCGCACCCTCCATGCTTCCAAAATCCGCCACTCCTCAATCGAAAAGGAGGCCCAGGCCATAGTAGAAGCTGTGCGACATTGGAGGCACTACCTGGCCGGCAGGAGATTCATCCTCCACACTGACCAACGGTCGGTGGCTTTCATGTTTGAAAATGCACAGCGGGGCAAGATTAAAAACGACAAGATCTTGCGGTGGAGGATAGAACTCTCCACCTACAACTACGCGATCTTGTACCGTCCGGGGAAGCTAAACGAGCCTCCTGATGCCCTGTCCCGCGGCACATGTGCCACCGCACAAGTGGACCGCCTCCGAGCCTTCCACGAGGACCTCTGCCACCCGGGGGTCACTCGCTTTTTCCATTTTGTCAAGACCCACAACCTGCCTTACTCCATCGAGGAGGTCAGGACAGCCACCAGGGACTGCCAAATCTGCGCGGAGTGCAAACCGCACTTCTACCGGCCAGAGAAAGCGCACCTGATAGAGGCTTCCCGTCCCTTTGAACGCCTCAGCATGGACTTCAAAGGCCCCCTCTCCTCCACCGACCGCAACACGTATTTCCTGAACGTGATTGACGAGTACTCCCGGTTCCCATTCGCCATCCCCTGCCCCGATATGACTTCTGCCATCACCGTCCACCGTCATCCAGGCCCTCCACAGCATCTTCACACTGTTCGGTTTCCCCACCTACGTCCACAGTGATCAGGGATCCTCTTTCATGAGCGATGAGCTGCGTCAGTTCCTGCTCAGCAAGGGCATTGCCTTGAGCAGGATGACCAGCTATAACCCCCGGGGAAACAGACAGATGGAGTGGGAGAATGGGACGGTCTGGAAGGCCGTCCTGCTGGCCCTGCGGTCTAAAAATCTCCCGGTCTCCTGCTAGCAGGAGGTCCTCCCCAACGCGCTCCACTCCATCCGGTCGCTCCTCTGCACCGCGACTTACGAGACTCCTCATGAACGTCTCTTTGCCTTCCCCAGGAAGTCCACCTCCGGGGTCTCGCACGCAACATGGCTGACAGTTCCTGGACCCATCCTCCTTCACAAGCATGTGCGGATCCATAAGTCGGACCCTTTGGTCGAAAGGGTCCACCTGCTACACGCGAACACGCCTACGTGGCACAGCCCGACAGGCGCCCGGACACAGTCTCCCTCCAGGACCTGGCACCCGCTGGTTCCCCACCCACGGCCCCCGACTTGACACCCCCCACCCCCCCACCGGTTGCCTCATTCACCCCTGCACCACTCCCCCTCCCCCCAGCGAACCTCACCACAGCCCCCCGCGCCAGGAGGATCCACCTCCCATTGGTTCCACTCAGGGGTGACGAAGACGAGGACAACACGATCCCGGAGTCACAGGTGACCAAGTCGGCGGCCACATCACCACCAGGACTGAGGGATCGCAGAGGAGGGTCAAGGCCCCCGACAGACTGAACTTGTAATTCTTTTTTCCACCCCCCCCCCCCCCCCCCCCCCCCGCCGGACTCATTTTTAACAGGGGTGAATGTGGTAGTCACCACTAGTTGTATTACATGTATTACGGCACTGCCCGTACAGTAGAGGTACATGGGTAAATCCCTGCCTGCTGGCTCCGCCCAGTAGGCGGCGTATAAATGTGTGTGCTCGCCGGTGCTGCAGCCATTCTGGTTCCAGCTACAGGAGGCACAACATCTTTGCTCAATAAAGCCTCGATTATTCCACTACTCTTGTCTTTGTGGTAATTGATAGTGCATCAGGAACATTCTACTCTAGATTTGGTATTTATGCAATGAACAGTTCCCCATGGTCTGCACCATTGCGTTGACGCCCTCAGCGGTGCTCCTCAGTGATTGGGCCATGCTCTGCAGCGTCTCGGACATTCTGATCTGAGAGCGGGACATGTCCCGCAGGACCTCATCCAGGTCAGCCTGGTACTGGGTGACATCGCCCAGTGAGGCGGACATTCTGTCGAGACCCTCAGCCATGGCCGTCACCGACTGCATGACACCTTGATCATCTTCACTAAAGGTGCCGACACCATGCACCAGGCTGTCCACTGTGGTCACCACCCAAGCAGTGTTGGCCTCAATGCCACCTCCAGCGCCCGTAGCCTCTGGTACTTCTCCAAGTGGCTATGGATTTGCTTGAGTGTTGCTGACATTCCCTCTGAATGTCCGGGCCGTTCCGTAACATCTCCATCAGCTCCGGGAAAGCCTTTTCCACAGGCCCAGCATCAGTCCTGGGATCCAGCTGATCTCCGACTGCTTTTTCACCTGGGGGTTCCTGCCTCCACCTGATATACATCAGCAGCAGTGTGGCGCTCACCAGATTGTGCCCCAGAAGCCAGTCCACTAACATTTCCCACCCAGGTGCCTGTATCTGCACTGATGGAGGGTGGGGATGACAGCTGTCTGACAGCCAGCAGGGTGGCATTCTCGGAGCTCTCCTACGAGGTGGTCTGCTGGGTTGGGCCATTCATTTGGCTGGAGCACCTGCGGGAGTGGTCAGTGGGAGGTGTCATGTGACAGTACCCTTTAAGAAATGGGTGTTTAAGATATTTACCTTTAAGAAATGGAGCTGCTCATGTTACTGGAGTGATGACAGAGTGTGGGTGGAGCGGAGCTCTACTTCGGCTTTTTAGTTTCAATTTGAGAAAAAGCTTTGGGTGTGTCGGTGGTTTTCTGTGAGCTGCACTGCTGTTGATCTCTGCCATCCAAAGACTATGGATCATTTGGTGAACTCAGAATTGTAAACGGTCTCAGTATTGAATGTACACCTAATGTGCTCCTGTTTGAAGGTTTGTTAAGTCTTTTGGATGTTAAAAGGACGGCTCAGATGATTACTTAGTGTTGTATTCTTTGGGGGTTATCTTTGAGTTACTGGTTGCTGAGATAATCACTGTTTGTTTAAAAAGGTTAACTTGAGTTCATAGAATAAACATTGCTTTGTTTTTAAAAACCACTGCTCCATTTTCTGCTGTACCATACCTGTAGAGTGAGCTGTGTGCTCCCCATACCACAATCTATTAAAAGTTGTGGGTCAGGTGAACTCCATGATACACTCTGGGATTCTCTAAACCCTGGACCATAACAATTGGAGGCTCATCCGGGATAAAAGTCTATCTATTGGATTGGCTTAGTGAACTTAAAGATAGTGAGGGGTGAGCATATTGTGGTTGCTTTTCAGGTGTGGTATTCTAGTTTAAGTGGGGAGTGTGTTGTGAACAATGGCTTTTTCTGAGGCTCAGACGTTTTTGGGGGTGGAGACGGTCACACGCTGTACCTTACGGACAGAGACTAAAAGCAGACTGTTAGATTTGGCAAAAAACATTGCAGTTAACATTACCTGACAAAATGCGAAAAGATGAGGTAATTATGGCGGTGGCTAAGCATTTAAAGTTGCCTGAGATACAGTCTGATTCATTGGAAATGGCAAAAATTCAGTTGCAGATTAAGCAACCTGAACATGAAAAAGAATTAAAGCAGCTTGAATATGCAATGAGAGAAAAAGAAAAAGAGTGAGAGTTTGAACTTCAGAAAATGGCTATGAAACATAACAGTCAGTTAAAATTGGCAGACGTAAAGGGAAACGTACAGTTGGATGATAGTGATGAGGATAGTGAGAAAGAGCCTCAAAGAGCGTCAAAGTCGAAGGCTTGGTGGGAATCTATTTAAATATGTCCAAGCATTGCCAAGGTTTGACGAGGAGGTAGAAGCCTTTTTAATTTCATTTGAGAAGGTATCTAAACAAATGAAATGACCACAGGACATGTGGGTATTACTGATTCAAACAAAGCTGGTAGGTAGAGCTAGTGAAGTGTTTGCATCACTACCGGAGGAGGTATCTGGAACGTATGAGGAGGTGAAAAAACCCATCTTGGATGCATATGAACTAGTGCCTGAAGCTGACAGACAAAGGTTTAGAAATTTAAGGAAAGAATTTGGTCAAACATAGATGGAGTTTGAAAGAATCAAACAGAGTAATTTTGATAGGTGGATAAGGGCTTTGAAAATAGACCAAACGTATGAAGCTCTCAGAGAAATTATACTTTTGGAGGAGTTTAAAAATTCAATTCCTTATGTAGTGAGAATTCATGTGGAAGAGCAGAGGGTTAAAACTGCGAGATTAGCAGCAGAAATGGCAGATGATTATGAATTAGTTCATAAATCAAATCTTGGTTTCCAACATCAGTTTCAGCCTGAGGGATAGAAACTGGGGACATGAGAAATACTCAAGTGGTAAAAGTAAAGGTGATCTGATGGGAGATAATAAGGAGAGTGTACCTCAGATTTAAAAAGAAATCCAGGAGGGTGGAAAAGAACTGAAAAGTTTCAAATGTTTTCACTGTAATAAAGTAGGCCATGTAAAGTCACAGTGTTGGTGGTTGAAGAAAAGCACTGGGAAGGCTGATGTGGTAAAACAGGATAAGATAGTGGGGTTTGTTAAAGTAGTAAAGGAAAGCCCTTGTGAAGCGAAGGAGGTGCAAAGGACTGTACAGCCTGATCAAGAGGTGATTGATAAAAAGGTGCC
This sequence comes from Scyliorhinus torazame, assembly GCF_047496885.1. Lineage (NCBI taxonomy): Eukaryota > Metazoa > Chordata > Chondrichthyes > Carcharhiniformes > Scyliorhinidae > Scyliorhinus > Scyliorhinus torazame. The sequence continues at coordinate 201,205,934 of NC_092709.1, forward strand.
AGATCTCTTTAAAGAATTTACTTGTGTGGTGAAGTTTACTCATGTGTATCTGAAGGAGTAGGTAAAGAAGTCACAATTTTAAGAGATACGGGAGCTAGTCAATCCTTAATGGTAAGGGATGAGGAGTTATGTAGTTTGGGAAGAATGTTGCCAGAAAAGGTGGTAATATGTGGAATTCAGGGTGAGAGGAGTAGTGTTCCATTATATAAGGTAAGGTTGGAAAGTCCAGTGAAGAGTGGTGAAGTGGTAATAGGAGTAATAGAGAAACTATCTTGTCCAGGAATACAGTTTATCTTGGGTAATGATATAGCTGGTTCGCAAGTGGGAGTGATGCCTACTGTGGTTGATAAGCCAGTGGAAAATCAGACAACTGAAGTGTTGAAGGACGAATATCCTGGGATTTTTCCAGATTGTGTAGTAACAAGGTTGCAAAGTCACAGGTTAAGACAAGAGGAGAAACCAAAGAGTGAAGATGACGTTGAAGTGCAATTGTCAGAAACGATTTGTGGTCAGATGGTTGAAAAAGAACAAGAACAGGTGGAGGATGAGGTGGATATTTTTAGTTCAGGAAAATTGGCGGAGTTACAACTGGAAGATGTAGAAATAAAACAGATGTATCAGAAAGTGTATACGGAACAGGAATCTGGGTGTATACCAGAGTGTTATTACCGTAAAAGTGATGTCTTGATGAGAAAATGGAGACCTTTACATATGCAGGCAGATGAAAAGTGGCAGAAGTTCATCAAGTAGTATTGCCGGTAGGGTATCGAAAGGAGGTGTTGCGAGTTGCACATGAGGTAACAGTGGCAGGTCATTTGGGAATAAGGAAAACTCAAGCTAAAATACAAAAACATTTTTATTGGCCTGGACTACATAAAGATGTAGTTAAATTTTGTCAATCATGTCACACATGTCAAGTGATAGGGAAACCTCAAGCAGTGATAAAACCAGTGCCCTTAATACCCATTCCAGCATTTGATGAACCTTTTACAAGGGTCCTAATTGATTGCATAGGACCGCTTCCTAAAACAAAAAGTGGGAATCAATATCTTTTGACTATAATGGATGTGTCTACTAGGTTTCCAGAGGCCATTCCAGTACGTAATATTACAGCTAAAAAGATTGTGGAGGAGTTACTGAAATTCTTTACTAGATATGGACTACCCACAGAAATACAATCGGATCAACGATCAAATTTTACCTCCAGGTTATTCAAAGAAGTAATGGATAGCTTAGGAATAAAACAATTTAAATCTACTCAGAATCCATTCAGAATCGCAGGGAGCGTTAGAAAGGTGGCATCAGACATTAAAGACAATGTTGAGGGCTTATTGTCAAGATTATCCAGAGGGTTAGGATAAAGGAATTCCATTCGTACTGTTTGCAATTAGGGATGCTCCTAATGAGTCAACCAAATTTAGTCCTTTTGAACTAATTTTTGGTCATGAGGTAAGAGGACCACTTAAATTGATTAAGGAAAAATTGGTGAGTGAGAATTCGGAAATTACATTATTGGATTACGTGTCAAATTTTAGGGAACGATTAAATAGAGCAGATAAATTGGCTAGACAACATTTAAAAGTTGCACAAAATGTGATGAAAAGGGTAACAGACAAGAAATCCAAAGTTCGTAGTTTTGCCAGTGGAGATAAAGTTTTAGTATTGTTACTAGTGGTAGGTGAACCTTTTAAAGCAATGTTTTGTGGACCTTATCAGATTGAAAGGAAATTAAGTGAGGTGAATTATGTGGTTAAAAACACCAAATCCAGATGACTGTGAATTTGACATACCTCAAATTAAATTGGAAAATGAGGATGTTCTTAAAAATTGGGATAAATTGTTGAGTTATGTTGATATCACATGAGCAAGTTTGTGGAGATAAATTTGGAAGTACTAAAATGGCTATACATGATGTAGATGTGGGAAATGCTGTTCCAATCAAACAACATCCATACAGACTTAACCCTTTAAAATTGGCACAGGTTAACAAAGAGACTGAGAGTATGCTTAATAATGGCACAATTGAAGTGGGTTGCAGTCAATGGAGCTCACCCATAGTGATGATACCAAAACCAGACAGTACCCAACGGTTGCGTGTGGACTATAGAAAGGTTAATGCAGTTACAAAAACGGACTCTTATCCTATCCCACGTTTGGAAGATTGCATTGAGAAAGTGAGACAATCAGTTTTTATTTCCAAAGTGGATTACTTAAAGGTTACTGGCAGGTACCTTTATCCGAAAGGGCGAAGGAGATGTCAGCTTTTGTGACTCCAGATGGTATATACCAATTCAAAGTTATGCCATTTGGCATGAACAACGTCCAAGCCACATTTCAACGGTTAACTAACAAAGTTGTTTCAGGATTACCCAATTGTGCGGTATATATCGACGATCTGGTAATTTTCAGCCAGACTTGGAAAGACCATTTAAAACATCTGATGGAGTTATTCGATCAACTTCAGGAGGTGGGTTTGGTGATAAACCTAGCTAAAAGTGAATTTGGAAAGGCCCAAGTCACTTTGCTTGGCCATATAATCGGACAGGGTCGAATGGTCCCATGGGATGTGAAAACAAAAATTATTGGGGAGTTTCCGATACCCTCGACACAACGGGAAATAATGCGATTTCTTGGTATGAGTGGATTTTACCGGAGATTTGTACCCAATTTTAGCAGTGCGTTCGCTCCACTGACGGACTTGCTCAAGAAGCGTAACCAATTCCAGTGGACAGCAGAGTGTCAACAGGCATTTGACGGCCTGAAGGCTGTGTTAACCACTGCTCCTGTGTTAGTCATCCCAAATTATACCATTCAAAGTGGCTGTTGATGCAAGTGATGTGGGCATAGGTGCGGTGCTTCTACAGGACGACGACGAAGGGCTAGAGTGGCCCATTGGTTATTTTAAAAAGAAATTGAATTCTCATCAGAAAAAGTATTCCACGATTGAGAAGGAGACTTTGTGTTTGGTGCTGGCTTTGCAACATTTTCACATTTATGTAACCAGCAATCCGTCTGACGCCGTTATATACACTGATCATAATCCGTTGACATTTTTGGAGCGATTCGGGAATAACAATGCAAGGCTGTTTCGCTGAAGTTTACTGTTACAGCCATTTCATTTAAAAATAGTACATGTGTAAGGACGAGAATACGTGATAGCTGATGCTTTGTCACGAATGTGATGAACGGAAGCAATTTCAGTTGGAGGAAGGAGAACAAAAATGGACTATATTATTGTACCTGTTTGCGTGTGTTGTTTTTTTGAAACAATAACGTATATTTGCTGTGTGCATTTCTTAAAGGATGGTGAAAAGGTGGAAAATGAAACCATCTTGAAGTTGATGGTTTTTTTTTTCTTGGGGGAGAGGTGTCATGTAAGATTACCCTTTACGAAATGGGTGTTTAAGAAATGTACCTTTAAGAAATGGAGCTGCTCATGTTATTGGAGTGATGTCAGAGTGTGGGTGATGCTGAGCTCTACTTCTGCATTTTAGTTTCAGTTTGAGAAATAGCTTTGGGTGTGTCTGTGGTTTTCTGTGAGCTGCACTGCTGTTGATCTCTGCCATCCAAAGACTATGAATCATTTTGTGAACTCAGAATTGTAAAAGGTCTCAGTATTGAATGTACACCTAATGTGCTCCTGTTTGAAGGTTTGTTCAGTCTTTTGGATGTTAAGAGGACAGCTCAAATGATTACTTAGTGTTGTATTCTTTGGGGGTTATCTTTGAGTTAATGGTTGCTAAGATATTCACTGTTTGTTTAAAAAGGTTAACTTGAGTTCATAGAATAAACATTGCTTTGTTTTTAAAAAACACTGGTCCATTTTCTGCTGTACCATACCTGTAGAGTGAGCTGTGTGCTCCCCATAACACAATCTATTAAAAGTTGTGGGTCAGGTGTACTCCATGACACACTTTGGGATTCTCTAAACCCTGGCCCATAACAGAGGCAATAACAACTCATGTTTGACAGGTACCCTTAGGTGGAGCCCCGTGATTCCTCACCTCTGTGGCGTCTGCCAGCCCCCACGTTGGTGACTGCCCTGTCCTTGGCCGCACCAGTCTCCTCCTTGAAGGTGGTACGATTCTGATGTCTGGCACCCCTCTGCCAATCTGGACGCTCTCCCAGCGATTGTGGGAGATCATTTCCTGAGGAGACACAGAGAGGACATCATGAGCCACACGTATGGTTCACAGTGGTGGGAGGGGGTGTGTAAAGGGAGGGTTGAAGGGGGAGGGGTGGAGGAAGGGTATGAGGGAATTGCAAGGGGAGGGGCTGCAGGGAGGGTTGGGGGTTGCATGGAGAATTAGGGTGTGGATGCTCCCATGGGGGCAGAAAGTTTTCAGGGGTGGGGGGTGGGGTGGGGGTGGGGGCTGGCAATAGTGTCTACTCACTCGTGCTGCCCGGTGTATGTAATTGACTTTCTCCCTGCACTGGACGCCAGCTCTCCTGGTCACACTCCCTGAGTTCACTGCCTCCGCCACCTTGTCCAAGGCGGGCCTATGGCTGACCCTCCTGGACTTTCGGGGGAACAGGACATCCCTTCTGGCCTCCACAGCATCTTGCAGCCTCCCCAGGTCAGCGCCATTATTGCGAGCTGGCTGGGGTTGGCTGAACAAGTGCAGTCTAAGTGCTGCTCGACCTTGTTAGCGAGGTTCTGGCGAGCGCGGTACCGGTGAATCAGCTGGCGATCCTTCATTTGTGGCGAGAAACCCATGAAACCTTGTTAAGTTGACCAATTAACGTTGAATTGTATTGCAGGCCTTGCTGGGCTGAGCACCGGGAAGCTCCTGGCAATTCCCGCTCACTACCACACTTAGAAATCTTCCCAGAGAATCGCGCCCAAAGTTAATGAAATTTTGTAATTCAGGGCGAGAGCAGGACACGCACCAATACAGTAATCGCTGTACTCGATAAAGAGTTGAGGAAGGGGGCCCAAGTAGAATTGAAACAATGAATGTTCTTTACATCCCATTAAAAAGCAGGCATAGCTAGGATCAAGTGGGTACCCATCTTTTTATCTTGACCCACCACTTATTACATCTTATTGCATCTCCAACTTTTTCCAGCTCTGATGAAAGGTCATTAACCTGAAATGTTGGCCTGGATTTTCTTTTTTAAAAATATATTTATTAAAGTTTTTTAACACAATTTTTCTCCCTTACAAACAATACCCCCCCCCCCCCCCCCCCGTAACAAAAAAAAAAGAGAAATTGCGCAGAGCAAGATATATACATGGCAAAATGATATATTTACACAGCTTTGTACACTGGCCCTCATCCGTACGTGCCAGTTTCCCCAACCCTTCATGTTATCTCTTGCTCATCCACTCTCCCAGGCAGTCCCCCCCCCTCCCAGGACGCCCCCTCCACCCCCCCACCAAGGTTGCTGCTGCTGCTGACCGACCTTCCTCTAACGCTCCGCGAGATAGTCTAGGAACGGTTGCCACCGCCTGTAGAACCCCTGCGCAGACCCTCTCAAGGCGAACTTAATCCTCTCCAACTTTATGAACCAAGCCATATCATTTATCCAGGCCTCCTGCATGGGGGGCTTCGCCTCCTTCCACATTAGCAAGATCCTTCGCCGGGCTACTAGGGACGCAAAGGCCAGAATGCCAGCCTCTTTCGCCTCCTGCACTCCCGGTTCGTCCACTACTCCAAATATTGCTAGCCCCCAGCTTGGCTTGACCCGGACTTTCACCCCCTGAGATATTGCTCCCGCCACTCCTCTCCAGAACCCCTCCAGTGCCGGGCATGACCAAAACATATGGACATGGTTCGCCGGGCTCCCTGAGCACCTTCCACATCTGTCCTCTACCCCAAAGAACCTACTCAACCTCGCCCCCGTCAAGTGCGCTCTGTGGACCACCTTAAATTGTATCAGGCTGAGCCTGGCACACGAGGAGGAGGAATTAACCCTACCTTGGGCATCAGCCCACAGACCTTCCTCGATCTCCTCCCCCAGCTCCTCCTCCCATTTACCCTTCAACTCTTCTACCAGCGCTTCCCCCTCTTTCAACTCCTGGTGTATTTCCGTCACTTTGCCCTCCCCGACCCATACACCCGAGATCACCCTATCTTGAACTTCTTGTGCCGGGAGCAACGGGAATTCCCTCACCTGTCGCCTCACAAAAGCCCTCACCTACATATATCTAAAGGCATTTCCCGGGGGTGTTGGCCTGGATTTTCACCAAGTTGGGTTGGCTCGGGAGCCCTTTAAAATTGGCGGCCGGATCTCGATTTTGAGATTCCTAACCCCAAACCTGGGCCGTTTGATTTTTTTTGGGAGTGTGTTTAAAGGATGAGGACTGCTTCCTGTCAGAATGCTGCACCCAGCATTTCTGGGCTGGCTTCATTTTGGAGGTAGATATCTCTTACTCTTCTGTAATTTTCATGGAGGTAATTTTCATGTTTTTAAAGAGTCATGGTTCATAGTCCCTCAGAGGTGTTGTGAATCCTAGCGAAAGGATCAATTCAAAAGATCCCCCTCATGTCCCCATGCAGGTTATACTCCCCATACAACCCATGTCCCCAAATGTCCCCTATGCCAAGTTCTGCCCTTCTACCCCACCCCCTGTGTTCCCTCAAGCCCCCTATGCTAAGCTCTACCCTTCAACCCATCCTTCCAGGCATCTCATGGTCAGTATGCCAAGCAATGGCACTTCCATACCTATAGACCCACCACACACTTTCTAGAACCAGTGTATAGTGGGATCTATTTCAAAAATAAAGATTTTGTGTTGTAATATGTTATATTTATGTTACAGGGAGCATTGCTTCGTATCAGGCCTCTGATCCTGTCAGCCGGCTGCTGTTGCTGGCTTTTGGTGTATCTTCAGCCCTGCTTGTTCAAGCTGTCACTTGGTGGTCAGGAAGCAATCAGCAACGGTATCTATCTTATTTTTGCCTATTGTACAATTTTGTATCTTTTGTACCTTCTGGTGTGGACAAACTAGAATTTAAACAAAAAATACAGCAGCAAATCCAAAAAGTTTATTTAATGATCTTGCAGTTGCAAACTTGACATATGTCGTCAGAAACTTGTTTAGATTATCACATGTCCAAGGTAAATTAACAACACAAGCTATTGCATTTTTATATATGTGGCCATTTATAATTTTTCAAATACGGGTGGTTGGTAACATTCAGATGTGAAGTCTTTACAATCTGTGAGGATATCCGAACAGTCTCTTTAGCAAGTAGCTCTGCCAATACTGATGTTATTTGTCCAGAAGATATGATTGAATTTAGTTTCTCATTGTAGGTAATTCCCAGCGAGGTTGCTGTGTAAAATGGCTTACAGGGGTGATGTGGTTCATTTTTTGAGAACGTAAGAAATAGAAGCAAAAGAAAATCGTATAGCCCGTCAAACCTGCTCTCCCATTCATTATGATCATGGCTGATCTTGGGCTGCCTGTCCACCTCCCTCTCCAAACCTCTTGATGCCCTGAGAGATGAAGAATCTGTCTATCTCAGCCAAAAATATGCTCAATGGTGGTGCATCCATACCCCTCTGGGTTTGAGAATTCCAAAGATTCAGAACTCTGTAAGTGAAGAAGTTTCCACTCATCTTAGTCCTAAATGATTGGCCTTTATTCCTACATTGTACACCCTTGTACTAAATGTCTCAGCCAGGGGAATGACCTCTCAGTATCTACCCTGTCAGGTCCCTTCATAATCTTGAATGTTTCAATGAGATCACCTCTCATTCTTCCGAAATCCAGGGAATATACACTTAAATGACTCAACCTCTCATCATAAGCCAACCCTCTCCTCTCATGGGCCAACCTCGTGAACCTTTGTTATACTGCCTCCAATGCAGGTATAACCTTCCTTAAATATGGAGACCCAAACTGCACACTGTATTACAGATATGGTCTCACCAAACCCCTGTACAATTGTAGCAAGATTTCTTAATTATTTTACTCCAATTCCCTTGCAGTAAGGCCAAAATTCCATTTGCCATCCTAATTTTGTGCTGCACCTGCATGCTAACCTTTGTGTTCCTTGTCTGAGTACACCCGAGTCTCTCTGAGTGTCAACATTTATAAGTTTCATGACTTTTTAAAAATATTCTGCTTTTCTATTCCTATGACCAAAGTGAGTAACCACACAATTCCTCATTATGCTCCATCTGTCACTTTGTTGCCCACTCATCTAACCTGTCTATATTTCCTTGCAGCCTCTTTGTGCCCTCACAGTTCCAATCCCCCCTAGCATTGTTTGATCGGCTAGTTTAGATACGTTACTTTCTGTCCCTTCTAAGTCATTAATATCGATTGTAAATCTCCTGAGGGTCCAGCACTGATCCATGTGCCATCATGAACATGCCCTATTTATCCCTACTCTCTGCATTTGTATCTGTGCTAATGTATCCCATGAAATATTTGCTCAATGTCTTTGTCATCTCCTTATTTCCCATGATGTATTGTTCCTTTAATAACTTCTGTCAGATGATTTGCAATACTATTGATATCAGAGCAAGGAATAACTGTGGCCCATGTCAAAATACTCTTGGCTAAAGGAAGAGGAAAGTAGTGAAAAGGGACAAGCTAACGAATGTCAAGATGAAGTAAGATTTTGTTGATAAAATAAAATTGTATAAAGGAGAAATCATTGAAACCAGAATGTAAAATAATTAGTTTGACAAATATGCAGTTTCTCAAAAGTGACTCTTTTGCTAAACTTTGCTAAACTGTCTTATCATAAAGGGTAAACAGATACTAACATTTGATTCAATTTCATGTCTGCAGGCTCTGCAGAACCTGGGGTTTCATTTTGGGTCATTTTCTGCTACTTGTACTAAGGATCTGGTGTACCTCCCTGAACCCAATATGGTCATGCAACACATTCAACATTTTAACACTGTCCCTGGGTGCCATTGTGACTTTGGACAGAATACATTCAGGTAAATAAGACAGTCAAGCTATGCAGTCTTGTAATATTCAAGGAAGTTATAATGTTCTTCCAGCTAATTCATGTAGAAATTGTTGGCTGAGCACACCTTATAATTTATTATTGCCGTCTCATAGACTGTCGAGATTTAAAAAGATGTGATAAGTGTATTTTTCAAAATACATTTAGTTTGCCTGGTCTTTTGACCCGGTAGTAATCATTTGGTAATTTTATTTAGCATTCAGCTATGACTTGGGTATTTTTTTACAAGACAGGAAACAGTGGTCATACATCTAAAATGTTGGGTGTTTTAACTTTAGAACAATATAGAGTTAATTAAAATTAGGAAAGGACACAATTGGGGCCTGGATTCTCCGCTTAGGAGACTAAGGCCGGGATTCTTCGAAAATGGGGCTGTGTCTCCACGCCCGCCGGAAAACGGGCGCAAATCACCAACCTTTTTCAAAAAATCCGGAGTGATCCTCCGGAGTTCAGGGGGCTAGCAGGGTCCCGGCGTGCGCCGTGCAGCTCTTGCTGCCGATACGGGGCTCTGCACCTTCAGCTGTGGGTCCACGTGTGTGCGTGCCGGCCGTTTTGCGCTGGCCCCCGGTGCAACATGGCGGAGCCACATGTTGCTGATTGTGTTTCTCTTTATTTGGCTCTGAATATGGTGGTCAATATGGTCGCCTTCCTTGATTCTAATTACGTTTTGCTCTAGAGTCGCCAGGTATCTTTCGATTCCACCACAAGGTTCAAACCGAATACTAATCAAAGACTCGATACACCAGTTAGTTAGTTCAAAGTCAAATGCTTATTTATTTACACACACAGTTAAATATACTCATGCACAAATACTACAGACTAAACTATCACTACTGCTAAAGCCTATACTTAGCTTTGGGCGCCCACTCAGTCAGAGGGGGGTTGGGGATAAGTGGGGGAGGGTGCGATGATGGGGGTGGGATGGGGGAGGGTGGAGAAGGTGGGGCAGCACCAATGGGTGATTGGGGTAGTTGGGGACACAAGTGTACAGCATTTTTATAAAATTTGCATCAAGAAATAATGCGTCTCTGGCACTTTCTTCCACTGAGCTCCATTCCCTTGCCCCAGCTCCCCGGGCATGGAGGTCCTGGTTGCCTCTTTTCCCCCACCCCCAGGCACACCAGGTGCAGACGCTGGGTGTGAGTGAGCCGTTAGATAGTGGGTCGCTCCTGTTAATTGTGTGGAGATTGGCCTTAAGTGGTGAGATTGGTTTCTTGCCAGGCTACGGCGAGTTCCTGATTTCGCGGGAGTGGCAGGATAGATCGCAGACTGATCGGTGCCTGGGGTGGATCCATTTTTTGGCCTCTCTCATGATTTAACAGCCTCATTGAGCTCTCGCTTAAGCGCATCATGTCTATTAAATCATGCCCTAAGGTTGTTAGATGCAGTGGGGAACTTACCGGCTGATCCAGCGGGAAACCCAGCAAAAACTCGCCACAAGTGACACTTTGAAACTTTTCCGTTAGATTGTACCCTTCGAATAGCAAGCAGGGTAAACTTCCTCACGCAGAGAGTTGTGAGGCTGTGGAATTCACTCCAAGGGCTAGTGATTGGGGAAGAATCTGTGTACTGAAGATCAGATTAGATGGATAAAGGAAAAATGCGGAAGGGATATGAGAACAGGGTGGGTAAATGTGTTTAGAATTATTTGCTCATTTAAAAGGTAAATTCCAATGTGGCCAAAAGCAAAATACTGTGGATGCTGGAATAAAAACAGGTAATGGTGGGAAGACTGAGTAGACCTGAAAGGTTGGGATGGATTTTACAAGGCGAGTGGGGGAATGTTGTGCCCCTCCGCCGTCCCCCCCCAACTAGAATAAAAGTTGCTCACGAACCAAACTGACTGACTTTAAAAAAGGTTGCAAGCAGACAGTCGACTTCCACCCCTTGGTGAGAGGAGGTCCCAGCTCTAACAGTCCCTGGTTGACAGGTCAGCGTGGAAAATACTGGCTCCATGCCAACTTTGCTTCCAGGCAGGGCGGCAAGCCATTTGCCTCCCTATATTATTCAGCCCAAGAGAGTGAAAGAACCACAGGCAAAGGAATTAACCTTCCTGCGGGGGAGGTAACTGAAACAGAAACAAGTATTGGAGTATTAAACGCAGAGTGGATGGACACCCCACAGAGTTTAAACGACACAGAAGCAGGGGTTTTACCAGATGAGGTCAAATGGCTCCAGCAAATTACATTGCAACCTTCACCTATAAAATGACATGGTACTTGTGGGACAACTTTAAAAGTCGAAGACCAACTCTTGGCAAAGCTAAAATATAAAGACCAAGAAATCCTCGAACCTCCCTCTGTCATTCAAAATCTAGAGTGCCCTCTACTCAGAAAGACTGAAACTAAAAGTAACCGATGAAGTGGGTGAAGTTGCTGTTGAGAACAGCAGCAGTACATTTGAAAATGAATCTCCAAAATTGTTTTCGGCACAAAGGAGCTGATGCGAAGCAGATTTTCCTCTGGAAAGGTTCTTGGACAAAGTCAAGGGTGAAATTGAAAAGATGCAGCAGCGGGCTCACTGGGCGTCATTTTTTAAATGTTTTAAAATCCAATTAAGGGGCAATTTAGCGTGGCCAATCCACCTACCCTGCGATCTTTGGGTTGTGGGGGTGAGACCCACGCAGACACGGGGAGAATGTGTAAACTCCACACGGACAGTGAGCCGGGGCCTCGGCCTCGGCGTCGTGAGGCAGCAGTGCTAATCACTGCGTCACAGTGTCGCGCCTGCCCGCTGGCCATCATGCCAACAAAATAGCATTCAGGAATGGTTATGTCATTAGGGTGAGATGGTGGCACAGTTGTAATATTGCAGGACTAGTGATCCAGAGGCCTAGGCTCATGTTTCCTGGATTGATGAACTTGTCGTATGAGGAACGGTTGAGGACACTGGGTCTGTACTCGTTGGAGTTTAGAAGGATGAGGGGGGTCATATTGAAACTTACAGGATACTGCGAGGCCTGGATAGAGTGGATGTGGAGAGGATGTTTCCACTTGGAGGAAAAACTAGAACCAGAGGACATCATCTCAGACTAAAGGAACGATCCTTTAAAACAGAGATGAGGAGGAATTTTTTCAGCCAGAGGGTGGTGAATCTGTGGAACTCTGCCGCAGAAGGCTCTGGAGGCCAAATCACTGAGTGCCTTAAAGACAGAGATAGATAGTGTTATAACCTGCCTGCTTACCACTGGCTGGGGACTATGGCAATCCCACAATCCTTTGGGAGTATGAGCTTCCTCAATGAGGGGGGGTGGAGAAATCATTAGCAGATTCCCTGCATAAATAAAGCTGCGGAATTAACAATGCGGCCACCCAGAGAAAGTTGTTAGCTGAGCCAACATTGACTTTTCAACAGGCCATTCAAATAGTATTGTCCTGAGAGAGCACAGAACGGGGAGTGCAGGAGCTACAGGGAATGGAGGTGCACGCCTTGGGGCGCAACCCCTTCCATCCAAAAGTGTCTCCCCGTATCCCTGCGGTACCTTGGGCGAGGCGACGTCCGGATCGACGCCAGTGGCCGTCAGACGTTCTTCCCCGAAGGATGAGGAGCCATGTCCGTGTCGGACTTGTGGCCGCCGACCCCGTCACGGTCGCAGGTCCTGGGGGCGCCAGAGGCGCCGTCGTTCCGACAGAAACTGGGGCCAGCCCAGGGGCCGTACCTTCCATTTGGATGAACCTGTGGCGACTACTCCCGAGGGCTTGGAGACGGAGGACGACTGCCTGCAGATTCATTGTGTGGCAGCTCGCCGTGTGGCCTCCATTAAGGTGACAGTACGGGTCAATGGTCACCCGCTTGAGATGGAGTTGGACACTGGCGCAGCGGTCTCCGTGATCGCCCAGAGGACATTCGACCGCATCAAGCAAGGTATACAGACCCTTACATTAACCGACACACAGGCCAGGTTGGCCACCTATACGGGGGAACCATTGGACATTGCAGGAACTACGATGACCCCTGTTGTTTATGGACACCAGGGGGGGTGTTTCCCACTTATCGTGGTGCGCGGCCACGGGCCCAGCTGTTGGGTCGCGACTGGCGCCATTTGCGGTTGCAATGTCAGCACATCCTCCAAACAGGTTCTGGAGCGTTGACTGAGGTGCTAGGACGATACCCAGATGTATTCCAGCCCGGTTTGGGGAAAATAAAAGGGGCCGTAGCCCATATCCAGGTCGAACCAGGAGCCACGCCGCGCTATTTCCGGGCGCGCCCGGTGCCTTACACCTTGCTCGAGAAGGTAGAAGGGGAGCTCACTCGTTTGGAGACCTTGGGTATGATCAGACCCATCCGTTTCGCTGACTGGGCAGCACTAATTGTACCTGTAATGAAGCCAGATGCCACAGTACGCTTGTGCGGCGACTATTAACTTACAGTGAATACCGCTTCCCGGCTCGACCGATATCCAATGCCTCGCATAGAGGATCTCTACGCGAAGCTTGCTGGCGGACCCTCGTTCACAAAATTAGATACGAGTCACACCTACCTACAGTTGGAGCTGGACCCTGCCTCCCGGCCATATGTAACTATTAATACACACCGGGGCCTGTATGAATATACACGGTTGCCCTTTGGGGTATCCTCTGCCTGCGCTATTTTTCAACGCATCATGGGGGGCATCTTGAGAGGTTTACCGCGAGTTGCTGTCTACTTAGATGACGTTTTGATTACAGGGACGTCGGAGCAGGAACATTTGGAAAATTTGGAGGTTGTCCTTAGATGCTTTTCAGAGGCTGGAGTCCGTTTACGTCGCACAAAGTGCGTCTTTCAGGCAAAGGAAGTCGTCTACCTGGGTTATCGGGTGGACCACGAAGGTTTGCACCCCATCGCAGAGAAGGTGCGCGCAATTCAACAGGCCCCCGCCCCGACCGACACTTCGCATCTTCGTTCTTTTCTCAGCCTTGTAAACTATTATGGGAGGTTCCTCCCCAATCTGGCAACTACACTGGCCCCGTTGCACCTTCTGCTAAAGAAGGATCACACCTGGGTTTGGGGCCAGCCGCAAGAAACCGCTTTCCGGCAGGTAAAACAACAATTGTCATCGTCTGAATTACTAACCCACTATGATCCTGGAAAGCCTTTGCTCACCACGTGTGATGCATCCCCGTATGGTATTGGGGCCGTCCTGTCCCACAAGATGGAGAACGGGGCCGAGCGACCGATAGCTTTCGTCTCCCGCACATTGACTGCAGCGGAAAAGAAGTACGCGCAGATCGAGAAGGAGGACCTGGTGGTGGTCTTTGCGGTGAAACGCTTCCACCGTGTGTATGGCCGCTACTTCACTATTGTGACTGATCATAAGCCTCTGCTGGGACTTTTCCGAGAGGCTAAGCCAATACCGGCCATTGCTTCCGCACGGATCCAGCACTGGGCTTTGTTGCTCGCGGCCTACGAGTTTTCTCTGGAGCACAAACCAGGAACCCAGATAGCAAATGCCGATGCACTGAGCCGATTGCCTTTATCGACCGACCCCATGTCGACCGCCACGACCGGTGAGGTGGTTGCAACACTAAATTTTATGGACACCTTGCCTGTCATGGCATCACAGATCCGTGAGTGGACCCAGACGGATCCAACCTGTCAAAGGTTCGGCACATAGTCCTGTATGGTGGGCAGCATAGACAGCTCCCAGGCGAGTTGAGGGCATTTTCCTCCAAGCTGTCAGAATTTAGCGTGGAAGACGGTATTGTCTTGTGGGGGATGCGTGTGATTGTCCCGGAAAAAGGACAGGAGCTGATACTAAGGGACTTGCACAATGGTTATCCGGGTGTGACCAAAATGAAAATGTTAGCCGGAGTTATGTCTGGTGGCCAGGCCTCGACACCGACGTTGAGAAGGTGGCCCAAAACTGCTCCATTTGCCAGGAGCATCAGAAGCTTCCGCCGGCCGCGCCCCTACATCACTGGGAATGGCCAGGGCGGCCTTGGGCGCGTTTGCATGTGGATTTCGCCGACCCTTTTTAAGGATCCATGTTCCTTCTATTAATCGATGCCCAGTCTAAATGGTTAGAGGTGCATAAGATGCTAGGCACAACGTCCTGCGCAACAATCGAGAAGATGCGTTTTTGTTTCAGTACGCATGGCCTCCCGAGGTGCTGGTCACGGATAACGGCACTCCGTTCACAAGTGAGGAGTTTGCGAGGTTCATGAAGATGAACGGCATATGCCATATCCGCACCGCTCCATACCATCCGGCTTCCAATGGGTTGGCGGAGCGCGCAGTGCAGACATTCAAATGAGGCCTAAAGAAACAGTCTTCCGGGTCGATGGACACGAGACTGGCTCATTTTTTGTTTTCATACAGGACCACTCCACATGCGGTGACTGGGGTAGCTCCTGCGGAACTCCTAATGGGCCAGAGACTTCGCACCCGCCTTAGCATGGTTTTCCCGGACATTGGCGGAAAAGTACGCCGCACTTAAGAACGGCAGGGACATGGTTTTTCTCGGCATCGGCCAATTCGGCAGTTTGCGCCCGGTGACCCAGTGTTCATTCAAAATTTTGCTGGTGGTGCCCAGTGGGTCCCTGGCGTTATCTTTCGCCGAATGGGCCCTATCTCTTACCAGGTGCAAGCCCAGGATCGTCTCCATTGCAAGCATGTAGACCACATTCGGTCCAGAAGACCATCTCTTCCAAAGATTCCCTGCCCCCGGAGTTCATTCCTACAGCCACAGAGACCAGACACTGTGGAGAGTATTCCTCACAATCTTTCTCTCGTACCGGACTCAAAGCCTGCGCAGGTCGTTGCAGAACCGCATGGAGACAGAGACGCCGAGATGACGGAGGCAGAGGACTCCGACTTCGAGATGGAGACACAGGACGCCTCAGAGGGGGAGTCCTCAGGCCCACAGGCCGTGGATGTACAACCGTTACGCCGTTCATCACGGAAGCGCCGTTCTCCGTCTCGTTACACGCCGCCCGATCCAGCGCCTCGTGCAAATGGTGTCCGGCCTGCAGCAAAATGAGTCCGACGCCCTCTTTTGCCAGGGTATTTGGTGGATTCCTTGGACTTTGGGTGGGAGGGATGTTATAACCTGCCTGCTTACCACTGGCTGGGGACTAATGGCAATCGCACAATCCTTTGGGAGTATGAGCTTCCCCAATGAGGGGGGGGGGGGGCGGAGAAATCATTAGCAGATTCCCTGCATAAATAAAGCTGGCGAGTGTGGAACCAGCTAGAGAGGAGTGAGCAGTAAGGGAGTTGCTGCTGCTGTTGTGTATGTATATGTTATTGTAAATAAATGTTATTTCTTTCTATCTTTCAACTCGTGCTGGATTCTTCGTGGCCCTCACAAAAGATAGGTTCTTGATTAATAAGGGGATCAGGGGTTATGGGGAGAAGGCTGGAGAATGGGGATGAGAAAATATCAGCCATGATTGAATGGCGGAGCAGACTCGATGGGCCGAGTGACCTAATTTTGCTCCTATGTCTTATGGTCTTATGTCCCCAAAGCCAAACGGTTCTGCAAGAATCTTTATGGACTTAACTCAGCTGAACAAATTAGGGAAGTGTGAGATCCACCTGATGTCTTCATTGGAAGAGAGCTTTGCCAAACTAGCCAAGAGTACTTTATTTACCAAATTGGATGTGAGCAGTGGATTTTGGCAGTTGCCCCAGGACAAAGAATCCAGATTGCTGACCAAATTTGTAATGCCAGTCAGCCATTATTGTTTGAACAGGAACTTCATGTAGAGATCTAAATGTGAAAATACTTGCTGTAAATAAAGAGTAATGGTTTTGAGAAAGTACAGACACAAACAGCATACTTTGGGGAATGGATAATCCCCTAAACCCCCCTCTAGAACTCGAACACTCTAAGAAATATGCATCACAAGAACAATGTTTTAAAAAGATGGGGAAATGTTGAGGCAACAATGAAAGGAAGATGCTTTCTTGTTTCATTAAATATTGCAATTTTGACTCTTGGATGATGCAAAATTTTACAACAATTGTGATGCCACACAAGATACAGCAAGATCAGTTACATTCACTGTACCAATCTGCCAGATTGAAGTTGAGTTCTTGGAAACCAGTTTTTATTAGCCCTGAATCATATAAATGTTTAATAATAAGGGTATGGGTTGCGGAGAGTTCACGTGCATTAATAAATAAATGATGCGTGCAAATTAATTTACCACATTTTATTTTATGAAGCTGCTCCTCTTTGTTTACTAGAGTTGAATTAATTTAATGCTGGAAAGTCACCTACATGCTATTGTGTGGAAATACGCACTGTGTCACTGTATCAATTTACAGTAGATGTTATTGTTTCTGGAACCTAATGTTGCATAACAACTATAAATGGCTTATAACAGTGCCATCTAAAGGTATAGTGGGTAGTGCAGGTTCATACAGACATTTTTAGCATGCTTTTTGTGAAATAGATTGAGTGATAAAGTTGTTTTAAAGGCATTTGAAATGTAATCGAGTAACCCACCCAAGATTATTGATATAATAGTTAGGACAATCTGAGCGGCACGGTAGCACAGTGGTTAGCACTGTTGCTTCACAGCACCAGGATCCCAGGTTTGATTCCCGGCTTGGGTAACTGTCTGTTCAGAGTCTGCACATTCTCCCCTTGTCTGCGTGTGTTTCCTCCAGGTGCTCCGGTTTCCTCCCAAAAGTAATAATAATAATAATCTTTATTGTCACAAGTACATTAACACTGCAATGAAGTTACTGTGAAAAGCCCCTATTACCATAGAAAGCATTCTTTCTGGTTGTATCACAGCTTGGTATGGATCCTGCTCTGCCCAAGACCGCAGGAAACTACAAAAAGTCATGAATATAACCCAATCCATTATGCAAACCAGTCTCCCATCCACTGACTCTATTTACAATTCCCGCTGCCTCGGAAAGGCAGCCAGCATAATTAAGGACCCCACACACCCCGGACATTCTCCCTTCCACCT